>NC_135612.1:42160000-42465000 GCF_053574225.1 Canis aureus
TGGCCCGTTATTCAATATTATGGAGGCCATAGAGTTTGCTGAACTTCGCTATAAACATGGAGGATAATCTCTGGGGGAAATAATTCTCTGGGTAAAAAAGAGAGGAAAAGATTAAAAGTATTGTGAAGGTATATGTGTTCAAAAGTTAATTTGGCTCTGTTATCAAATTAGAGGACTTCAGGGAACTGAAACTTGGCTTTCAAGATTTGGGGAGGCACATTGCACTAAATAGTTTGCTTATGAGACACACATAAAAAGAAAAACACAGAAGACAAAGGGTCCTTAATTTGGGGGAGGATATATTCCAACTTGGGGGGAAGAGTGAAGGCATTTCAGCTCTGAAGCTCAATCATGACATTTCCAGAGAGTTCTGTAGTCCCCCGCATTTGACAGGACAGGATGTGAGGGCCTGTTCCGCCAGGCTGGACTGTCCTGTCCCTCTGCCACACAAACAGCGTACAATATGCAGGCCACTGCAGTGTCAAGTTGGCAAAACTCCTGAGGCTCTTGAGTGTTTATCAACTCAGTAGGTCAAAAGTCTGCAGACACTGGGTGGAGCAGCAGTAAGCCACAAAACTAACTGTTGTCCTCCTGGAAGGGGAAAAGAGGGAGAGAACACTGTGAGTTCAAGATTAAAGTCTCAGGATTCTTTCCATTAGAGGCAGTCATTTTCTTTGTTAAAGCAAAGGATTAGGCATGGCCAAAAAAGTACACAACAGAAATGTAAATTTCCTTTTAAAACTGAACACTGGAATCAGGTGAGGTATGTGTAAGCTCATTTCAGTGATTTTCAAATGACCTCATAACCCCCAAGTTAGCAGCTAAGAAAAAAATAAGCTTTTTCCATGTTATGGTCTGAATTCTGCTTATTAGAACCAACAATGCAATAATAGAATTTGAAATATGTTATTAAAAATTGGGTAACAGAAAATATCACCCATTTAGCTGGAGCACTTAATACTGAAGAACTTAAAAAAAAAAAAAAGGTTTTAAGGACTTTATCTTACCAATGTATTCACCCGGGATTGTTTGGAGAGGTAATTTTAGAATCTTACTAAGAGCATTTGAGGGTCTTCTTCACACATAAAAGAGGAATCCCATCTCAAACTCCCATCTGGCACCTTTCATCACTGAGCCATGAGCCCTCTGACCCACTCTGGACAGCTCCAGCTATGGGAGGGCCTGCTTTTCTCACCAGGAGAAAATGGTTTACTGTTGTTTCCACAAGACATCCTGTGGTGATCATCTTGTTTCCCCACCCCTTAATCCAGTGTTGGTTTTCTCTGTTGCCCAAGCAGGTCATGTCTATAGACCCTATCACCCAAGCTGCCTGATGGCTGGTTTCTGACTGGATTAGGTCAGTGGAGGCAGAGCAGGAGGATGAAGGAGAGAAAAGCTGAATATTTTTTTTCTTCTTTTTAAAGTGTAGTTAATTGAAGTGTATTAACATACATACGAGAAAATTCACCTGCTTTCCATACACAGTTGAATGAGATTTGAAAAATATACAATTATTTAACACCAAAATCAAGAGAGGAAATATTTTTTATTCCCCAAAGTTCCTCATCTTCATTTGCAGCCAATTGCCACACCCCCTCCTCAGCCCACTCCCTACCAAATCTCTGGCAACCATTCATCATTTTGATTCTCTGTGGGTTTTGACTTCTTTTCCCCTGGGCTCTGACAGTCTTCCAAAAGAAGCTTTGCTACCATTTTCATCTTGATTGATAAATGCCTTCAAGGCAAGAGCTAGACCTACCTCTTTTGCCTTACATTTCTGGATCAATTATTCTGGATTCCCTTACCAACTAGCTTCCATCTAGGTTTGGCTGATGGGAGGATAAAGCTCCCCTGGATGGCCCTTCTTGAATGGCTCCAGTAACACTTCAATACTCAGCCAGGTAGTGCCAAATCGGCCTCAGCTTTTGATTCCTGCTTGCAGAGGGCCTCAAAATCATCAAGAGAAGAGAGCTCAGAGCCTCCCCGAGTCTTTTCTGAGCATGTTCACATCCCTATACATGCATGTAGCCATACAGACTCCCAAGGGATATATTAGCGGTTTTTAAAGCCCCTACAGAAAGCTTATTTCCCCAATTCCCTTTTCCAGCTTTATGGTTAGTCTATTGTTTCAGCCCCAACAGTTCTTCATGGCCTCAGGCAGCTGTGACATTAAGCAGTTGCCTATAATTGGTTTGACAATTTCTGACAAACACCCTCAGAGAAGAGGCTTTTTGTATTGGTGAGCTCTGACTGAAGTCTAATAAAGATAAGCTGGCAAGCTTGGTCTGTCAGTGAACCACAGAAAAGGACAAAGACCGTGCTCTGGTGATGAACCTTTGAAGCTCCTCTAGCTCCCTCTACCCCTTTTCAGCGGAGCCAGAATGCTGGTTTTACCTGGGATTGCAAATTCTTGATTTTCAAGGTTCAGAGTACAAGATGGTGCTATGAAAGCTTACTATATCACAAAGGTCTCTGTTCTGAGATTTAGCCACTTTTCTTGAGTAAATGCACACTAGATTGCTGTAAGCCTTTTGTTAATTTCCAGAGTTCTGAAAATTTTTGTTGTGGCCATTTTTGCTGGTTTTCCTTTGCTTTTGTGGAAAGATTGAGGATTTGCACTCCGTCTCTACCTCTCTGACTAGAGCTCCTACCAGACAGCCCTTCTGTTGGCTCTGGTTCTCAGCAGCCTCCAGATTTCCTCATGTGTCAGGCCTAAGGTTAAGGGTGGTAAAGCTTCTACTGTTGTAAGTTTCCAGGGACTTTATCATCCTTGTGGGTGCTCTGAATCCTGCCTCAATTTCTGCAAATTGTCCCTCTCCATTCATTCTCTTCTCCATTCAATTCTCTTCAAAATCTCAGGTAATGTGTGTTTTCTATTCTAGCTAGTTTCCCAACTGATTTAGTAAGTGTTACAAGAAAGGAAACAGTCCATCAAGTTGGAATTCTAGAATTGGGTTGATCAGTGCACAAATGGCTTACTAGGGAAAAATGGGACACTGCTAACATGCAGTATGGTGTGGCATCTTAAGTACTCAAAGCATCACTTAAACAGACTGCTAAGGGAGGGTAAGGCGCTGAGGTCAAGTGACTGCAACTTGATTGCTATGGCATCACAGTCAATTCAGAGATTGTGCATGAGGTGGCTTCTTCTGACTGCTTATGAGATTATTGCTCCTCCACTTCAATCTCCATCCCCACCCCCAATAAAGTGCAGTGCCTTGAACTGCTAACTCAAGGCATAGATACAGAATCAACATTTCTGTTGTGGCTCTAAAGGAATTCTTATTCTATGAAGCCATAGGAAGGAAATGTCTGAAGCCTGAACATACAAGTTACATACCCCTGTATAGAGTCTCATACTAAGGTAAAGATGCTGGCTGGGAAGGGATAGAACCTGGAAACTTGAAATTAAAACCTCTGTACAGACACAAAGCTAAGAACTTTGAAAATTCTAATATCTCTAAGCATTTCTTCACACCAGAAACAGCCTTTCTTACCTTCCGAGACAATGAGCATTGCCTTGAGTAAAGATATTTTACTGACTTCATCTGGGTGGTCACCTAAAAAAGTGCCTATTCTCCTCAGGACCCACCAGTCACCATCTGTAGGGCCACAAAGGGTGTAAAATCCCAGCACAATCCAGAGAATTAATTGTAAGGCCTGCTACTAAGAGAGAGAACATACATGAAGAAGTTGCAGGATCTTGCCAAATTTTATTAGCAGGTCCTGGAGAGCAAGCATGCAAATGGATTCTAAGTAAATTAGCCAGCAAGACTAAATTTAAGTTTGGATCAGGCCAACAAGAGTGTTCACATATGCCTCAGGATTTAATGTGTTAGCCTGAGCACCTATAATAGCTGATAGAAGTCCTGAGTCAGTAAAGGCCTACAGTCAAGGAGCAGCAATGCTGGAACTCATGCTTCCCACTATGGAGGTAAGAGATCTAAGCTTCAGAGAAACAAGAACTTTGAAGTGGATCTGATGTATGTGATGCAACTTGGTCAGCCATTTCCTGAAAACCTTTGGGAGAGCCAAGAAGGCATTTCCTTTGCCAAAACTAAAAGTATGTATTGATGAGGGGGATACAAACTAGAAGCAGCAAACACACTTGATATTTAATATGACACATGCCTATCAGAGGTGAGAGAGAAATCCTCCGAAAGGTCAGGTGTCTGCTGCACTGCTAAAGTTTCAGAAGAATTACATCTGGAATGGCATTATGAAGAAACAGATACACACTGTGGGTGCCTTTGGATTTTCATGGCAAAATGTATTTGGGTGGGGACGTTTGGTTCTGCCAAGATGGAGTAGTCCAGTCCTTCCAGGTCCTTCCTCTTACAATTAAAACACAATAAACTGGCCTAAACACAACAAACATGAATAGGAAGGCTCTGAGAAACAGAAGGAATGTGGACATCTTAGAGACCTTGGGAAGCAACACAGCAGTGGTGAGTTCCCTAGGTTTTCTTACTGCCTTCCATATAGCCAGATAGGATTGCTTGGAGAAACCCAGAACCACCAATAGGCACAGGCAAAAACAATGATCTTCAAGAAAAGCCTCTTTCCCCCTTGCCAAAGGACCAGGACAGAGACATCTGTAGAGGCAAAGTAAGTAGTTGCTTCATGCTGGTATGAGGGAATAGAAAATGATAGCTAAAGGTACAAGGTTTCTTGAAGGGTGAGAAAAATGGACTGTAGTGCTGGCTGTACATATCCATGAATATATAAAAACTGCTGAATTGTATAAACAGGTGAATTGTATGATATGTGAATCATCTCATTAAAGCTGTTTGAAAAATAAAAGTACTTAAAGAAGAAATAGACAAAGCCACAATTAGAGTGGATACTTCAAAATCCCACTCAGCAACTGACAGAACTACTAGACAGAAAATCAGCAAAAGTACAGAAAAACTAAACAACTCAATTGAACCAAAGAATCTAATTGACATATATAGAACACTTCACTGAACAACAGCAGAATACCTCCCCCCCGCCCCCTCCCCCCCAAAAAATGTCCATGGGAACATTCACCAGAATAGACTGTATCCTTGGCTCTAAAACATATTTCAACAAATTGGAAAGAATTGAAATGATACAGAGGATGCATGTGGTTTCATCTCCGATAAAGAGCCTAGAAGTTATTACTCTTGGCCATACAAGAACTGAAAATCAGGAACTTTTCTTCCAGCCACCAGAGAATTAAGGATGTAGGACAAAGAGCAACCTCAAAGTCTAGAGAGACAGGTCAATCTGGAGAGTCACAGCTGAGATTTGCTCACCTGGACAGAAGGTTCTAGAACTGCTGGAGGCTGAGTATAGGCTAGCCTGAGAGTCAGACAGTCCTGGGGCTGCAATCTTAGCATTGTCCCACACATTCTTGGGTTTTTACCTACAGAAATGCTATAGGCTGTCATGGTAAAAAAATTTTTTAAAAATTCCCTTGCCGCTCAGTCAGAAAGAGGAAAGAAGTAGTTATTGTGTGACATGCCCAGAGCATCATCCAGAACAAAGGACTGCTCTCCAGAGGAAAAGAGTTTATCAGAGCTTTATCCCAGCTGGAGAAGGGCATTGTTCCCACTCCAGACCCCTCTAGCCTATTCATATCACCTAAGTGGGGAAAGCAAACTATGAGACAGGAGAGAGACTTGTGAAAGTCACAGCCCAGACACAGGCCCATTAAGACACCGAGATATAATAAAATTTCAGAACGCTTCCCTCCCTCACACATTAGCACCCGAGTAACTGGTTCCTAGCATAAGAACAGTGGATTACAGATAAAACAACGAAATGCTAACTCTCTGAGGTGAAGTACATAGGATGGAGCCCAAAGTCAAGCAAGGAGACTAAAACAATAACACTAAAGGGATTTGCATTTGAAGCCTCTGGCACCTACACCTACAGCAAATATGAGACAGAGCCCAACTCCTAGCCTGATTAACATAAAATTTCACACTAAATGACTATTTGCCTCAATTCTTTTTACCTAATACAACATGTCTTGACTTTCAACAACAACAAAAAATTACAGATATGACATGAAGCAAGAAAAAGCACATGTTGAAGAGACTTCAGAACCAGAGCCAGGTAGGACACAGATGTTGGTATTACCAGACAGAGAATGTTGAAAGGTAGAACAGAAAATCCAAGATCTGTGGGATAATTTCTAAAGGTGCAACATATATATAATTACAATACTAGAAGGAGAAGAAAGAGAGAAAAGAAATTTGAAGTAGTAATGGTGAAGAACTTAACAAAATTAGTAACAGATCCAGTAGCATAACAGCACCGAGCAGAATATCAAAAACAAAACAAAACAACCCCAAAACAACACATAGCCATATCATATTCAAACTAGAAAAAAGAAAAAGGACATTTTCAAAAAGCAGAGGAGAAAAAAAAAAAACCCTTACATATAGAAGAACAAGTATATGTACTACAGTGGACTTATTAGTGCAAGCAAGAAAAGAGCAGAGTAAAAGTGCTCAAAGGAAAAAAAAATCACTAACTTAGAATTCTATACCCAGTAAAATTATCCTTACCTATAGAAGAACAAGCATATGAACTACAGTAGACTTACTTCATGCAAGCAAGAAAAGAGAATATTTTGTGTGGACAAAGAAAAAAAAATCACTTCGAATTCTATACCCAGTAAAATTATCCTCCAGAAGTAAAGGAGTATAAAGACTTTTCCAGAGCAACTGATAAGAGGAAAATTCACTGCCAGGCAGACTTGCCCTGCAAGAAAGATTGGAAGTTCTTCAGTGAAATGAAGTCCTTCAGTGAAGGAAAATGATATAGGTCAGAAACTCAGATCTAAAAAAACCAGGAAGCCTGCTGGAGAAGGAATAAATAAAAGTAAAGTACTTTATTTTTCAAGTTTTCAATTGATCTAAAACATAACTTGTCTAAAGTAATAAGGGTAGCAATGTATAGTATGAGTACCACAGATGGATAGTGACATGAATGACAGCAATTTCATAAAGGATGATAGGGAGGAATGCAGAATGTTCTGTTACAAGACACCTCTACTACACATTCAGTAATATAGTGTCATTTGAAGATGGGCTTTAGTGAAAAAATGTATTTTGCAAACTCTAAGGAAACCACTATACATTTTTTTAAAAGGAGTATAATTGTTGGTATGCTAAGAGGAGATAAAATGGAATCATGTAAAATACTCAATTAAAACCAGAGTAGGCAGAAAGGAGGGGGAAGGAGAAATGAAGAACAAATATAAAAATAGAAAACAATTATAAACATAGTAGATATTAATCCAGCTAAATCAAAATCACTTTAAATCTGAATTGTTTAAATATACCAATTAAAAGACAGACTATATTAGTGGATGAAAAAACAAGACCCAGCTATATACTATGTACAAGAAACCCACTTTAAACATATAGATGTGAACAAGTGAAGAGTAAAGGGAGGGAGAAAGATAAAGCATGTTAACATAAATCAAAAGAAAGATGGAATAACAAATCAATTTCAGATGAAGTAGACTTCAGGACAAGGAAAAGTATCAGACATAAGGAGAGGCATGACATCATGATATGGGTGTTAATTCTCCAAAAAGACGAAACAATGTGAAATGTATGAATCTAATAACAGAACATCAAAACATTTGAGGCACAAAATGATAGGACTATAAAAAGAACAGACAAACCCACTATTAGAGCTGTAGATTTCAACACCTCTCTTTAAGTAACTGATAGATCCAGAAAGCAGAAAATCAGAGAAAATATAATTGAACTCAACAACACCATTAATCAAATGGACCTGACATTTATAGATACTCTATCCAACAATAGAAAAATACACATTCTTCTCAAGCTTGTGTGTAATATTATTCAGCAAGATAGACCACATTCTAGGATATAAAATCGCACCATAAAAAATTTAAAGGAGGAGAAATCATACAAACTTTGTTCTCAGACCACCGCTGGAATTAAACTAGAGATTCATAATAGAAAGACAGATGGAAAATCCCCAAATACTTGAAAATTAAACAATTAAGTTCTAAATAAAACATGAGTGAAAGAACAGGTCTCCAGAGAAATTTTTTTTTTAAAGATTTTAACTATTTATTCAGAGGGACACAGCTAGAGAGAGAGGCAGAGACAGAGGCAGAGGGAGAAGCAGGCACCATGCAGGGAGCCGACGCGGGACTCGATCCCAGGCCTCCAGGATCGATGCCCTGGGCCGCAGGCGGCGCTAAACCGCTGCGCCACCAGGGCTTCCCCAGAGAAATTAAAATATTTTGAACTGAGGGGTGCCTGGGTGGCTCAGTTGGTTAAGCGTCTTGACTCAATTTCTGCTCGGGTCATGGGATTGAGCCCCATGTGGAGTCTGATTAAGAGTCTCTCCTTCTGCCTCTGCCTCTCCCCTACCTTGTGCTCTCTCTCTCAAAAAAATAATCTTTAAAAAATATTTTGAAGTGAATGAAAATGAAATACAACTAATCAAAAAATTGTGGTATGCAGCAGAAGCAGTATTAGAAGGAAGCTTGTAGCACATGAAACATATGTATTTGAAAAGAAGAAATCTCTGAAATCAATAACCTGAGCTTCTATGAAAAAGTCAGAGAATAAAGAATAATTTATGAAGAACAGCCTAAAGTAAGTAAAAATCAAAAAGCGTGTTCTCTTTCCATAATGGAATCAAATTAGAAATCCACAACAGAAAGACAACAGGAAAATCTCCAAATATGGAAATAAAAAACAGTTCTTTGACCTTCTCTGACCCATGGGTCAAATGACTACTTTCCCATGGATTAAAGAGGCAGTCTCAAAGGATATAAAAATTTACATAAACTCAATGAAAATGAAAATACAACATATCAAAAATTTTAAGACATAGTAAACTAGTGCTGAGAGAGAAAGTTATAGTATTTAAATGCTTGTTAAAAAGGAAAGGTCTCAAATCAATAATCGGAGCTGCTGTTCCAACCCCCACCCCCCAAAAAGGCAAAGTAAACCCAAAGCAAGCAGAAGGAAGAAATAAGAAATCAATGAAATGAAAAATTTCACTAGGATTAAGGTCAATACAATTGATACATCTTCAGGAAGACTGGCAGAGATAAACAGAGGGAATACTCTCTTAATATAAGAAATGAAACAGGTGATATCAGTACAGATCCTGAAGCCATTAAAAATATGAGAATATTGTGAACAACTTCATAGTCATAAATTTGTAAACTGAGAATAGATGAATTCCTTGAAACTATAAATTGCCAACACTCAACCAAGATGAAATATCCAGGCTGAATAATCTTATAACTATTAAAGAAACTGACTTTGTAATTAAAAAAAGAAACTTCCAGGCCCAGATGATTTCACTAGAGAATTCTATTAAACATTTAAAGAAGAGTTAAGAGGAATTTTTACACAATCTCCTGCAGAAAAATAGAAGAGGAGGAACACTTCCCAACTCATAAGGCCAGTATTACTTTGACGCTAAAGCCAATGACGGGATGCCTGGGTAGCTCAGTGGTTGAACGTCTGCCTTTGGCTCAGGGCATGATCCTGGAGTCCTGGGATTGAGTCCCACATTGGGCTTCCTGTATGGAGCCTGCTTCTTCCTCTGCCTGTCTCTGCTTCTCTCTGTGTCTCTCATGAATGTATGAATGAATGAGTGAATGAATGAGTGAATGAATGAATGAATAAAATCTTAAAAAAAAAGCCAATGACTACCAGAAAACTACAGACCATTTCTCTCATGAACAAAGAAACAAAAATCCTCAACAAAGTAATACTTAACTAAATTAATACAGAAATGTAGAAAAAGAACTATACACCAGGATCAAGTGGGAGCTATTCTGGCTATGTAAGGCTGGTTTAATATTTGAAAATCAATTTCATCCACCATATCAAAAGGTGAGTGAAAAAAATGTGTATGATATCAACGGACTCAGAAAAAGCATCTGAGAAAATACAACATCCATTCATGATAAAGTCTCAGCAAACTAGGAATAGAGGGGATCTTTCTCAATTTGATAATTAGAATCTACAAAAAACTGACTGCTGGGACACCTGGGTGGCTCAGCGGTTGAGCATCTGCCTTTGGCTCGGGGTGTGATCCCGGAGTCCCAGGATTGAGTCCTACATTGGGCTTCCTAAATGGAGCCTGCTTTTCTCTCTGCCTGTGTCTCTGCCTCTCTGTGTGTTTCTCATAAATAAATAAATAAAATATTAAGAAAAAAAAAAAAACCAACCCAACTGCTAACATCACACTTTACAGTAATGTCTGCTATTATCACCTTAAGCAACATAGTATTTGAAGTTTTAACCACTGCAATAAGGCAAGAAAAAAATAAAACGCATACAAAATGGAAAGAGGAGAAGTAAAACAATTTCTGCCTTCAGATGGCATGATATGATTGTATACATAGAAAATGCAAAGGATCTACAAAAAATACTCCTATACTCTTAAGCAAGTTCACCAAGGTTGCAGGCATGTTACATCAAAACACAAAAATAAATCACATTTCCACATACTAATAATAAACACATGGAAACTGGAATTTAAAAATATAATATCATTTATAGACAGAAAGAAAGTGAAATATTAGGGTATAAATTTAACAAAACACTAAGGGATCTGAATGCTGAAAATCAGCAAATACTGATGAGAGAAATAAGAGTACCTAAATAAATGAAGAGTCACAGTATTCACACACTGGCAGCAAAGATGTTAATTCTCTCCAAGTTGATCTATAGATTGAATGCAGTTATTTTCAAAAACCAGTATAAGGGTCTTGTTTTGAGAAAAAGATAAGCCTATGGAAATTTATATGGAAATCCAAAGGCCCTGGAATAGTTAATACAATCTGGAAAGGTAAGAATAAAGAAATATCCCTTTATCTGATAGTAAGACCTAATATATAACTACAGAATCAACATAGTTTGGCATGGACAGATAGACACAGATCAATGGAACAGAATAGGGAACATCTTTATGGCCTTGGGGTAGGTAAAGATCACTTAGGACACAAAAAGCACTAACTATGAAATTAAAATGGATAAATTTGACCCCATCAAAATTAAAGCTTTCTGCTTTGCAAATTACACTCATAAGAAGATGAAATCACTTTTGAGATTTTCTCAATTCAGGAAACTATATAAATTTTAAGCTATTAGATACTTTGTATTACCTTAATTTAGAAAAAAAATAAAAGTTGGTTGGAACCCTATTTCAGATAATTTGCTACACCAGAATGTATATATTTGTATATATCACAACTGAAATGAAGATCAGATATAAAATGATCTTAAATGATAAGTGGATTTTTTGAGGATCACCTAACTAAACTCTCCCTGTTTTTTCTTAACTATGTTACATAGAAGCAATACATTTCATGGCACTGAATTTTTAAAAATAAAGGTTCTAAGCAAAAGAATCCAACTCTATAAAAATGTGGAATTTTTCTAACTTCCTGAAGCATAATGCCCATTGGCATCATTAAGTTCTTACGATGGAAGAGGGATGAAGAGGGTAGGGTGGGTAACCTGGAGGTGTCATATTTGTGCTACAAAAAAAAAAAAAAAAAAAAAATCCCAACTCTGTGTACTTACTTTTGGGAGATTCATCTAAAAACATATTGTATCGGCCTTAAGAATGGATTTGTGCTGGTTTGATCCTTTAAAATTCCAGAACTGTGGCACCAGAGATGTGATAGGGGAGAAATTCTGAGCTAAGCAATAAACTTTATAGTTAGGAAAAAAAAAGATGCTAGTAAATTCTACAAAGAACATCAGATATGACATTTGTTGCTTTAGAATCTTGAACTTATTTATAGACGAGGCAGGAAAATGAACATTTCAGCTTAGTTTTAAAATACAGAAATACCACTATTCTTAAAAAAAAAAAAAATCACAATGTGGTTGGCACATACTGGAGCCCAAAAAATCATAAGAAATATGGTATTTTCTTTGCAAACGTGTTTCCTGATTAGGAACAAAAAGCATAGCCTTGACTCATACAGAAATTCAAGCCAGAAGAAAAATATTTATTAGACAGAATTGGTTGGATGATATCCTAAGCCTGTGCACATATTAAGGGAGAATCATCTCATGACACATTTACATTTGTTGCACTTCTGTTAACAATGCTTGTTACAAAAAAAAAATGCTTGTTATGTTTGTAACTTGTTACATATACAAAACTGCTTGTTACATTTATGTTAACAGTGACTGTCTCTCATGGGAAGAACCTATGTGCAGAATGAGGGGCTTACATACTACATACTGGTATCTATATTTAATCGGTCCATGCCCTAGAATGTTAGGGGTGAAATATGTATGGGGAAAGATGGATCAGCTGGTTTGGTCACAGCTGAATCCCCAATACCTAGTACTGAGTTTGGCACATAGCGGATGGTCAGTACGTTAACTGTTGAGTGATACAAGGATAAAACAGTTACGAACAATTTACTTAGGTGAAGAACCTTTTACCTGTGCAAACTTACATAAGTCACCTTAAGAGTGTGCCAATGAATACACTTCTGCTGGAAGAAAAAAAATCCCAAACACAAGTAAGCAAATAATGTCAGTATTACTGATGTTAATTGTTTCACAGAAGAAAGTAATGGTCATAAAAAGCAAGGGTATAGAAATGAGAAACATCTTGTTAAGTGATCTGACCAGATAAGAATCAGAAGAGATTATTTACAGATAAAGTCCTTATCCCTAAGATAAAGAAGGGAGGAGTACTAAGTTGTTCTGAAAGATGTTGTTGGGAAGCCTTAAGACAAAGAATTCTGCATCCCTCTAGCAAACAGACCTCTGTCCCAAGGCAGTCACCCAGACATCTGGCTGTGTCATGGAATCACTCTGGCCTCAAAGACCTGAGTGATTTCCTGAAGAAAACCAAACTCTAACTCTGAGCTCAAAAGCAGCTGAGAAGCCATAGTGTCATTACCTACATGATTGTGAGGCACATTCACTGCATATCTGCTGACTGGACAGATTAATAAACAGGTGGATGAGTTATTCTGAGCTCTTTGGAAGGAACTCCAATGGCATTTTTTAACAGGAATAGGAAAAAAAGTTCTAAAACCCACATGGAAGCAACAAAAGATCCCAAATAGCCAAACAAATCTTGAGGCAGAACAAAGCTTGGAGGAATCTCACTTCCTGACTTCAAATGTTTTACAAACCTTCAGTAATCAAAACAGTATGGTACTGGCATAGAGATAGATATACAGACAAATGGAACAGGACAGAGAGCCTAGAAATAAAGCACACATACGTTGTCAACTGACCTTCCACAAAGAAGCCAAGAACACAAATGGGGAAAGGGCAGTCTCTTCAACAAATGGTTGAAGACTGAACATCCAGATGCAAAAGAATTAAACTGGACTTTTATCCAACACCATACACAAAAAGACCAACTCAAAATGGATCAAAGACTTATTTGTAAGATCAGAAAGTATAAAACTCCTAGAGGAAAACATAGGGGGAAATCTTCTTGACAATTGGCAATGATTCTTGGATATGACGACCAAAAGCACAGCAAAAAAAGCAAAAATAGGCAAATGGGACTAGATCAAACTAAAAAGTTTCTGCACGGCAAAAACCACAATTAACAAAAGGAAAAAGCAACTTATAAAACAGGAACAAATATTTGAGAATCCCATATTTGATAATGGGTAAATATTTAAAATATAAGGAACTCCTATAACTCAATAGCAAAAAAAGTCTGATTTAAAAATGGGCAAAGCACTTACACAAACATTCTCCAAAGACACACAAATGCCAACAGGTATATGAAAAAGTACTCAACATCACTAATCATCAGGGACATACCAATCAAGACCACAATGAGATCCTATCTCATACCTGTAGGATGGTTATTATAAACAAATAAAAAACAAAAAAGCCAACCAAACAAAAAATAAGTGTTGGAAAAGATGTAGAGAAATTGGAATCATTGTGTACTCTTGATAGGAATGTAAAATGGTAGTCTATGGAAAACAGTATGGCAGTTCCTCAAAAAATTAAAGTAGATCTGTCATATGATCCATAAATCCCACTTCTGGGTACATAACCTAAAGAATTGAAATCAGAGCCTCAGAGAAATACCTGCATACCCATGTTCATTACAGAATTATTCACAATATCCAAGATAGAAAAACAACTTGTGTCCATTGATGGGTGAGTGTATAAAGACAATGTTGTATAAATATACAATGGACTATTATTTAGACTTAAAAAAGAAGGATGTCCTGGCATATGCAACAACATAGACAAACGTGGAGGAGATTATGCTAAGTGAAATAAGCCAGCCACAGAAGGACAGGATTTCACTTGTATGAGGTATCTAAAAAAGTAAAACTCATAGAAGCAGAGAGTAGAATGGTGGTTGCCAAGGGCTAGGGGGGAAGAAAAAATGGGAGTAGTTGTTCAGTTTTAGTCATGTACACTGAACAAATTCTGGGGTGCTGCTGTGGAATGTAGTACCTATAGTTAAATAATATTATATTGTGCACTTAAACATTTGTTAGGAGAATAGATCTCCTGTTTAAATTCTCTTACCACAATTAAAAAAAAAAAAAAGAAATAGGGAGAATACCAATAATCTGATTCAATGGATCCTTAGTTAAGAAGTGGATTTAGGTGGGCAGCCCCGGTGGTGCAGCGGTTTAGCGCCGCCTGCAGCCCAGGGCGTGATCTGGAGACCCTGGATCGAGTCCCATGTCAGGCTCTCTGCATGGAGCCTGCTTCTCCCTCTGCCTGTGTCTCTGCATCTCTATGAATAAATAAATAAAATCTTAAAAAAAAAAAAAAAGAAGTGGATTTAGAGAGAGTCCACTTTAAAGTATTACCAGTGGTCATTTCTGGTGGTAGTACTTCCATTTGAAATAGTTTCCTTTTGTAGAATCGTATTTTCTAATTTTGCTTCAATGATAATGTATGAATTGAATAGATATGCTTTGTCACTCCCCAAAAATAAAAATAAAACCATTAGTCTACTAATGTTTTAACAATTAAACATATTTTTAATTTCTAAAGCAATTCCAGTTTTTTATAAAAATTCAGTACTACTCAAACGAAATCACTGTTAGGTTGAAAGCACTGTTTTACCATGCATAGTGGTACCCATATTTGACAAAGATTGGATCATGCTATGCAACCTGCTTAAAAAAAATTTTTTTTTAAGAGAGAGAGGTGGTGCAGAGGCAGAGGGAGAGAGAGAGAATCTTAAGGAGGCTCCATGCCCAGTGCAGAGCCTGACACAGGGCTCAGTGTCACAACCCTGAGATCATAACTTGAGCCAAAATCAAGAGTTGGACGTTTAACTGACTGAGCCCCTCAGGCAGCCCTAAAAATATTTTTAACTAAACTTACAATTTTTTGCTGAAGAGTCTTTTCTTTTTTAACCCATATTAAGTTTTAAATAAAGGATTTTTTAAAAATCCCCCCCCCTCTCTATGTGTGTGTGTGTATATATATATATTTTTTCAAATCGTTGGTTTTGTGTATTTGTAAAAATATATTGTCACAATATGCAAATGATTCTATAGTATACAGAATTGAAAATTAAAGTCCCTCCTGACTAGACTATCCTACAACTCCACATTCCTCTCTCCCAAGATAACCACAGATAAGAGCTAGATGTACATCCTGCACACATGCATGTATTTCTGAGGTATCTTGTTCAGAATATTAGTGTATCCATTTTGTGTTTATGAGTACCACTTCAAAATTTCTTCATGCTATATGGTGATTCAATTAGTAGCTAATTGGTGAATCACTATGGTGATTCATAGTGTCTGAAACACAGATTTGAAGCAAGACTGCTAGGGTTCAAATTCCAGCTCTGCTATGAGACCTTGGCCCAGGTTCTAATATTCCTATGCCTCAGTCCCACCTCCTTCCACCCTCTATAAAATGGAGACTATATTAGGTTGAACCACATGTAAGTGCCAAGGCACATGATTGCTATGATTCAGTCTTGTTTTAAAATTCTTTAATTTTAAGGTTTTTTTTTTTTTTTTTTTTTTAAATAATTCAATCTAGTAACAGACCTGTCTTATAGTGCTTGGAGAGGAAATACAGTTCAGCTTCCAAGCTGGATCTCCTGACCCCTAAAAACCAGTATGTTCTTTCTATTTCAGCCTTCGGCCTCCCTGCACAAAAGCAGAGATGTCACCATACCAATACCTGTACACTGTAATATCTGTTACAGATAATCCTTAACCCAGTGATATCGGAAGAACCAGTGAGATTCTGGGCCATTTGTAGTTCCTGTCCCAAAACACCTTGGTGATTAAATGAAACCTTCTGAATGCCAAGATGATTACTTTTAGGTGTCAACTTGGGTAGGCCAAGGTGCTCAGTTGTTTGGTCAAACACCAATCTAGATGCTGCTGTAAAAGTATTTTTTAGATGCAATTAACATTTAATCAGTAGACTTTGAATAAAGCAGATTACTCTCCACGATGTGGGTGGGCATCATCTAATCAGTTGAAGGCCTTAAGGACAGAGTAAAGAAATAGAAAGACTTTTCTTTAAGACAGTGACCTGCTTGAGTTTCAAGTCTATGCCCTGCAGAATTTGGACTCAATTCCTAAATTTCCAACCTGCCAGTTTGCCCTATGGTTTTGGACTTGCCAACTCCTGCAATTGTGTGAATTAATTCCTTAAAATTAATCAATCTCTGTCTATATATGCAGATATAGGTATAGGTTCTGTTTTTCCGGACAACCCTTAACTAATATAGATATAACTACTGGAAGCGAGAAGCTGCCATAACAAATACTTAGAAATTTAGGAGTGGCTTTGAAATTGGGTAACAGGGGTTGGAAGAGTTATGAGCTGCATGGTAGACAAAGCCTAGAGTGCCTTGAAAAAACTGTTGGTAAAACACAGACATTAGAGGGTACTGGATGAGGCTCACGAAGGAAAGAGGGTGCTGTAGAGAGAGCTCCTACTGTCTTAGAGAACACATACATCGTCGTCATCAGAATGCTGCTAGGAAGATGAGCATTGAAGGTGTGTTTGCTGAGGTTTGGATAAAAGGGGAAAGTATGTTATGAGAAACTTGCAGAAAGGCGACCCTTTTATAAAGCACACAGAACTTGGCAGAACTGTATTCTGCTGGATGGAAAGCAGAACTTATAAGCAATGAACCTGGATGTGTAGCTGAGGGGATTTCTAAGCAAAGGGTTGAAGGCATGGCCTGGTTTCTACTTGCTGCTTACAGTAAGATGGTAGAGGAGGGAGCTAAGTGGAGGACACTGTTAGGCAAAAAGGAACCAGAACTTGAAGTTCTGAAAAATTCTCAGCCTATCCATATTATAACTAATGAGAAAGCTTGCTCTGGAGATAACACCAAGGGACAACTGTTTATACAATCAGTCATTTCAGCAGAAATGCTGACAGCTTGCACTTAAGGGGACAGGGATGGGACACAATGAGGAAAGGCTGTCAGGCTTCTGGAATTCTCCTGGCAAAAAAGGGGCAAGAAAGCAATTGAGGGAAGGGAGGAATGACCAAAGGGGATGGGGCAACTTTCTTGATTTTAGAGGGCAGGGCCCCACCCAGGGCTGATGGGGTGGGGCCTACACTGTGGTGGGCCTAAGGACAGAGTATCTAGCCAAAAGATTATTCTCAAGCATTAAAATCTAACGCGATTCTAGGTTCTGGACATATTTGGAACTCATTACCTCTTTTTCCTTCCCAATATTCTCCCTTTTGCCATAGGAAGGTCTATCCTATGTTTGTTCAAACATTACATACTGGAGCACATAACTTGGTTCATAACTGGAGAGGAGCCCCAGGAGGAATTATATCCGAGTTTGATCCATACCCGATTTAGATATTTAATATAAGATTTTGAACTTACGAGTTGATGCTGGAATGGGTTAGGATTTTGGGGGTGTTGGGATGGGATGAATTTATTTTGCATTTTTGGACCAGATTGTTAGGAGCTGAACTGTACTCTCCCAAACTCCCATGTTGAAGCCCTAACCTCGAACATGATGGTACTTGGAGTTGGGGACTTCTGGAGATAATTAGGTGTAGATGAGGTCATGAGGACAGGGCCCTTGTAATGGGACTCATACTCTTATAAAAAGAAGAGACACCAGAAAGCTGGTGTGTGTGTGCCCATACTCTCTCTGCCATGTTGAAGCAGCAAAAAAGTGGCCACCTGCAAACCAAGAAAAGAGCTCTCACCACATGCACCCTGATTTCAGATTTCCAGCGGCAGAACTGCGAGGAATAAATTTCTGTTGTTTAAGCCAGTGAGTTATGGTATTTTGTTATGGTAGTCTGAGCAGAGTATACAGTAACATTATTTGGAAACAGGATCACTGCAGGGATAATTAGGTAAGTGAAGATGAGTCAGTAGGATGGGCCCTAATGCAGTATCATTGATGTCCTTATAAAGGGGGGGCAGGCTTAGACACTGAGACAGAGAGAGAAGATGATGTGAAGACACAGGGAGAAGACAGCCATCTCCAAGCCAAGGAGAAAGGCTTCGAACAGACCCTTCCCTCAACAGCCCTCAGAAAAAACCGGCCCTGCTGACATCCTGATTTCATACTTCTGGCCTCCGGAACTGTGAGACAATAGATACCCTATTATTTAAGTCACCCAGTTTTGTGGCATTTTGTTGTGGCATTCCTAGTAAACGAATACATACTTCTGAGAAACTTTCAGTAGCCTGATTTCCTAATGGGAAATATAGAATTTGTGTAAGTCATGACTGTGTGGGGAATAATAAATAACTCTCTATGTTGCTGTTCTCCATTTTAATAAATGAACATAAATAAGTTTGGGGAATGAAAATTTGCTATGAGTATAAGGATTCACAGTCATGAATACACTAGTCATTCTTCTCTGTTATAGATATTTGAAGGTTTGGGTATCGCTTACGCAAAATATCGTAATTTCTTTTTACTGCACTCTATTAAATTTAAGTTGAAACTAACACTTGTATGGGACTTGGTATTTTAGAAGAATATCCAATATGTTCTTTTAAAATAATGCCAGATGTCCATATTAATTTAGATATTGGCTGATACATAAAATACAATTATTTTATGGCAAGCAATGCAAACTGAACTGAATATATTATAAAACTTAAAAATATTATTATAGAGACCTGAGTTTATGATATTAAAAATATTGATTTTATTTTCAGCAGTAAGCTACTGAATTCAAGTATTTGGTTTTTAGTTACAAAAGAAAGTACTTTAAAGACTATGATAGAAACTGAAGTCAATGCTTTTAATACAATCTCCATAGCAACAAGGGAAGGAGCAAAGTCTGGTGGACCAAATGAAAGCCACAAACTCTCAATTTCAACCCTAGCATTAACTCACCACAGAAGGCCATGTTTATATCTTGGCATTTCATCTGTGCTATAAACACAGGCACTTCTGGCTTTGCTCAACAAACGGGCATTGCCTAAATCCTATGTACTGAATATACTTATTTTATTAAGCTCATACTATTATATTTATGTTCTGAAACAATATAAGATTATTCATACTGAATTTTTAGGTTGTAGCAGAGAAGTAATAGTAAATAAAATACTCAAATACTGAATACATTTCCCAAATTTCACATAAAGATAACACAAAAATGACTTCATTTGAAGTATCTACTTTATTTTCACAAATTAATTACCATGATAAAAAAAGTATTTATCTTTTTGAATAGGTATTCAGAATGGTATCAGCTACTGACAGAGTATCCTGACCATACGGAATTGTTTTCATTTTCATATTTTCAGTAAGAAAAATGTCTTCTACAGAAAATTGTACAATAATGCATAAGGGTTTCACTATAGTTTAATGAATTAGTTAAAATTATCTCTGATGGTATTTTACTAATACGAAGAGCATTTGCTAAAAACACATATATCCACACAAGAAACTTTAAAGTCTCTGAGCTTAAGAAAAAAGATTAAAATAGTTAACATTTGCTTAATATTACATGGCTAGGCTCTTTCCATGAATGATCTCATTTGCTTCACAATGACCTTATTAAGCAGATATTATTATTATGCTCACTTTATTAATGAAAGGCTGAAGCTCAGAGATGTTAAGTGCTTTGCCCATGGTTTCCTGGTCCAAGCCCGTGCACCTGACTGCTATGCACTGGGGCTCTCCTCGACTCTGCCTATTTCATGTCAATTTTATTCATGTAGTAATACACTCAGACTCTGACTCAGTCCTTTTAACTTTAATCTAAATGGAATGCCGCCACTACATTTGATGATGTGGTCATCTTGGACTGGAAGTCACTCATTTAGAAAGGTTTAGAAGGAAGGCTTCTTGTGGGCAGGCGCAACAAAACAGGACACATTAAAAATACAGAAAGTGAAAACAGGTACTGAAAAGTATAACACAACAGGATCATTCAGGATTGGAAAAAGATCAATGTAGTTTTGCAAGGGAGTGGTTAGAGAGATAGTGGAGGGAACTACTGTTTGTTGGACACCCATTATATGTCAGGGTTTCACCTTCATCATGTGCCAATCCTCATGATGCCCCCGTCTCCCCAGCAGGCTGTTCTAATCCCATTCTGAGACTCGGAGAGGTCCAGCAACCTGTCCAGGCTCCCTTCTCATTCTATAAAAATGCTTATAAAGGAAACGCTCTTGGCACTAAATAGGAATAACAAGTTATCTGAAAAAGTTACTAACCCAAAATATCATTTGATGAATAAGTGAGGTGTTACAGAGTTTGTTGTGTTTTTTTTTTTTTTAACTTTGAAAAATGTGAACTTAGAAAATCCTAAATGTAGAATATCTATATGCTGAGGTTGTGCTAATGGGGATTTTTCATTTGATGTCCTAATTTTAATTGTCTAGTTTTTTTTTTTTAAACTACCAGGATAGGGGTTTTTACTTGGTGAACATTCTTAGCAAATTCAAGGCACTGTGCCAAGAAATAGAGAGTGGCAAGAGAATGGCATTTGGAAGTGTTAGAAATTCAAGACAGAAACACACATACACATGCACATACACACAAATGTGTGTGCACGATGTTGAGCCATGCACTTTCAGTTAGCAGTGCCAATTAAATAGAAGGGCTGGGCTGGTCCCATTATATAACAAATATTTTGTTCTTACATTCCTTATTGCCTAAAGACCATTGTGAATAGGGAATAGCAGGAAAACGCTCCTACAAAGAATAAGCTACTCTAAATAATACATACAATAAAACTGTTCTGTATACAACCAAAAAAGTAATAAAGGGAAGTCCAGTTTTCTTGTGATGCTGAAAATGTGCTTTTGTTTCATTCAGCTGTATCTCAGGAAGCACTCTATGCACCTTTAGAGCTGATGACTTAACAATACTTCCACGCATGGCCTCCACCCCTTGCCCAGGTGTAAGCCCTGGTGCCCACTTAGGCATGATTACCCCTGGTGCAGCCCTGCCATCGGCGTCTCTCTCAAGGGAAAGAGCTTGGGGTAGACAATCGTAAACATGGGCTCACTACACCGGTGACAGTGCCCCAGGGGGCAGTGCAGCAGCTCCAGGAGACTTCTGGGTAACGAGACTGGAGACAGAAAGTTCAAATCTGGAACACAAGAGAAAATCATGGATGAATTTAAAAAATCAGATTTCCTTAAGCTAGATTTAAGACATGTTTCTTTGTTACTAAGTCAGTTCAGTGAGTTAAAAAGTATCGCATGTTGAAAATACTGTTATCTGATAGGCACAGAATTATTTGGAAATGAAAGATTTTTTAACCTCTTTGATACTAGGAGAAAAACCAAAATCTACTCTTTTAACAGCAAATAGAAGCTGTCTTGAGGTAGAAGCAAGAAAAGAATAAGACCAAATATTCTTGAAGAACAAAGATAAAAAAGGCATTAATTTACCCAGAGAAGGGTTGTAAAAACTTTCTATGGCAGACTTGAGACTGAAAAAGAACTGGCACCAAAGACCAACACTGACTTTCATTAAATTCTTCCTAAGTCAACTGGATATCTAGCATTACTCAAGTTGAACTATATTTACTGAAAAGAATGAAAATGGGAAACAAAGAAATCAAAGAAAAGAAAAAGAACGAAACAAGCTCTTCCGTGTTTCATTCCCGCAAGCTGTCATTTATAGAGAGGGTGTCTCCTTATCAGTCTAGCTGGAGCTCTACAAAAGAAACACTGAAAGCAAAACATCCCCATGGCCCAGGAATCCTGAACACAAGTGTAGCACTCTGGATTGCCATGGACGGGAAACATCCAAGAGACAGAGAGGGAAATGGTCACACTACAAATTACTGACTCATCTTTGGGAAGGAAACACAAATTATCTTCTCATCCTTTATATCTATTTGAACTTTATCAATAACCATTTATAAAAACAGAATTTACCCCTAGGTGAATAATTACAGTTGTCTTTTTAGTATTAAAAAAATAACATTGTATGAGACATTCCTAGAGGGTTAATGTGAGATGTTTTTGGATGGATCTTTATTTTTTTCTAAAGCAAAGACAAAACATTTAGCAGTTTTAAAAGCACTTGGAATGTATCTTATTAAAATTGCCTCCTGCTTTCTTAAAGCATCTCTGAGACACATATCACAATACCCATAAAATCTATGTACCGCCAAATCCTCTCCAAACCAAGAGTTAACGTGCTATGGTAATACTGCCAGGGACTCCTGATATTTCTTTCCCTTTAGGTATGAAATTTCTCAGATGCGAGGAGGCTGCTGGCTGAAACCTGCTTCTGCTGGGAGGTCCCCCATTTTGCTTTCAGGATAAGCTTTTGGCATTTTTTCCCCCAACTCAAGGAAGTACGTCTGCCAGCATTCTCACTTCCACCAGATATGTTCCCAAACACCAATTTCCTTCATTTAAACCACATGGTTTAACTTTTAACCTCCGTCCTTTATGACTGAAGACTGTATTTGAGTGAACGGTCCTCTGTGTCTGCAGGGGGTGCCGAAGGGAGCAGTGTTGATAAAATACTAAAACTGTGGTTTATTATTTCTTTTAATTAAAAAAAGGCCCCATTGTACAACAATGTGAATGTACTTAATGCCACTAACTGAGCACTTAAAACTGGTTAAACTAAATTTTACGTTATGTAAGAAATGGACACCATAATAGGCACAGCATGAAATATAATTTCTAAGTTCACCGGTTAAGAGGCAGAAAGTCCTGTGTACCTTTAAGAAAAGTGTGGTAGGTGTGATGGAGACTCCTCATGGCCAGCTCTTGCAGAGGCAGAACATGGTCATTCTCTGTCCCTATGGCCTTCACCTCGGCAGGCAGGAAAACAGTTAGCTGCCCCGATGAGAAAGAAAGCAGCTTTACCTCGGAAACTTGAATGGGAGCCCCACAGCTGCAGAAAGACACATTCACAGTATTATTAGCAAAAAAAAAAAAAAAAAAAAAAAAAATAAGGCAAAGAATATACGTGCCAATAAAAATGTGTTAATCAAAATATACATTTAAAATTTTAAGACACTGCCGAATTGCCAGAATTCCTTTCAAAGTGAACAGATGCTAGCCTGGGTTCTTTAATAAAACCTGGCACAGAAATGTACACTCATCAATTGGAACTCAGCTATAGCACAGTTACTTCCAGTAAGGACAAACTTTGAAGGAACTTTCCTTTGTGAGACTGACACAATTTGTGCTGGAAGAGCCATTGATCCTCACTGCATTACCCTTTCCAAGTTCATGTCTACTGAAATTTTCAAAATTAAAAGGAAAAAAAACAGTGCTCTGTTAAGTTACAGCATTTTGTTTTAACCAAATTTTTGTGGTGGGGGAAGCAGCCCCATAAAGCAAATTGATTTTTAATGGTAGAAGATAGCTTTATTGGATCCCTCCACAAACTTGTACGGAAATTATTCATGACAAAGCCTATTGACTACACTAAGTTATGTCCTATCCCCCACAGCCACTCATAACTATAAAGGAGGCAGAGGAGCCTTGTTTCTACAACTGCCAAAACTATGGAATCCAACTTCATCCTATCTCTCGTCTGGGACCACCAGATTACCTAAAAGTCTCAAGACTTTACTTCTCTAATGACAAACAGGTGCGAACCAACCTTGGTTCTCCAGATACAATCTGAGGTAAGCTCTCTGTCCTCAACCAGAGACAGGCAATGAGGGAGAGGGCATGGGCTTGGGCTGCAGAAGCTGGCAGCTAATTCCTTTTACCAGAAAAATCAGAGCATCAGCTCTATGCCACCCAGTTAAAGAGACTTAAAGAGTATAACAACAGGGGATCCCTGGGTGGCGCAGCGGTTTGGCGCCTGCCTTTGGCCCAGGGCGCGATCCTGGAGACCCGGGATCGAGTCCCACGTCGGGCCCCCGGTGCATGGAGCCTGCTTCTCCCTCTGCCTGTGTCTCTGCCTCTCTCTCTCTCTCTCTCTCTGTGACTATCATGAATAAATAAATAAAAATCTTAAAAAAAAAAAAAAAAAGAGTATAACAACAAAACAAAAGAAAAGCAAATCCAAAGAAGATGACTTTCCTTCGGAAAATGTAACAGTTACAATATAATTGTTCTAAAGTTGGGTCAGAGAAGATAAAGTGACTGATTGTCCAGGGAATTAAAGATTTCCTAGAGGAGACAATATCTGACTCAACTGACATCACTCAACCAATTTCTCCACCCAGCTGAAAAGAAAGAACCTCAGAAGGTCACTCTGAGACACCTTCCTGAGCAAAACCCATATCCAAAAGAGACCCACTGCTTCAAATTTGAACATTATAGTTTGATTTTGCCTTTTTCAACAGCATCTCATATTCTGTACCCAGTTTCTGGGATTCATCTATGTTGCTGCATGTACTATAGTTTACTCATTTTCACTGCTCTGTAGTAGCTGATAGACTGTTTCCAGCGTTGGGCTATCGTGAACATTTTTGTATTATTTGATGCAGATGAGCATACACTTCTGTTAGGTACATATGTAAGATCAGAACAGGCTTATTTATTACAGTAAGGAGAGACAGATGGTGAAAAGGTAAATATAAAATAACACAGAGTGAGAGGGGAGTGAGAGCTGAATTAATCAAAGGAAGTCTTTTCTGAGGAGCTGACACCTGAGCAGAGACCCGACTGAAGAGTACAGTTGAATCAGGGAAGAGGAATTCCATCACAGGATGACAGGCATGTTAAATGGAGGACAGGAAATGAAGAACTCAGGGAGTCCAAAGCAGCTAGAACATAGTTGGGAAAAGTCTAAACAAGATTTTAGCAAACTGAATTCAACAATATATCAAGTCATTAGGGCCAAATGAGGTTTATCCTACCAATCAAGACTTTATTAACATTAGAAAAATCAATGTTATTCACTATACTAAAACTTAATAAAGGAAAAACCATAGATAATTTCAATAGATTAAAAAAGTTGTCTAACAAAATTCAACACTCATTAAAAAAAACTTAACAAATTTGAAAAGATGGGAATTTATTCATCTGAATAAAGCTAACTATGACAAGACAACAGTTTATACTTGGTGAAAGACTGTTTTCCCAATAAGTTCAGTAAGACAAACATGTCTGCTCTCACTACCTTTATTTAACAATGTACAACCACGCTAGGAATTTGAAGAGGGAGAATTATAAGAATTGTTAATCAGAAAGAAGCCTCTAGAAACTAGGAAGCATGAACAAGAAAGTTACTTAGAGGCTTAGAATGCCTCCCCCTCTAGACCTATTCGGGAAGGGCATGGCCACCACAGGAGCATGCAGTGCTATGGAGAAGAAACGTGCTACGGGGTGCACGCTGCAGCCAGTTCACAGATACAGTCTGTCACGTACCACAGAAACTTGCTGGAGAGTCTGACCTGCTGCTAGGGGCTAGAAAACATGCTGGAGGGTCTAGCTGGTTCACAGAATCAGCTCCTGGGTGGCAGATCACCAGGTGGTCTGCAAGAGTGGTCTGCCAAGGAACAGAGAAATTTGCTGCAGAGTATGGGTTTCTGCTGGACTGTTCTGGGTCTCCCTTTGCTAGCTGCAGGGCAGAAAACAGCAGCCTAGATGCATGAAGGGAAATGCCTTCCTCCTGTTTTGACCTTGAAGTATCCCTCTATGGCTTTTTATTTATTTATTTATTTATTTATTTATTTATTTAGTCATTCATTCATTCATTGAGAGACACACAGAGAGAGACAGAGACAGAGAGAGAGAGAGAGGCAGAGACACAGACAGAGGGAGAAGCAGGCTCCACGCAGGGAGCCTGATGTGGGACTTGATCCCAGGACTCCGGGATCACAGCCCAGGCTGAAGGCAGGGGCTAAACCACTGAGCCACCCAGGGATCCCCCCCTGTATGGCCTTCATTTTTTTTTTTTAAATTAATTAATTATTTATTTATTTATGATAGTCACAGAGAGAGAGAGAGAGAGAGAGAGAGGCAGAGACACAGAGGGAGAAGCAGGCTCCACGCACCGGGAGCCCGACGCGGGACTCGATCCCGGGTCTCCAGGATCGCGCCCCGGGCCAAAGGCAGGCGCCAAACCGCTGCGCCACCCAGGGATCCCTCTCTATGGCCTTCTATTGAAGAAGACTTATATTAATCCAGATGACAAAGGAGAAAGTTCTCTAGGAGCCAGTTCCAGGGAAAAAAGTCGGTTTGGAGCAATAGAAGCAATAGATTGATAAAAGACACATATACTTGACTCCTCTCTATAGGGAGATAATATAATTTGAGGCATATGATAATATAACAGTTCTTTATATACCACATCTGGCAGGCAATCAAAATTAACCAGGTACAATGGTAGATAAAACGGCCTAAAAGAAAATAAAGAGAAAAAAATGATTAAAAAAAAGATTTTTAAAAAGATTCACAATGATGGAATTATCTGATACAAATTTATTTTTTAAATTATTTATTTTTGGCCGGGAGGCCCAGGACCACAAGGACACTCCTGCCCCGAGCTGAGCAGATCAGCGGCCCTGCCCCGGAGCCTCCAGGCCCTGCAGGCGGAGAGCGGTTGTTCCTCCTGGGGCCTCACGGGGTAAACAACCCCCACTGAGCCCTGCACCAGGCAGGGGGCAGAGCAGCTCCCCCAAGTGCTAACACCTGAAAATCAGCACAACAGGCCCCTCCCCCAGAAGACCAGCTAGACGGACAAGTTCCAGGGGAAGTCAAGGGACTTAAAGTATACAGAATCAGAAGATACTCCCCCCCTCCGCCCCCATGGTTTTTTTTGTTGTTGTTGTTTTGTTTTTGCTTTTTGATTTGTTTCCTTCCCCCACCTTTTTTCCTTTCTTTCTTTTTCTTTCTTTTTTTTTTTTTTTGCTTCCTTTTATCTTTTTTCTTTTTCTCTCTTCTTTCCTTCTTTCTCTCCTCTCTTTTTCTCCTTTTCTCAATACACCTTGCTTTTGGCCACTCTGCAGTGAGCAAAATGACTAGAAGGAAAACCTCACCTCAAAAGAAAGAATCAGAAACAGTCCTCTCTCCCACAGAGTTACAAAATCTGGATTACAATTCAATGTCAGAAAGCCAATTCAGAAGCACTATTATAGGGATCCCTGGGTGGCGCAGCGGTTTAGCGCCTGCCTTTGGCCCAGGGCGCGATCCTGGAGACCCGGGATCAAATCCCACGTCAGGCTCCCGGTGCATGGAGCCTGCTTCTCCCTCTGCCTATGTCTCTGCCTCTCTCTCTCTCTCTCTGTCTCTTTGTGACTATCATAAATAATAAATAAAAATTAAAAAAAAAAAAAGAAGCACTATTATACAGCTACTGGTGGTTCTAGAAAAAAGCATAAAGGACTCAAGAGACTTCATGACTGCAGAATTTAGATCCAATCAGGCAGAAATAAAAAATCAATTGATTGAGATGGAATCCAAACTAGAAGTCCTAACGACGAGGGTTAACGAGGTAGAAGAACCAGTGAGTGAGGGCTGGCAGGATATATTCAGGGTCCTAAATGAGAAGAGCATGCAACCAAGAATACTTTATCCAGCAAGGCTCTCATTCAAAATGGAAGGAGAGATAAAGAGCTTTCAAGACAGGCAGGAACTAAAAGAATATGTGACCTCCAAACCAGCTCTGCAAGAAATTTTAAGGGGGACTCTTAAAATTCCCCTTAAGAAGAAGTTCAGTGGAACAATCCACAAAAACAAGGACTGGATAGATATCATGGTGACACTAAACTCATATCTCTCAATAGTAACTCTGAACGTGAACGGGCTTAATGACCCCATCAAAAGGTGCAGGGTATCAGACTGGATAAAAAACCAGGACCCATCTATTTGCTGTCTACAAGAGACTCATTTTAGACAGAAGGACACCTACAGCCTAAAAATAAAAGGTTGGAGAACCATTTACCATTCAAATGGTCCTCAAAAGAAAGCAGGGGTAGCCATCCTTATATCAGATAAACTAAAATTTACCCCGAAGACTGTAGTGAGAGATGAAGAGGGACACTATCTCATACTTAAAGGATCTATCCAACAAGAGGACTTAACAATCCTCAATATATATGCCCCGAATGTGGGAGCTGCCAAATATATAGATCAATTAATAACCAAAGTGAAGAAATACTTAGATAATAATACACTTATACTTGGTGACTTCAATCTAGCTCTTTCTATACTTGATAGGTCTTCTAAGCACAACATCTCCAAAGAAACGAGAGTTTTAAAATGATACACTGGACCAGATGGATTTCATAGATATCTACAGAACTTTACATCCAAACTCAACTGAATACACATTCTTCTCAAGTGCACATGGAACTTTCTCCAGAATAGACCACATACTGGGTCACAAATCGGGTCTGAACCGATACCAAAAGATTGGGATCGTCCCCTGCATATTCTCAGACCATAATGCCTTGAAATTAGAACTAAATCACAACAAGAAGTTTGGAAGGACCACAAACACGTGGAGGTTAAGGACCATCCTGCTAAAAGATGAAAGAGTCAACCAGGAAATTAAGGAGGAATTAAAAAGATTCATGGAAACTAATGAGAATAAAGATACAACTGTTCAAAATCTTTGGGATGCAGCAAAAGCAGTCCTAAGGGGGAAATACATCGCAATACAAGCATCCATTCAAAAACTGGAAAGAACTCAAATACAAAAGCTAACCTTACACATAAAGGAGCTAGAGAAAAAACAGCAAATAGATCCTACACCCAGGAGAAGAAGAGAGTTAATAAAGATTCGAGCAGAACTCAACGAAATCGAGACCAGAAGAACTGTGGAACAGATCAACAGAACCAGGAGTTGGTTCTTTGAAAGAATTAATAAGATAGATAAACCATTAGCCAGCCTTATTAAAAAGAAGAGAAAGAAGACTCAAATTAATAAAATCATGAATGAGAAAGGAGAGATCACTACCAACACCAAGGAAATACAAACGATTTAAAAAACATATTATGAACAGCTATAAGCCAATAAATTAGGCAATCTAGAAGAAATGGACGCATTCCTGGAAAGCCACAAACTACCAAAACTGGAACAGGAAGAAATAGAAAACCTGAACAGGCCAATAACCAGGGAGGAAATTGAAGCAGTCAGCAAAAACCTCCCAAGACACAAGAGTCCAGGGCCAGATGGCTTCCCTGGGGAATTCTATCAAACGTTTAAAGAAGAAACCATACCTATTCTCCTAAAGCTGTTTGGAAAGATAGAAAGAGATGGAGTACTTCCAAATTCGTTCTATGAGGCCAGCATCACCTTAATTCCAAAACCAGACAAAGACCCCACCAAAAAGGAGAATTACAGACCAATATCCCTGATGAACATGGATGCAAAAATTCTCAACAAGATACTAGCCAATAGGATCCAACAGTACATTAAGAAAATTATTCACCATGACCAAGTAGGATTTATCCCTGGGACACAAGGCTGGTTCAACACTCGTAAAACAATCAATGTGATTCATCGTATCAGCAAGAGAAAAACCAAGAACCATATGATCCTCTCATTAGATGCAGAGAAAGCATTTGACAAAATTCAGCGTCCAATCCTGATCAAAACTCTTCAGAGTGTAGGGATAGAGGGAACATTCCTCGACATCTTAAAAGCCATCTACGAAAAGCCCCCAGCAAATGTCATTCTCGATGGGGAAAAACTGGGAGCCTTTCCCCTAAGATCAGGAACAAGACAGGGATGTCCACTCTCACCACTGCTATTCAACATAGTACTGGAAGTCCTAGCCTCAGCAATCAGGCAACAAAAAGACATTAAAGGCATTCAAATTGGCAAAGAAGAAGTCAAACTCTCCCTCTTCGCCGATGACATGATACTCTACATAGAAAACCCAAAAGTCTCCACCCCAAGATTGCTAGAACTCATACAGCAATTTGGTAGCGTGGCAGGATACAAAATCAATGCCCAGAAGTCAGTGGCATTTCTATACACTAACAATGAGGCTGAAGAAAGAGAAATTAAGGAGTCAATCCCATTTACAATTGCACCCAAAAGCATAAGATACCTAGGAATAAACCTAACCAAAGAGGTAAAGGATCTATACCCTAAAAACTATAGAACACTTCTGAAAGAAATTGAGGAAGACACAAAGAGATGGAAAAATATTCCATGCTCATGGATTGGCAGAATTAATATTGTGAAAATGTCAATGCTACCCAGGGCAATTGACACATTCAATGCAATCCCTATCAAAATACCATGGACTTTCTTCAGAGAGTTAGAACAAATTATTTTAAGATTTGTGTGGAATCAGAAAAGACCCTGAATAGCCAGGGGAATTTTAAAAAAGAAAACCATATCTGGGGGCATCACAATGCCAGATTTCAGGTTGTACTACAAAGCTGTGGTCATCAAGACAGTGTGGTACTGGCACAAAAACAGACACATAGATCAATGGAACAGAATAGAGAATCCAGAAGTGGACCCTCAACTTTATGGTCAACTAATATTCAATAAAGGAGGAAAGACTATCCATTGGAAGAAAGACAGTCTCTTCAATAAATGGTGCTGGGAAAATGGACATCCACATGCAGAAGAATGAAACTAGACCACTCTCTTGCACCATACACAAAGATTCACTCAAAATGGATGAAAGATCTAAATGTGAGACAAGATTCCATCAAAATCCTAGAGGAGAACACAGGCAACACCCGTTTTGAACTCGGCCACAGTAACTTCTTGCAAGATACATCCACGAAGGCAAAAGAAACAAAAGCAAAAATGAACTATTGGGACTTCATCAAGATAAGAAGCTTTTGCACAGCAAAGGATACCTTTGTTGACTGTATCTTCAAATATTGAAGATATTTGCAAATGACCTAACAGATAAAGGGCTAGCTTCCAAGATCTATAAAGAACTTCTTAAACTCAACACCAAAGAAACAAACAATCCAATCATGAAATGGGCAAAAGACATGAAGAGAAATCTCACAGAGGAAGACATAGACATGGCCAACATGCACATGAGAAAATGTTCTGCATCACTTGTCATCAGGGAAATACAAATCAAAAACCACAATGAGATACCACTTCACACCAGTGAGAATGGGGAAAATTAACAAGGCAGGAAACCACAAATGTTGGAGAGGATGCGGAGAAAAGGGAACCCTCTTACACTGTTGGTGGGAATGGGAACTGGTGCAGCCACTCTGGAAAACTGTGTGGAGGTTCCTCAAAGAGTTAAAAATAGACCTGCCCTACGACCCAGCAATTGCACTGTTGGGGATTTACCCCAAAGATGCAATGAAACGCCGGGACACCTGCACCCCGATGTTTCTAGCAGCAATGGCCACAATAGCCAAACTGTGGAAGGAGCCTCGGTGTCCATCGAAAGATGAGTGGATAAAGAAGATGTGGTTTATGTATACAATGGAATATTACTCAGCCATTAGAAACAACAAATACCCACCATTTGCTTCAACGTGGATGGAACTGGAGGGTATTATGCTGAGTGAAGTAAGTCAATCGGAGAAGGACAAACATTATATGTTCTCATTCATTTGGGGAATATAAATAATAGTGAAAGGGAATATAAGGGAAGGGAGAAGAAATGTGTGGGAAATATCAGAAAGGGAGACAGAACATAAAGACTCCTAACTCTGGGAAACAAACTAGCGGTGGTAGAAGGGGAGGAGGGCGGGGGGTGGGAGTGAATGGGTGACGGGCACTGGGGGTTATTCTGTATGTTGGTAAATTGAACACCAATAAAAAATAAATTTTAAAAAATTATTTACTTTTATTTATTTATTTTTTTAAGAGATTTTATTTATCTATGAGAGATACACACAGAGAGAGGCAGAGACATAGAGGGAGAAGCAGGCTCCTCACATGGAGTCCTTGATCTCAGGACCCTGGAATCATGCCCTGAACCAAAGGCAGATGCTCAACCACTAAGCCACCCAGGCATCCCTGATACAAACTTTATAATAACCATTCTTAATATGTCTAATAAGCTCTAATATTGAGAATTTTGATGGAAGAAGTTATAACACATGTGGTGTTAAGACTGAAGAAATCTAGGAGAATAGTAGTATTCCAGATAGAGGAGAAATAGGTGCAAAGAGGCAGGAGTCTGGTGTGCTCAAGAAGGGAGGAGGTAAATATGGCCAAAGTGGAGGTAGGAAGGGAGAGAGTGGTAGGGGAATTCAAAGGTATGACCTAGAAGACAAGTCATGTAGAGGCCCACAGGTCACTGCAAGGGCTCTGGCTTTTATGCTAAGTATATGGAATACCAAGGGTGATGGCTGAGTAAAGCGTAACTGGATCTGAGTTATGACATTGCTAGGATCACCAGACACCATGTAGAGAACAGACTCAGGGTGGTTGAGACAGAAAGAGGAAGACCTTTATTATCATCCAGGTGAAAGATGATGGTAACTTAGGTCAAGGTGATATTACATAGAAGTTGCAAGAGACTGAATATGTTTTTGAATGTACAGCCAACAGGCTATGTGATGGGTTGGTTGTGGGAAAAAGAGAAATTAAAGAAGATCCCCCCGAGCTTAGGAGCAGAGTAACTGGAAGAATGGAATTTCCATCAACTGAGATGTAGCAGATTATAGAAGACTGAGTTGGGGGGCAAGGAATTAGGAGTTTGATTATGGATATGTTAACATTTAATTGTACATATCCATCTGGAAATGCCAATTAGATGCTGTTGGATGTAGGAGTCTGGAGGTCAGGCAAGTGGTCTAGGCTGAAGTTCTATATTTGGGAGTCATGCATGAGTAATATTTAAAGCATAATTGTGATTGCATGAAATAACCTAGCAATGTTTCTCATCAGGGATGCTGTCAGCATTTCAGGGGGGCACATATTCTTAATTGTTTAGAACTTTTGTGTGCAAGATATTTAGCATCTCACCAAATGTCAGTAGAAATCCCAGTCTTAAAGCCTACTCCCTCCCCAACTTACACACATTTCCAAATGCCCTGGAGTGGAGAACTGCTATTCTTGCTTGGGAATCAGTGACCAATCAGACCAATCAGTGACCAATCAGAATTGGTAGAGACAGGGATCCCTGGGTGGCGCAGCGGTTTAGCGCCTGTCTTTGGCCCAGGGCGCGATCCTGGAGACCCGGGATCGAATCCCACATCAGGCTCCCGGTGCATGGAACCTGCTTCTCCCTCTGCCTGTGTCTCTGCCTCTCTTTCTCTCTCTCTGTGTGACTATCATAAATAAATAAATAAAATTAAAAAAAAAAAAAAAGAATTGGTAGAGACGGAGAAGAGTTTTGAGTCCTTGAGTCCTGATCTCAGTATGTTGTGAACAGGGGAATGAGGATGAAGCACTAGAGAAGGCTGAGAAGGGGTGGACAGTGGCAGAAGAGGGGAACCAGAGAGATGGTATTCTGAAAGCCAGGTAGTGAAGGTGTTTCAAGAAGTAGAAACTGATCAAGTGTTGGACAGGTCAAAAGATTAGAACTGAGAAGTGAATTTGGCAATGTGGAAGTAACTAGTGACACTGAAAATGCTGGCTTTGGTGTAGAATTGTGTTACCAAAGCCCAATTGGTGTGGGTGGATGCGAGAATGGAAGGAAGTGGTGTCAGGAAGTATAGGCATCTCTTTCAAAAAGTTTTCCTCCGAAGAGGAACAGAAAAATTAGGAAGAAAGTGGAGAATAAGAACAAAATGTTACATGAAAAAAAAGTAAGTCACAGGGGCATACATACAGCATGTGCCATTTACACAAAGATACAAAACCTGACAATATACTACCTGGGGAGGTATTTACGTATATCAAAATCAAAACTGAGTATAAATGAATGATCAATATAAAATTCAGGATAGTGGTTAACCTTGGGGAAGAGCGTACAATTGGAGAGATGCACATAGGAGCTTCAAAAATATTGGTAATGTTCTTGTGGTAAACTAATGAAATTTACATTGATGTGCAGGGTCAAAATATGGAAGCCTTCTAGCCAACTTTTAAGAAATGTGACCCTCTTACCTTAGTTGATGCAAAAAGAGGACAATGTAAGAAGAAAGGTGCCTATGGGGGCCTGTGACCTTACCATTTCCTTGTGGATTCTGAATTATAAGCCTTGCTCTAGGCAATACTGTCTTTATTAAAATGCACCATGGCCACTCCAGCCTACAGGCCAAATTGGCCTGAAAATTTCCATATCTGGTCATCCCAAATATAAATCTTACTTGTCCCCAAATCTAATTCCTTTATAAAGTCGTCCCTGATAATCCTCTCTTACCAATGATCTACCACGTTTTAAGTTTCTATCACATATTTCTAACTGTATTACAGGTGTTCTGCTGCTGTTAACTCATCTGAGTTCAATTTTCTCTTTTATCTAGTAGTTTCCATATTGATAGCTAAGCAGTTCCAAACACAGACATAGTTAAAGAAGCCTGAAAGAGAAAAGATAAGAAAGAAATGGGAAAAAGAATACTGAGTCATCCATACTATTGCCAAAAAGGAGATAATTTGGGGGTACTCAAAGGGGTCCATTAGAAGTCTCAGGACCAGGAGATGTGCTAGCGACCTCATAAGCATTACAAATATCTGTATTTGGTTATATTATAAGATCGCCATGTTTAAGGACATGATTATATAGGAAAAATGACAGTAATCTGTCAAACAGGATTTTGGAAAATGTCTTATTTATGGATTAAATTAAATATATCTTGAGTCGTGTGTGTGTGTGTATTAGGGTGGGCAGGTGCTATGAAGTGTCACAATACATACCTGCTAAGTCTGTAAAAATGACAGACAAGCCACAGACTGGGAGAAAATATGTGCAAATCACATACTTGATGAAAGACATGTATTCAGAATATATAAAGAACTCTCAAGAGTCAATAACTTAAAACAATCCCATTTGTAAAAAGTGAGTGAAAGATTGGAACACACTTGGCCAAAGAAGATATATGGAGGGCAAATAAGTATGTGAAAAGAGGTCCAACGTCAGTAGTCATTAGAGAAATGCAAAGCAAATTAAAACCATAAGATATCACTACTCATTTATCAGATGTCTGAAAGAAAAAGAATCTGATAAGAACTCTCATAAGTTGCTGACAGAAATAAGAAATAGCATAGCCAAATTGGAAAATAGACCAGCAGTTTTTTATGAAGCTAAGCATAACACTTACCATATGACCCAGCAACTACATTCTTAGGTATTCTATCCAGGTGAAATGAAAATTTATGTTCACACAAAACCCCATATATGAATGTGTATAGCAGCTTGTATCAGTACACTTTGTATGACATTATAGAAAGGGCAAATATAGGGACACAAAACAGACCATTATTTCCAGGGGCTAGAACGGGAGGGGAGAGTTCATTTCAAAGGGACACAGAGGGGATCCCTGGGTGGCGCAGCGGTTTGGTGCCTGCCTTTGGCCCAGGGCGCGATCCTGGAGACCCGGGATCCAATCCCACGTCGGGCTCCCGGTGCATGGAGCCTGCTTCTGTCTCTGCCTCTCTCTCTCTCTCTCTCTCTCTCTGTGACTATCATAAATAAATAAATAAATAAAAATTTAAAAAAAAATAAAAAAAAAATCAAAGGGACACAGAGGACATTTTTGGAGTAGATGAACTATTTTGTATCTTGATTATAGTTTGGCTTTATGACTCTATATATCTGTCAAAATTCACAGAAATGTATGCTAAAAAGCATGAATTGTACATGCTTGTACATTATTAGAACAAACAAAAAAGCCCAAACAGTATCATGCTTCTAAGGCAGGTCCTGGAGCCTTCTGCTCTATTAGTCATTAACCCTTTGTTGTGGACCTTAGGGGAGAGGCAGACATGGGAGTTGGGGAGCTCAGGTGACTTCGCCCAAGAGTTATTCACTAGCTTGGGTAGAAATACTTTAATACTGTCAATAACTTAACAGCTGCAATGGGTACACTAGTGCAAACCAGCTACACATTGGCCTGTCAAATAATGTCAAGGTTTATGTGAAAACTTTTGCAATTTTTGCCTTTGGTATTTACTTTGCCTTTGCCTCTTGCTCTCAGAACCTCTGTTCACCCTGTGTGATCACATAAGCATGAGAGTCTGTAGTAACACACCTGCAGCTTGGTATGAATATTTCCATGGATTGGAAAGATCACCTTTATGAACCATTCTGTGAAGATGAAGAAATGAATCTCAAGTTTACTTTATAATGATTGTCTCTTTCCTAGTACAAAGAAAATTAAGATGAGAAAATCATATCCAAAATGCTACTATGCAGTGTGGCCATGAAGTCCGGAAGCATAGGTAAACACACAATAAATTATTCTTTTGATGATCTACTACAACACATGGTGTGATGATTAAATTTTTGTATTAAGTTGGCTTGGTCACAGTAGCCAGATATTTGGTCCAACACCAGACTAGATGTTTCTGTGAAGATATTTTTATGGATGAGATCAACATTTAAATTGGTCGATTGAATAAAGCTGACTACTCTCTATAATGTGGGTGGGCCTCAGAAGGCCTTCAGAGAAAAAGACTGAGTGAGACCCACTTCCAAACTGCCTTCATACTCAAGCTGCCACATCAACTCTTCCCTGGGTATCTAGCCAGCCCTGCGGATTTCAGACTCAGCAGCCAATTCCTCAAAATAAATCAACCTCCCTTTTCCCCTCACCCCCACACACATCCTATTGGTTCTGTTGCTGTGGAGAACCCTGACTAATATATGTGGTAAAATAATATTACTTGTTTCCAAACTTTATAGCCACACTGTAGCATGAGAACCCTGAGCAAAACGATAAAACAAGGAAAAAGCAGAATAAAAAACAAGCCAGTTATTTGTGAAATACTTCATAGTGTTATTGCCTTAACAGCTGCTGCTTCTTTATACAATCACGCATGAACTGTATGTGGACACTTCCCAAAGAATTTAACAATATAGAGTAACAAAAAAAGGTTTAGAAAACTGAAAGTCAGATTTTTCCTAATGCTTTCTTCATCTTCCATAATTAAAAAGACAGGTGTCTCAGTGAAACCACTGAAAAGGCTCCCATTAACAAGTAAGCGGATTCTCTGTTTTATATAATGTCTAATTTCCCTTTGACAAGTTCCTACTCTTCACCACAGGATATAAAGGGCTAATTAAATTCATTTTAGGATACATCTATTAACTGCCTTCTCTGCTTCATGGTGGAGAAGAGCCACCGCTATGAGGAATGCGGGCTGTAAAGGAGGAATTCACATGAGTTATCTGCTGTGCATGGTCAACCTCCCTTGACCCCATCAGAGATGAAATATCCATCCCTATTACCTGAAATGATGCAGGAGTGAGAAAGGTATTTTCCGTCTCTGCTCTCCAGGAACAAGCAGAGGGGCTCAAACATACAGAAGTGAATCGAGACCAAAGACAAGAGTAAGGCATTCTTGAAAAGTGTTTTTGCTGGATGCTAGGTTGATTGTATTTTTTTGTTTGTTTCACACCTTAAAAAAGTTGTTTCACTGTTTTCTTGCCTTCACAGTCTCTGATGAGAAGGTAACAACAGTCTTTTGAATTTTTCTTTATTTGTAATTTGTCATTTTTCTCTGGCATCTTTTGAGATTTTCTTTTTATCTTTGGTTTTCAGCAGCTTTGCTTAGGCATCATTTTCTTCATAATTTGTACTGCTTAGGGTTTGCTGAGCTTCAATGTAAATTTAAGTCTGATATTTGGGAAATTTTCAGATGTTAATTCTTCAAACATTTTTTGCCGCATTTCTCTTAGGCAAAAGAAAAATTAGGAAAAATCTGTTCCTTCTGGGACACCAATTATACCTCTATCAGGCTTTTTTTTTTTAATATAATCTGGGAGATTCCTGATGCTGGGTTCATTTTTGTTTTCAATCTTTTTTCTCTGTGTTCTTCACACTGATTAATTTCTATTGATCTACCTCCGAGCTCACTGACTTTTCCTCTGTTATACCCATTTGGTTGTTAAGCCCAATAAGAAAAATCTTTATTTCAGATATTGTATTTCAACTCTAGGATTTCCATTTGTTTCTTTCCTATAATTCCCTTTCTTACCCTGGTCTTTTCATTCACTACAAACTTATTTTTCTTTATGTCATTGAGAATAGTTGTTTTAAAATCCCCATCTATCAATTCCAACAGTTTGGGTCCTCTTGGGTTGGTCTCTGCTAATTGTCTTTTCCTTGAGAATGGGTCACATTTTCCTTATTATTCATGTTATGTAATTGTGGGTTGTATCCTGGATACTGTGAAAGATGTATTTATACTGTGAAGATGCTGGATTCTGTTACATTCCTCTAAAACTTAAAAGGAGTATTAATATTTTTGTTTAAATAAACAATTAATTACTTTGTTGGAATCAAACTTCAAACTCTCTTGATTGACGGTTCAATCTGTCAATTTGTCTCTAGCCATACTACTTTGTGCTTGCCCCACAAGGAGTGATTCAGGTATCTAATATTGCTTCTTATTGGCTGGAGGGCAGCCCCCACATAAAAAGAGACTGTGACATAAAGTCTATTTATTTATTTTAAAAGATTTTATTTATTTATTTTTAAGGATTTCATTTATTTATTCATGAGAGAGAGAGAGAGAAAGAGAGAGAGAGAGACGGGCAGAGACACAGGCAGAGGGAGAAGTAGGCTCCTGCAAGGAGTCCAATGTGGGACTTGATCTTGTGACTCCAAGATCATACCCTGAGCCAAAGACAGACCCTCAACCACTGAGCCACCTAGGTGTCCCAAGCCTATTTATTTATTTAACTTTTTAATTTTTTAAAAGATTTTATTTATTTATTTGAGGGGAAGGCAGAGGGAGAAGGAGAGAATCTCAAGCAGACTCTGTGTTGGGCACTGAGCCCAAGATTATGACCTCAGCCAATCCAAGAGTCCAACACGCAACCAACTGAGCCACCCAGGTGCTCCAAGGCTATTTTTAGAGACTGCTGGTTTAACTCAGAACTCAGAATGCATTTCTCACATAAACAACTCTGTTACCTTGAGTAGTTATATTAACAAACCATTTAATCAAGTCATTAAACCAAATTTGTATCAAGTCAAGCTGTAATTGCTTATTTACATAAGGAAAAGCAAAGCAATGGCTCAGTTTTCTGCATATAATCAGACAACTGAAAGAAGAACCGGTATAGGATCACTTTTACCATTATGTTTTCCTAAGTAAGCAAATATGCCAATTACCATTCTCTACAATTCTAATAGGATGGACTTCTCTTTCTGGGTAAAATACAGAAGAACTAAAGACATTTACTCCTACAGTAACAGTAAGAAAGACCCAGACAAAATAAAAATCATACTTTTCCATGAAGCTGGCAAAGAGCATTGAATGCACGGAAGCTGTGACAGCCCAGTTTCCAAGATGGCGCCCATGAGTCTCCCCTCCTAGTACTCACTCCCTTAAGTAGTCTCCTGCTGCAATAGATAGGACTGACCTGTGTAATCAACAGGATATAACAGAAATGACAGTGTATAACTTCAAGGCCAGGTCATAAAAGATAGTCCCATGCTCTAAATTTCTATCACTCTACCTCTCTTAAGCTATTTATTTTTTGTATTAACACTTATTTTTATATATTAGGATAAACATCTAAGTTATCTTTGTCTTTTCCACAATTCTTAGCACAGTGCTGACTTGCTAGTTAATGCTCAATAATTATATGACAAATAAGTCGTATAAGATTTCTAAGATTTCTTAAAACTGTACATTATTTGCTATATTTATGCTTTATAGTTTTATATCTGATTCTGTATTTTATTCTCAGATGTGAGTTATACATATAGCAGACTTTTTCATATTGTGCCACATGTCCCTAAAATGCTGTGTTCATTTTGCTCTGTTGCTCTAATTCTCTTAGACTTTTTTTTTTTTTAAGATTTTATTTATTTATTCATGAGAGATACAGAGAGAGAGAGAGGCAGAGACACAGGCAGAGGAAGAAGCAGGCTCCATTCAGGGAGCTGGACATGGGACTTGATCCCGGGTCTCCAGGATCACACCCTGGGATGAAGGCAGCACTAAATCGCTGAGCCACCTGGGCTGCCCTCTCTTAGACTCTTCATCAGAAGAGGTAATGTAGAGACATCTGGGTGGCTCAGGGGTTGAGTGTCTGCCTTTGGCTCAGGTCATGATCCCAGGGTCCTGGGATCAAGTCCTGCATCAGGCTTACCATAGGGAGTCTGCTTCTCCCTCTACTTATGTCTCTGCCTCTCTCTCTGTGTCTCTTATGAATAAATAAATAAAATCTAAAAAAAAAAAAGAAAGAAAGAAAGAAGGAAGTAATGTAGTTGTTTCAGAGATGGTACAGTACAACAGAAGCTAGTGTGTTCTTATACTCCAGGCCTACACTGAAGAACCATAGGTGAGAGTGGTGGAGAACCAAGTATATTGATTCTTAGTTTCTCAGCTTAAATATCCTCTCCTTAAAGAGCACTATCACTAAGCTTGATCAATTATTTATTGTTTATTTAGATTCCTGGATAGATTATATGGTCCACAAGGACAGATATTAAAAATTGCATTACTCATCACTGTATGGCCATTGTCTAACACAGTGACCAGAGTAGTTGCTCAATAAATATTAACTGAATGAGCTAAGTGAACCAAGATTCTTGTTCAGAATCAAGAAGCACACTTTCTAGGCCTCAAGTGCCCTTTTGCTCTATATATCAGGTTTACCTCAGAATCTTGTTCTACTCCTTGTCCTTCCTTCTCCCAATGCAGCCCCGTTTTGACTTGGAACGGGGAAAGCCCTTTGCATATATTCAACAAGAGAGATAAAAGAGATAAAAAAGAAGAAGGACCCTTAATTCTGTTGCCAAACCTTCAGAACCATCATCTATTAGAATTTGGAGTACATTTTGCCATAAAATATCATATAATTTCGGGGGGTGCAAAATGGGTTAAATGACCTTTTATTTTTTATTTTATTTTATTTTTTGTTAAATGACCTTTTAATGAGTTGGCCAGGAATATAACCACCAGAGTTGCTTCTAACAAGTGCACTGACTTACACCAACAGACTAAAAATGCTTTTTGGATCACAGTTCATTTGTAAGTGGAGCTGCCTCTATTCCAAAAACTACTAATATTACAAACTCAATTATTTTATACTATCCTTTGAATAACTGTTTTATTTTTTATTGCTACTTCCAAAGGAAGATGTTAATAATAATAAATGTAGACTACTACTTAATAATTTGCATATTTCTCAAAGAAAATTAACTATAAAGTTCAATACTCCTGCTACCAAATACCAAGTAAAGGATTAAAAAATGTCTCTCTACTCAGCATATGTAAAACTTTCTGGCAGTCACTAACACAACAAATACATGACAAAGTAGAAGGCTCTTTATCTTAAGTAAAAGCTATTCCTTAATTGTGTGCAGTCTGAATTCCTAATTCAGTGCAGTCTCTGAAGGCTTAGGTGTGGGAAGAACTGCCTTCAGCCTTGGAGCACGCTTGCATCATTCCACGTATCTTGGTGATGGAAGGTATTTTACTTACCACTTGGAAGAATTAGGCTATGTTACAGATCCTTTAAGAACTCATTAGGATTAATGACTGAGTAGTATTAACAGCTGTCATATAATCAGCTGTCGAAAAATCACTGAGCTAAAACCCTACCACACATTCTATTATCTCCGCTTCACAGAAGGTTCTGAAATACATCTCTGGGGTTGTATTTCATCAGCCTATATGGGCACTTTGAAGCGTCATCGAAGGCTCTTCCAAGATAACAATGGTATAATTTTTCCTAAGGGAAGGCCACTAGTCCTAGGAATGCCCTCTCTGGAGCAATTGCTGCTCAGTGCCTATCCCCTGGAGGCAGGCCAACAGGGGAGTGGCTGTCTTCTATGCACAAGTTTGTTGTCATCTCTATTCTTGCCAGAACTACATATAGTATGAGCCAGGTTACGCAGGGTGCTGGAATCACAAGTACAGAGTCAAATATGCTGGCTAAGTAGCCTTGAAGGTATCCCAAGTATCCTTTGGCTGTTTCTGTGAGGGAAGGCAGGCCCGTTTAAACAGGCTCTGGTAGCTGAGTGGTCCTATATTAATCTCACACCACTCTGGGAAACACTTTAAGGTGGTTCCGTCCCAACATTCTAGAAGGAGAGGCTGAAACCACTTTTCCAAACCGGACTGAGAAGAAAAGACTATTGCTGCTCTGAAAATAAAAGTCTATCATATCCTTTGAACGGAAACATCTGTTTTGGTTGCTAGGATCATTATTTGTATTAAGAGACTATGTCACATGTTGCATTCTAAATATTTTGAAATGGTCAAGTTCTAGGTCCTAGAGCTATTCCTGTAGTAAAACTCTCACTGCCGTGGAGGGTAGAGAAAAGAAAGCTTTTAAGTTCATGGTGATTCCTCCACTTTCAGGGACTGATACTATGGAGTTTATGAAGGTATACATGGATTCATTTTTGACCAGAAAATAATAAACAACTTGCTTACTGACTGAACTCAAAGTATAATACGGTAAATTGCTTGCTCAATATTCTTAGCTTCTAGTATTTGGTTTAGCATATTAAGGCCAAAGACAGAATTGAACAGGCATCTGATCCAAGGCAGTCTACCAATTTCTGAGTTACATCAGGATCAAAAAGTGAAATTGAAATAAATGTGGCAGAGTTCAGCTATAGTACAAAACATGAAATCAGCCTTACCCACTGCACCCGATGACTTTATTATACAGATAGGACGGCAAGCCTTTCAGGTGAATGTTGTTATCCACGTACACGTATTGTAGTTCTCGAGATCGACCTAAATCTGGATTAAAAAGAAAAGTACTATAATTCCTATAAATACGTATCAGTACAGTGTGAAATGTAAATGTAATCCATAATATTAGAATGAGTCAAAGTTTCTATTCTCGAGGACAAATTGTTACAGATTTACTTGAACTCTGTGTGTGAAATTATGTCAGGTGGAATATTAGATTCTGTATCAGAAAATGTGACCATAGAAAAATTACTCAACTCATCTGGTTTCTTGAACTATAAAATGAGATAACTGTGAAGAGAATATGATTAAATTTCCTTCCCCCATAAATGTTGTGACTTTTTATTAACAATTTTAAGAATACTACTTGTTGTAAGTCTGCATTCATTTTCATTTTCATTTTCCTCCAGCAGAAAAAAGGTGATATGAACAAAAGTGGCAGGTTAGCCTCACCAGGCTTAGTTCTACCCCTGTATCACCTACTGTGTTTCACCTCCCCTAGACAGAGAATGGGGAGCAGGGAGGGATAGGGATCAAGCCCTGGCTGGGCTGAAGTCTCTGGAGCTAGGCAGATGTAGGAATGGATAAACTGCCCAAGGCTGAAGAGGGAGGAGGAAGTAAAGGGAACCCTAAATCCCAGTCCCCTAGTGAGGTGTGAAGAATAGGTGGACAATTAGGGAGACAAACCATGAGAGACTCCTAACTCTGGGAAACAAAGGGTTGCAGAAGGGGAGGTGGGTGGGAGGATGGGGTAACTAGGTGATAGGCACTAAGGAAGGGCATATGATGGGATGAGCCCTGGGAGTTATATTATATGTTGGCAAATTGAATTTAAATAAATAAATAAATAAAGAATAGGTGGAAAATACCTGTAGGCCAGTAAGGACTGGAATGGGTATTGTTACAAAGAAAACCATAGGCTCAGAATGAAGTCACTTATGCTAGGTTGCGTCACCAAACTGGGCCTTAATACCTAATCTAATTGTAGTTTCAACCTCCCTGAGGAATGTAACCTTTAACTAGTCAATATGGAATTTCCTGGTGAGCACTAGGAAATTTACTGCTAGACCCCATCCATTCTGCCTTAGCAGGGCAACCTTGCCTAAAACAATGCACTTTCCTAATAATTTCCTTTTCACTGCTCCTGCTCTGCCTTTAAAAACTTTCCTTTTCTGCAACTTGATGGAGCTCCTTTCAACTTGCTAGATGGGATGCTGCCCCATTATCATTTAATAAAGCCAATTAAATCTTCAAATGTACTCAGTTGACTTTTTGGTACTTAACAGTATGGCTCAGTGGTTGAGCGTCTCAGGGTGTGATCCCGGTTCAGAGATGAGTCCCATATTAGGCTCCTGGCAGGGAGCCTGCTTCTCTCTCTACCTATCTATGTCTCTGCCTCTCTGTCTCTTGTGAATAAATAAAATAAAATCTTAAAAAAAAATAACAGTATGTACCAGGAATGGGAAGAGGTGAGAAAGGGGGTCCAGAAAGCAGGGTCTGCAACAGGAACAGGTGTTCCAGGAGAGACCGAATCCAGAGGTTTTCCAGAAGCAGCTGGGAATTGGGGTGGGGGGGGGAGCACTAGCTGGAAGAGGACTTGGTGAAGAGATGAGGCACAGAGTACTGAAGGTGCTCTCTGCCCAACATAGGTATTAGCAGTGACACTTCCAAGTGTTGAGGCAATCCCTTCCTGCCTACTGTGTGTGCAAGAATGTTTGACCAGCCTTCCTTTCCACTCCTAGCACTCACTGGGTGGGGCTCTTTGTCTTCACTACCACAAAACAGAGTCCTCAGCAGTCTTGCCAAACCCTCTACTCCCTGAAGCAAGAACACAATCTTTGAAAAAATTTCTGGAGTTCTGCTAGTGCCAAGAGGCAACAGGTTGAAAGAAAAGCTCTTCCATCTAATCCTATAGTTTGGAAAAAACAGAGGCCCAGATAACTGAATTGGGAAGTTCTTAAGTGTATTTACATTTCTAAAGAAAACCTATTTACCCATTAAGGACTTTTTAGGCACAATGGTAGGCTTTGGGGAATAGAGATACTAATAAGATATCATATTGATGTAGATGGACAGGAAAAACTGTTAACTGTTATACAATACAATCACTGCTTAGAGGCTTGTAGAAAGTCTTATGGGTTCACAGATGGGTTCTGGACAATCTGGTACAGAAAGTGGAAGGGGGTGATAGAAGACTGAGGTGAGGAAGGGTTCCTGGTGGGAGAGGGTAGGGAAGGGTCCATATTGCCTCCTTCCCATTGCTCATCCTCTCACAATGATCCTGATAATCCTGTCCAGGACTAGCACTGGAGTAAGACTCAAAAAGAGTAATCAAAGCTGGGAGTGCTGGGAGGCAACAAAAGGGGAAGTGACAACTCTCAGAGAAAAAATAATTTCTGGGCTGCTGGCTAGAGATGCCCCTCCCCAGTGTGGTAGCTTAACAATATCTAACAAGCAGGACAGGCACAAACAGTGTGTGATTTCAGCCAGTAAGCCACAGAAGACACTGTGGCTTCCTCTTTGCTCTCTATCTTGGATCATTCATTCTGGAAGAAGACAACTTCCTGGTTATGAGGGCCCACCTGCAGATCTCTGGAGAGGGAATGGGGCCATCTTGGAAGCAGCCTCTGCAAGCCCCAGGTTAAGCCTTCAGATTACTACAATCCCAAGGCTATGTGAATATCCTGTTCCTGGGATGCCTGGGTGCCTCAGTGGTGGAGCATCTGCCTTCAGCTCAGGGTGTGATCCCAGTCCAGGGATTGAGTCCCACATTGGGCTCCCTGAGAGGAGCCTACTTCTCCCTCTGCCTATGTCTCTGCCTTTCTTTCTGTGTCTCTCATGAATAAATAAAATCTTTACAATAAACAAACAAAACAACTACCAAAAAAAAAAAAAAAAAAAAAACCAAAAAAACAAAAAAAAAATCCTGTTCCTCCTCAAAATCTTGCATATTAATTTTAACATCCACCAATAGATCTTGTTTGCAACACTTACTGTGTAGTTTTTATTGAATGGTGATTTTCTACTACCATTTTTCTGTCTTTATTTATTTTTAAAAGATTTTATTTATTCATGAGAGACACACACACAGAGGCAGAGACACAGGCAGAGGGAGAAGCAGGCTCCATGCAGGAAGCCTGATGTGGGACTCAATCCCAGGTCTCCAGGATTACACCCTGAGCTGAAGGCAGGCACTTAACCACTGAGCCACCCAAGCGTCCCTGTCTACATTTATTAACTGCTATTCTGTAAGGCAGAACCTTCCCTTCCTTTCCATTTATTTGATTTTTATATCAGTATGGATTGATGGATATTTATTTTATCATAAGAACTAAAAAAACCCAATACCATTATGATTTATCAGTCAAAATAAATGTTCCAGTTTTGGCAATTAGGAGCAGTCTAAGCCTGGGTCTTATGTTCTCTTAACAAGTTTTCATCCTTTTTTGAGCACTTCTTTACTTTCTGACACAAAATGTTCCAAACTCAGCTTGTTTTTTTCTTCCTCTAGCCCTGAAATCAACTACTTTTTCCAAGGAGACTTGATTCCTTTTATTGGGGTGTGTTTATAAACCAAGATCTGAGTGCCATGTGCTCATTACTAGAGGGGTACCATTGCTTCTAGGATCTCTCAGTGGACAGACCTATAAAATATATACCAGTATAAGAATCCGTGCGTCCATCTATGTCTGTATTAAGGGAGGTGTACCCTCAGCATTGACCCCTTGAAGTGGACTTGCAGGGTCAAAAGATGGGTAGATTCTTGGTATTTCCCTCCTGAAGGAGGTACTTCCCTCCAGTCTGCTTCCCCTCCAGCAATGCATAAAGGCATTGCCTTTCTCACTACCTCAATTTTTAAAGCAAATTATCCTATTTAAAAATGTTTGACATCCTGATAGGTGAGAAATGATATCCTGGCATTGTCTTAATTTGCATTTCTCTAATTACGAGTGTGAATGTTTTCAAATATGTCTGAGGGCCATTTTAACTTTTTTTTAGTGAATTGTCTGTTCATAGTTCATGTGTCTGTTCTTTCACTTATTAACCACGTGAACAGAGTTTCAGTTTGCAATGCGTTAAATGGTATAGTAGTGCCTAGTCCCTGAACCTTACCACGTTGTTATGACAACTGAGAGTGAATGTAATCTGTGAAATTTAAATCACCATATTCTTTTAAGCATAAGAATATACACTTCATATAAATAATGTGTATTGCTACGTTAGTAAACATATATAAACGTATCTACTGGTATAAGGAGCTACAAATTTATAGAACATAGATGGAAAAAATAGAGACAGAAATACCAAGAATCCACTTGCACTGAAAAAGGTCTCGATATTAGCCAAAGAATTCTTATTCTAGATTTCTTCACTACTTCTCTGATGTGCCTACAAATCCTGTCATCACAAATAGACATCTGTGGATTTAAAGGCACATAGAAAACTGTAAAAATTTTTTTCAAAATGAAACTGCATTGATAAAATGCAAAAAGCCCTGGTTTCAGAATTGCCTTTGGAGTCCCTATGGGACTCGAGGAAATATTCTTTACTTGTGCTTATGCAGAGGTAAAGCATGCAGAATACTAATTAAAGTTGTTAAGAACAGTCTTGGAGTCAGACAGCCTGGATCTGAATACCTGTTCTTCTATTTACTAAATGGTGTCCTCAGTTTCCCTGATCATATAAAGGAAAAAACAATGCTCTTAAAAAAAGAAAAAGATTTATCTATTTTAGAGAAAAAGAGTGGGGGCAGAAGGAGAGGGAGAAAGAATCCCAAGTGGACTCCCCACTGAGTGTGGACCCTGAAGGGGGGGGGGGGGCTTGATTCCACAACCCTGAGATGGTAACCTGAGCCAAAACCAAGAGTCACTCAACTGACTGAACCACCCAGGCACTCCAATAACACTGTCTCTTAAGTTTGGTGAGAATTACTAACAAAGTTTCTACATTATCAAGCAGAATCTTTGCCATACACCTTCTCCAATATATGGCAATTTTTATTATTCTCATTATTAGTAGTGACATATTTGGAAGTATGGCCCTACAGCAAAAGGCCAATTAAGAGAGAATTCTCCCTAGCATGCAGCAAAAGGCATTAACACTTTTCTATAGTTATTGCATGGAAAGGAGTTGGAGGCAACAGCCTCTAGAGACAGCAATTCATCCCTTCGAGTCAAGGACACAAAATGAGACATGACAGAGGAAGCACCTCTCCCCTCTAATACACACAAAAAGAGCCTGTGCAAATGAAATGGTCTACGTGCACAGATCATAATACAAAAGTAAATAAAAGCTGATGCTGCCTACTTCTTATATGGCTTGGTCTTCCTTCCTATCCTAGTTTTATAAGGAAAAAAAATGAAGAGTCAATGATTTAAAAATGCTAATTGGTTTAGATCTTATTTTAGATTTCTGATATTCCAGAGAATTCTTTTTGTATCTCCTGACCACTTGGGAGAATGTCCTTTTTTATATATGCCCCTAATGGAATGAACTGTTTTCAACTGAAGCTGAAAGAAAACTCAAATCAGCTGTGATCAAATCTGTCACACAGTAGTAAGTGTAACACCACACAGACATGAGAATTTAATATAGACACTTAACCTTTCCAAATAACACAATTTCATACAGAGTTAGAAAGAGCAGTACTGGAATCACAGGATGTAGTGGGCTATGGAGTCAGAAAAGTGTCTGAATCCTGCCTTTCTACTTTCTAACTGCTTCAGGACACGAGGGGCAAATGACATGCTCCTAGCCTGTCATCTCTTCTCCAAAACAAGACAATACTACTTATCTCACAGGCTTGTCATGATGCCTCAACAATGTATATGCCAAGCTTGATCCCTTGCATAATAACTGGTTCTAGATACATCTTAGTCTTTTACCTCTCTCCTCTGACTATAAAGAGATCACAAAACAGAGTCCAAGATCATAAAAAAAAGCAGTCAAGTCTTGCTTTAGCTGACCCGCACACACAGCCTACTGGGCAGGCTGAGACACTTTAACCACCCGTCAAGGTCACAGGCTGGAAGGGCAGAGCTGTGATAGCCTCAAGGGTGCATGCTCTCAGCCAAAGACTCTTCCGCTGGCAAAATCCCAAACACAATGGAATGGTATTTTTAATCATAATGAGGCTGAAATGCAAGTATTTTCTGTCTGAAAAAGCTTTGAAATATTTCTTCTGTTCTTAAGAGAGGAAAATCTTCACCTGATAATTAATGTTGGAAGAAACCATTCATGGACTGGCTAACGAGCTGGTTTGCTTTCTTCCTTCTGTTAATTTTAATATACCACTACCTTGCAATAAGAATACCAGGTAATAATATTTTTTAAAGTTCCCGTGCAAAAATGCTCAGTACATGAACTTTATAAAGTAAGGAAGTTGTCCATATGCATAGATGCTAAAGCAACACAGAACTTTTTCATGTGGCTTTTAAAAGTGCTGTACCGTGTCCACAATATTTCTCCTTTTTTTCCCCAGGCCCACAGATCAAAGTATTGTTACTTCGAAATTAGCAAAAGCTAGCTGTCCTGAACAAACTCTAATTCCTTTTCTTTCCCCCCAACTTCAAGGCTCTGGCTGAGGATGGAACAAAATGCTTCTGTGTATTTAGGTTACTGCTCTTTTAACTATACTATAAAAGCAAGCATGGGGGTGCCTGGGTGGCTCAGTTGGTTAAGCATCTACCTTTGGCTCAGGTCATGATCTCAGGGTCCTGAGATCCGGATGGAGTAGGGCTCCTAGCTCAGTGGGGAGTCTGTTTTTCCCTCCCCCTGCTCTTAGGCTTTTATACTCCTGTTCTCTCTTTCTCCCTGTCCCACCCTCTCAAATAAATAAATAAAATCTTAAAAATAAGAAAAAAAAGCAAGCACAGAATGACAGCATGGGCTAGAACTTAACAGCAACTGTTTACTGTATACTTAACCAGTATAAAACTCATTTGTTTTTTTCAGAAGGTGAATGCTGTATCCTTTTCTACAAAAATGAAGGGGGAACAAAAACTACAACATCAAAGCAATAGATCCACATAGGTTGTTTGGAAGACTATCTATGTCACAATTATCATAGTTCAATCAGATACATTACGAGTCATGATTACATTTTTAATGTAAGTATGAAATGTGGGTTTCTTCACAACAAATTCGGAGTAATTTATAGTGTATTCCAAAAATCATCTTTAAAATAAGTTTGAAATGTACCTACATGGCATTTATGAAGAGAACTTTTCAGCTACTTTTTCCTAAGACTGACTTTTCTTTTCTTTTTTAAAGATTTTATTTATTTATTCATGACAGACACAGAGAGAGAGACAGACACACAGGCAGAGGGAGAAGCAGGCTCTGTGCAGGGAGCCCAACATGGGACTCCATCCTGGATCTCCAGGATCACATTCTGGGCTGAAGGCAGGCGCTAAACCGCTGAGCCACTGGGGCTACCCAAGACTGACTTTTCTTAACAGTGTTAGTTTCTTTTTTAATCTTTGAAGTACAGTTGACACATCTGTTAGTTTCTTTAAACACATGCACACATACTCCATTAAATCTTTTACATAATCATATTCTTTCTGATCTATGCAATTTGTACAATGTAAGATTTCACAGTGAATTATAATTTAATAAGATGCTTTAAACATCGATCATCACAACTGTTAAAATAAATGGATTTTAATGAATTTGAATGACTAAAGGCTTCTTTTGCTGTTGGTTTAAATATGCAAGCATCAGCATCTCTAATTCTTTTTTCCCCCAGCATCTCTTTTTGTGTTGCATAGTTTAGGTGACAAAGAAATTACTAAGAGCCATCAGCTAGACACTATGCTAGGTGCTTGGGGTACAAAAGTGAAGACATACACAGCTCCAACCCTTTCTAACAGTCTAGCAAAACAATAAAAATAGTTCATGTTGACCACATGCTTATGTAGTACTGATGAGTGACACAGGTGTTTTAAATGGATCGTATTTAATTCTTACAATAGTGCTGTGAATTAGGTATTCATTTTACCTTGTTCCTGAGACTTAGACAAATTAATTAGCCTTTCTAAGCCCAAGATCACACAGCAATTAAATGGTAGAGCTAGAACTTAAAAGCAGACAGCCTGGTTCACCGTGATGTTAGTTAGACAGCCTCCCAAACACATCATTTCCATATAAGCACGGAACTCCCACATAATGTAGCAGACAATACTCCCTAGCAAGCTGCATGGGTGGTGTGGCTGTCAGGGGACAGGCACTGTGCACAAGCATCCAGGTGTGATATCAGGAGATATTGCCAAGGAGATATGTGACGAATAAAAAATCCCTTTGCTTCTTTATTTTTTGATTATTTTCCCTCTTTGCTTCTTTTAAAAGATCAGATAGCAGGTGGGGTAGTTCTGACGTCTAGATTTACAGCAGTAATTTCAAGAAATACCAAGTAATTCAATAATTCCCTCAGAGAAGATCCCAGAGAAGACTTCATGCTGACTGTCCAGCAGACTCAGGAATTAAAACAGCAAGCCTTCCAGTGCCATGGAAACAGTGTGAAGAGCACAATGTCTTCAATCTGTATCTCTTCCTGAGCTGCTGCCCAGCTGGACTAGTACCTGTTTTTTTTTTCTGCCCTACCACCCCCCAAAAAAAACCTGAAGAACTTTGCTGAAAACTATGACTGATAGAAACTCCAGGTTTTTGCTTTAGACTGACAACATCTTCCAGATTTCCCTAGTACTGTACATTCTTGCCACTATTTAAAAAACTCTGAGTTCCCAAATCAAATTAACAAAAACTTTGCTGGGAAAGATCCTGCTCAAGGATCTTATTTGGGATCCTTATTTTTCTAAATTTCATATCTACTTATTTTTCTGAATTTCACATCTGTATTTTTTTACTATATTCCTTAGGCTGTACATTACATTGCTGTGTGTTATTTTATTACTGGAAGACTGTACCTCTTAATCTCCTTCACCTATTGCATTCATTACTCTACTGCCTCCACTCAGGCGACCATTAGTTTATTTTCTGTAGCTATCTATGTTCTTTATATTTATGAACAAACCACATAGAAAGTTTATAAGTTTGTTAGATTGTTAGTTTTTCTTGTTTTTTAGATTCCACATATAAGTGAATTCATATAGTGTCTTTCTCTGACTTAATTCACTTAGCATGATACCTTCTAGGTCAATCTATGTTGTCACAAATAGCAAGATTTCATTCTTTTTTTTTTATCACTAATATTCATATATATTACATCTTCCTTATCCATTCATCTCAATGGACATTTAGATGGTTCCCATATCTCAGCTACTAGAAGTAATACTGTAATGAACATAAGGGTACATACCTCTTTTTGAGTTAGTGTTTTCCTTTTCTTTGGATAAATATCTAGAAGTAGAATTGCTGGGTCATAATGTAGTTCTATTTTTCAGTTTTTGAGAAACCACCATACTGTTTTCCTGAATGGCTGCATCAATTTACATTCCCGCTAACAATGAGCAGAATTCCCTTTTCTTCACAACCTTGCCAATCCTTGTTATTTCTTACCTTTGATACTAGTCATTCTGACAGGTGTGAAGTGATATGTCAAATTGCAGTTTTGATTTTTATTTCCCTAATGATGAGTGATGTTGAGCATCTTTTCATGTGTCTGCTGGCCATCAGTATGTCTTCTTCGGAAAAATGTCTACTCAGGTCTTTTGCCCATTTTTTGATTAGTTTGTTTATTTTTTTGATATTGAGTTTTCTGAGTTCTTTATATATTTTGAATGTCAATCCCTTATCAGATACATCATTTGCAAGTATCTTCTCCTATTTAGTAGGATGCCCTTTCATTTTGTTAATGGTTTCCTTCACTGTTCAAAATATTTTTGGTTTGATATAATCCCATTTGTTTATTTTTGCTCTTGATGCCCTTGCCTGAGGAGACAGATCCAAAAAATATCAGTAAGACCAATGTCAAAGGAGTTAATGACCATGTTTTCTTCTAGGTGTCTTATGCTTTTAGGTCTTATATCTATGTCTTTAATTTATTCTGAGTTTATTTTCATATATGGTGTAATAAAATTGTCCAGTTTCATTCTTTTGCATGTTGCTATACAGTTTTCCTAACACCATTTCTTGAAGAGACTATCTTTTCCTTGTTGTGTATTCTTGGCCACTTTGTCAGAAATTAACTGACCATGTTAAATGTGGGTTTATTTCTGGTCTCCCTATCCTGTTCTGTTGATCTAAAACAGGTCTGTTTTTGTGCCTGTGCCATACTGTTTTGATTCCTATAGCTTTGAAATCAGGTAGCATGATATCTCCAGCTTTGTTCTTCTTTCTCAGGACTGCTTAGGTGATTTGGGGTCTTTTGTGGTTCCATACAAATTTTAGGATTATTTTTTCTAGTTCCGTGAAAACTGCTATTGGTATTTAGATAGGAATTGTATTGAATATGTAGGTTGTTTTGGGTAGTATGGACATAATAGCAATATCACATCTGTACCTTTTAAAGAATGAGTAGTTCTCTCTTATTATAAAATAGTATTAAAGAAAACAGGGCTAACTTTTTCATAATAATCACTTTCCCGCCCCTAAATCCTATTCCAAAATTTAGACAAAAATATACTGTAGGTGAACTTTTCTCTTCACACATTAGCATAGTACAGTCAATGTCTGGCCCATGCTGCAGAAGCCATATTAAATAATCATATTAACTTCCTAAGAAAACCTTAAAGCAAAAAGTAAAGACCCAATGTGATGAAAGAAAAAAAAAAAGCAGAGGTATCATTTAAGGCAGTGGAAAAGGGCAGCCCAGGTGGCTCAGAGGTTTAGCATTGCCTCGGGCCTCGGGCATGATCCTGGAGACCTGGGATGGAGTCCCATGTTGGGCTCCCTGCATGGAGCCTGCTTCTTCCTCTGCCTGTGTCTCCCCTTATCCCCCGCTGTGTCTCTCATGAATAAATAAATTTAAAAATCTTAAAAAAAAAAAAAAAGTGGAAAAGGGTCAGATAAGTAAGTAGTGGATAATTTTTGTTACAAATACTTGCAAGAGGATAGAGTTCAAAAAGAGCACTGAACATCCATTTCCTGAAGAAATACAAGAGTTATAATAACTTCATTCTTGAAACAAGGTCTGAATGGACTTCAAAAACAGGATAATTCTCTCTCACTTTTTTCCATAACTAGTTTTTGAGCCTTGTTTTTGAACCCTTGTCTTCTCCTTTTCATTTTGCCTTTGATTAGAGACATACCCAACAATACCCACAAAAACACGGTACATTACATGATTTTAGTGGCATGTTTGGGTCTCTCCTTGGAAAGCAGTCATCATAACTTCTACTCATTTCAAACACTGGGACTTCTGGTATGTCTAAGAACAAACTTTTAAGCACTGACTTATTTAAGACTACAAAACTTTGCAAATACTTCAATTAAACAATGACCTCAAGGCAGTAGTTCTTCAAACTGCAGATCAAATACATTCGTCGTTCAGCAAAGTACAGTTTATATTCATCTCTAAGTCTGAGATTACAGGATTATTAGCCGGTTTTCATCTAATTTCTATACTGGTTTGAAGTTTGAGTAGTTTCACTGCATGCACTGACTTAAATATTAAAAAAAAAAAAATAGGAAAAAGAAATTCTTTCCCTACTTTGTAAGCTGACACATAGCAAACAAGAACAAGAAACCACAGAAAAAAACAAGTACAGTTAACAGATTATGTGTCTTATATACCATTTGCAATGAGAGAAGGGATTTCAGCATAAGTTTAGAAAATGCCTGGAAGCTACTTTCTTTTTTTTTTTTTTTTTTTTAAGATTTTATTTATTTATTCATGAGCAACAGAGAGAGAGAGACAGAGACACAGGCAGAGGGAGAAGCAGGCTTCCCGCAGGGAGCCCGACGTGGGACTCAATCCCGGGTCTCCAGGATCACACCCCGGGCTGCAGGTGGTGCCAAACCGCTGCACCACCGGGGCTGCCCTGGAAGCTACTTCTAAAACTGCACCCTACTTGGCATAAACTACTTTTTTTCCTACACAAGGTATCCAATCCCTATAAAGGAAAAAGTAACTACAACTACTATAGAAAATTGGGAGCGATCTCCTCTTATGTGATAAAAAGGCCGGTTTTACCTCCCTATCAAAGTCATGGTGTACAACCCATAACAGTAATGGAGTGGTCATCTCATTTGCAAGCACAAGCATAACTCTTGGAGAAAATATATACTGCACTACCAGAATCTCCAAGGACCAGCTCTAGAACTGGTTTAGAAACCCAAATAGTTCCCTTATTAGCAGAAAGCTATTCTCTGCTAAGTTTTGGGTTCACTACATGTAGTTTATGTACTAGAATATTCTATACATCTCAGTGTCATTTGCCAAATGTTCTTGGTTAAGAATTCGTCCACTGTTTATCTAACAGTCAAAAATTCTACCTGCTGGGGCACTTGGGTGGCTCAGTCAGTTAAGTGACTGCCTTCAGCTCAGGATATGAGCTGGGGTCAGGCCCTGCATCAGGCTCCCTGCTCAATGGGGAGTCTGCTTCTCCCTCTGCCCTTCCCCAGTGCTCATGCTCTCCTTCTCCCTCTCAAATAAATAAAAATCTTAAAAAAAATTCCACCTGCTAACGTAGGTGGAACTTTTGCTTTCTCGTTTTCTTAAACTAGAGAAGTTACTACCATTGAGATTAGATGACACAGCACTTCCTGGGGGCTAACTAAAGGATGCTCTTCCACAGCCAATTCATGCCTGGGCGACCTCACAGTATTTATATCTATTATTCATCATTAAATAAGTTGTGAACATTACTGAATAATCGGACTTATTAATTATGCAAGAGAAACCAGGAATAGTTGGTAAAAAAAGCCTCAGAGGAAAAAATAAAAACTTTCCTTTGTATTTTCTTATGCTTTCAGAAGCCCAGAGGTAAGTCACAACTCTGGGAGCTATTTAGTGTGCAGAACTATATTGCATCAACAACCAATACTGTCATTTCAAAACCTCTAGTAGATCTCATAGCATGAGACTCAAGTGATTAGTTTCCCTGTCTTCCTCATTAATAGTCACCACTGTGGAAAAAGTTTCTGTTTGTAGACTAACCTGTCACTCAATTATGGTATCATTAGAATAGGAACATCCTTCTTTCTTGATGCATCTCTTCATCTTAAAAAGAATGTACTCAAAGAGCATTATGGTTTAGCTAGTCTTACATATTATTTAAGTCATCCTACATGTACCTTCTGTAGTTCTTTTTGAATATGCTGAAATATGACGTTCTTTTAAGAAGCCCCATAAAAACCGGCTTTTCTTCTAAGTCAACCTTCTTTCGTAAAGCAACCAAATTCAATAAGTAACTCCCCAAAGTAGGACTCCTACCTCTAATCAAGGACAGAAGTATTATTTTACCCATTTCATAAGACTTCGAGTTCCTGTACTATGCTGGCAGAATCACATTTAAACATGAGACTTCTATTTGAAAACTTTAGTTATGTGTATGTGTGTGTGCATGTATACACACAGTTACGTCCTCACTCTTGTAAAGAGGCATCTCCATTTGCTAGGTTTCCAAGAACAGTTCAGTTCTCTGAGGAAAGGCAGTGCCAGCAGCCACATACTTCATTTGACTCTGTCCGCCATAGTTCATAGCATTAGACAGCTCTTGTTTATCAGAAAGGAGTTCAAAGAAAGGTTTCAAGTGCACAAACTCTGTGGAAGGACAGCTATGGATTTAGTTATTTTTCTCCAAAAGACTTAATTGAATTCCCTTTCCAAAGCCACCCTTGTGGTATTAAAAGGCAAAACAGAAAACAAAAACTCCCACAAAACCAAGAACAACACGGAGATCGCTGATATTCCTCAGATTCACTTCCATCATCTTCACAGATTATCCAGTCTCCAATCTCCCGAAGCCCTCTCTGGCTGTCTCAAGGTGGTGCTGATTTCTGGTTGTCTCATCTACTTCCTTACAAAGGTTTGCCCAATAAAACAGGGTATAAAGGCCACCAGTGTTCATATTTGCTTTCCAGCCCTGTACTCCTGCTGTTTTCAAAAGATCAGTCTGAGACCAGGGTGGAGCATTGCTTTAGGCAGCCTGTTTCTTTCTTGGTGGACAATTTTTATCCTCCTCCTCTTGCTTGTATATCTTTCTATGGTAAAATCAAACCTATCCACAGGCATGTGTCCTGCCATGAGCCTTACAAGCTGGGATAGTACCTAGAGGAGTGTGAAATTGCTTCCATCTCCTGGGCTGTCCGTGGCCCCAGGCTCAAGAGCTATGGTAGCCCGACTGTTGTGAGAGACCCTCCTCAGAGCCCAGTGCAGATCCCTCTGCCTCTCAAGCTCTTTGACACCATATTGACTAGTTCACAAAGGAAAACTTCTCCAAACACAGGCAAGGTTTCGCAGGTGACAAGAAACCTAGAGACAGAAACCCATCTGCAAGGCTCTGCTCACCGCTGAACCTGAGTGCTGAAGAAACGCCCACTCCTTCACCCAAACCAGTACTTACCACAGTGAACAAAGATGCTCCAGCAAATAAATAACTGAGGTGCTAAAGCAGAAGAGCAGTGATGTGTAGTGGACTCTATCTTCTACCAATCTATGTAACAATCATTTCTATCACCTTGCACCAGCTACTGCCACTCGGGCCATCTGTTGCCATAGGCATTCAGCATAATATACAAGGCCATTCCTTGGCACTGCAAATCAACAATGGTCAAGTTCCTGCTGGAATGACCTCTTTTCTCCCAGCACCACTGCCATCCCACCACAGCACATGTTTGGCTGTATCACTGCTAAAATGACAGGAAAGAAGGAGTGGCATGACCAGGGTAATGAGCCATAGCTGGATGATCTACAGTGAGGTAGGGAGAATAGGCCAAGATGAAGGCATGGAGCTTGGTTGGACCTGAGATAGGGCCCACAGGCTAAAGACTGGTAAATGAGATTCATTTAGTTTAAAAAGTCCAAGTATATATGGGTTTCTAGGCTGAACCAGGGTTCCAGAACTAGATGGCACTCTGGTTAGTATACCATTGGTATCAGACATGAGAACGGGGCTGTGGATTAGAGCCACTGGCAGGATAGAGTCAGTTGTTGGATGAATGGTTTAGGCTTCAGATAAAAGCATATGTGATAGAAGAAACAAGAAGACAAGGAAAATAAGTTATAAACTGCACAACTTCAAAATTAAGGAATCAGGAACTCCACTGAGGTTGAAGAGGCCAGGCAAAGTAAGAATGGCTAATCCCAAGAAAGAGCTAGATAACAGGTCTCTGGCCTAAGCTTTTATAAGATTTTTCCTGCTGTAGGATCTGCTAATGATAGATTAGAAACAAGTAACTGGGAGCACTTGGCTCCCAGAGTGGGTAAGTAAGACAAGGCCATTTCCTCTGGCAGACGGATCCTGCTAAGCAAGTAGAGATAAAGATTGAATCAGGCCAATGAGAGGGGCCATAGAAGTATTTGAATACAAAATGGTTGCCCAAATGACATTGGAAGTGGCTATACAACTAGAAAGATGCTCAGTACGGTTCTGCCCTACTCCTTTTTTTTTTTTTTTTTAAAGAGAACTACAGAGAGAGGGGTGGGTGGAGGGGCAGAGAAATAACCTTAAGCAGCTTCTATGCCTAGCATGAACCTGACGCAGAGCTTGATCTTATGACCCTGAGATCATGACCTGAGCCGAAATCAAGACCTGGGCGCTTATTCTACTGAGCAACCCAGATGCCTTAAGTTCAGCCCCATTCTCACATGAAGTCCCCCTGCAGAGGGATCATGCCCAGGATGTGGAGATAGCATGTCACAGTGGAAAAACTGTGGAGTTAAGAATCAGAGAGAGTCTGCAACTCAGTTTTGTCTCTCACTGGTTGTGATTCTAGATAGGTTACTTAAACTTCTCTGAATCTTAATTTCCTCATCTGTAAACCAAGGTTGTCAATAGGTTTTGTAATAACAGGTTCTATAATAATTAAATTAGAGAACGTCTGTACCATGCCTAACAGAATACCTAATTCAGTAAATGATTGTTCTTATAAATAGTTGCAATGGTATCACTCATGGATACACTCCTTATAGATGTGCTCAGTAGTAACAATAGTAAGAATAGTAACTCTACGAACAATAGTATGGGCAAGTCCAGACTTAACAAGTGAATCTGTTTCTGGGAACACCTGAGAGTCAAAGCATGGTTGCTTGTAATGGGATGTCCAGCTTGACCCTGAATGGTGACGTTAGACCACTGAGTTCTACATCATGCAGATCAAATCATCACATCCTTCACTACCCCACCTCCCCCCTTTCCCTGATTCACTGATGGGCATTGACTATGCCATCCTAGCCATCACTTGGTAGGCAGTCAGCATTGGTACAGGCAGCAGGTCTAAGGAAGTGGTAAATACAAGTTTTGGTGGTTACTACAGAGGGTCTTGAATATGAGAAGGAGGACAGAACTTTTAAAAAGCAGGATATGATAATCCACAAGCTATCTTCTCAGTTGGGTCGTCTGCATATGGTTCTTATATATAAGCTATCTTATTAGACTTCAAAATAACTCTAGAGTCAATAGGATAAACATTTTTTCTGGTTCACAGATAAGGTAAATGAAGCTCTGAGAGGTTTTGGTGCTTTACTCCAGGTCATCCACTGTGAAGTGGGGGGATCTAGGTTAGAACCTGGATCTTTGGGTTTGTAGCTTAGTTCTTGACTGTTGTAGTTGTTTTATAACCTGTGGTTTATCCAGCAGTACTTTTATGTTTTTTAATCTATTTATATTTGATATTTTTCTCACTTGAAAGAAAGCTCTGGTTTCTTAGAAATAGAACTTGCTTCTGAAATAGTTTTATTTCATTTTGCTAATTTTATAAGTATAGAATTTAATTATATTTATTGGAAAGTAATCTTCTTAAATTGGATAATTGGATAATTATTTGGTATTATTCAAATTGATTTTCATTTTCCAGTTATTTTTAATTGAAAATAATATGTGTACTGTATTATGGTAGAAAATATTTCCTCTCAGAGACTAGTAAATTATTTACTTCACTGCCATCAGGGATAAATTATTCATTATAAAAAATGCTTTTATGAGTAAAATCATAGGAGGCTTACTATGACAGCTTAGGTTTCTGTGGGGCCTCATATTTTAATTTCTTTTTAAATGGCACCTTTGTTTCTTACAAGTTAACAAAATAATTTAATTCTCAGTGAAAATAAATGTATTCTTTTATTAAAATGGGCCGGCTACAGAAATCTACAGTGAATAATATGTTATTTGCTAGCAACTGTGACATTTCGAGCTCTGCAGGCAGTTCAGCCAATTGTAAAGTTTTTAAAATTGTGTAGTCTGGTTATCTGGCAATGCTAATCATTAGGATGCTCAATACAAACTTTTCTACACAGAATTCAACATCTAAATGGATATCTTTGTACCAGATATACTTTCATATTGCTATCCTTTCATATTGCTCAATACCCTCTGTTGATGTTATGGTCTTATGTATATAATACATACATATATGTGTGTATGTGTGTGTGTGTATATATGCTTTCATTCCTTTTTCAGAGTAAATCCTCTCATATCGCCTGTATTTTGTCCCTAAACAACATTTATGCACAGATTTGTTTTAAAATATGAAATCTTGGATTGAAATAAACTCTGTTAATGGGGAATGATGCTTTGTTCACTACCAAAATGGATTTAGAGAGACAATTCAAGATAAACAGAATGAAGGAAACTACTCTCTCCTTCCTAGGCAAGGACACAAAGGCTTTCTGTTTTGGTCTTTGGCTTTTTTTCCTTTGCCAGACAAACACGATCACTTACCAAGTGGCAAAAATGCAAGACGGTTTCCAGCCATGGAGAGCTCATTGAGGCTGGGCAGCTGGCAGAGATGGCGCGGCACGCACCATAGACGATTTCGGTCCACGGTGAGGTACTGCAGAGAAAGGCACAGGTGAAGCCTCTCGGGTAAAGTTAGCAAACGATTGGTAGAAATGTCTAGTGTCTGCAGCTCCTTCAAATCGCCAACCTCTACAACCAAAATCAAAATTAAGATAAATCGCATCCTGATTAAATTAATTAAATCAAACGAATCAATACTGTTAACAGTTCAAAACAAATAAAATCAGTAGCTACAGCAATTTCCACAGACATGAATGTCAAAGTATGTAAAGAATCCAACAGAGGTAGGTATCTATAAATTAGCCTGCTAGAATATTCTTTTTTTTCTAATGGAAAAGAGTGCTCGCCTAAGAAAAGGAGATACACAACGTAGTGAATATGAGCCAGAAGTCTATTTCCATGGTTTCTGCTTGTCGATGAATCAAAAGTTGTTGCTAGTGTAGGAAAAGAATAATCACAGTCACTTCCAGGTACCTGGAAGTCTTTGCTACTCTTATTTGACCTTCTACTATTTACCTAAGTAAATAGTAGGGACTTAAAACATAAATAGTACCTCAGCAAGTATATCTTGTTCATATGAACTAAACAGAAAAAAACTTCTGGACAGAGAATTAGGATGTCTTTTGGAAATTTTCATAATGGTGAAGAATATAATAAGATGAAATGGCTGGAAGGTAATGTTTTTAGATATATTTGGCCATGTGGTTCCTTTTTAAAAACCCAAAGTGTACACATCCTATGAAGAGTTACTTTCATTCCATCCAAATGAAGTCCTTTCGTTTGCTTTAACATTCTCTCATTTTCAGTACCTATTGTTGTAATCTGTTCCGTGGTGAGTACAACTAATGTCTCTGTATTATGCCAAATCACCAAGTCTGAAGGTTTGGAAGTTCTTTACAAAATACTTTATCCTTTTTTGGGAGAAATCACTGCCAGGAAGGCTCTCTGAGCAGAGTAAGCTCTGCTAAGCAATCTCTAGGGAATGGACATTTACCCTATCAGGACAGTACAATCCATTCAAGGCTCCACAGGATGTGCTATGTAGTGCAAGTCTACTTCTTTCACATGACGGAACTTCCAACTTGCAGTCCATTGAGGCCATTTCTTGGTCTTCTCTGATCCTAACCCTGTTCCATGAGCCGTTCCCTCAGGGTAAGGTTTCCCATGTTCCTACCACTTTATTGTACCTCCCCCTCCCAGGTACATCCCAGTTTGTTCAGGGCTTGGGTTAGTGTTAGCAATGTCTTCTCTACTAGACAGAAAGTCTTCTGTCCTCTTGGATCCCCAATTAACAGTTCTTACTGCTACAGACCAGGGGTTGACAAATTAGGACTCAGAGGCAAATTCTGGCCCATGGTCTGCTTCTATACTGCCTGCAAGCTAAGACTGGCTTTTACATTTTTAAAAGGTGGCAAAAAAAAAAAAAAAAAAAAAAAAACAACAACAACAACAACAAAGCCAAAAAGGAATATGTGGCAGAGACCATATGTGGTCTGCAAAGCTTAAAATATTTAGTCTTGCCATTGATGAAAAAAGTTTGTCAGCCTTTGTTGGAGACTGTTACCCAGAGCATTTTTAGTGACTAGTTTTAATAAAAGTAACAGAAGTGCAAAATGTATTAATTTCTCATTGTTTGTATAATATTACAAGGGATTTGTGCCAGGAAATTCACACTTTATTACCCAGTTTCCCCAATACTGAGCAATATATGCAGTTGAAGATGGGTAAGGAGGATTCAGGAACACTCTGTGATGCTTAATTGGAGTTTTGTTCTACTTGAACCTAACTGAAGCACACGGGAGTCAATTTCATTCTTGGTTCCATTAGCATAGTATTTCATTTAGGTATGCCTGCCAATCTACCTTTCTAATTCACACATAAAAATGCTTCTAATTTGGGGTGTGTGGGGTAAGAAGTTGTGGGAAGAACCATGTTCTAGCATTGCATAAATAGTAACAAGAAACCTTCCTCACCTCACTTTATAAAGTGACCACAGGAGTGAAATAGGACAGAAGTGCAACCAAACAGCTACATATCCTGGGGCCAGGTGCCAAGAGAATCAGTTGGGATCTCTGCCACTGAGAGTCACAGCACATATGGGAGACAATGTGTGGGGCACATGGGTGGCTCAGTTGGTCAAGTGTGTCGGACTCTGATTTCAGCTTAGGTCATTATATCAGGGTCTCTGCACAGAGTCTGCTTGGGATTCTCTTCCTCTCCCTCTGCCCTTCCTCCCACCCACATGGATGCCCCCATTGCTCTGTTGCTCTCTCTCTAAAATAAATAAAATCTTAAAAAAAAAAGAGATACCGTGTGATAGGAGGTCAGAGAAAGAAGATGTAAATGAGGGGTTGGAGAAACTTTTGCAAAATGTACTGGCGGAGACAGGAACTTGAATAGCTGAAAAGAAAAATGGATAGTGTTGCCAGCAGGGGCTGGGTGTGGGGGTGGGGCTGAAAGATCAGGAAGGCACAGAAGTGAAATAATAATAAGCACAGCATGTACAAGGAGCTATCTGAAGCCTAACAAGTATCAAAGACACCCATGGGAGAAGAGTAGGAAATAAGTTCCTTAGGAAGGGCTTCGTGGAGACGTGAGTGATAATGAATACTGGGTAGAGAGGTTTGGACTTACTGCCGTGAGAACATGACATCTCCTGAAGATTCATACAGGATAACAGTGCTCTTTTGTAAAAACTAGAATGATGAGACATATAAAAAGCAGTGGAATGGAAAGAGATTCAAGGCTGAGAAAACAAGGAGACATTTGACTAGACAGAGGCAACATGACAAACTTAAAGAATTTCAGAGATATTTTAAGAAAAGTATGAGGTATGCTTGATTGGAAACAGAAAATAGTGAAATAAAAAATGGTCAAAGATAATTTTAGTGTTTCTAGGTTATTAAACTCTAGATATGGTGATGCCAACACTAAAACTTAATTTTTTATGAAAAAATTAAAATTATATCAGTACTTCTGAATTGCAGTATCAAACCATATTTTGAAAGAAATTTGAAAAATATTAAAAATCATATGGGAGCAAGCAAAATAAATTATTTTAATCATTTACAAAATAATTAAATGTGTAAAATAGTGTTTTGATGTGGCTGCAAAAATTACTAAGGCTTGTTACCACTATTTTATTTTTAAAATTTATTTATTTATTTATTTATCTATTTGAGAGAATGTACACTTGAGCAGGTATAAGTGGGGGGAGGGGCAGAAGGGGAGGCAGAGGGACACGGAAACTCTATGCTAAGCGGGAGCCTTAAGCAGGGCTTGATCCCAAGACCCTGAGATCATGACCTGAGCTGAAACCAAGAGTCAGGAGCTCAACTGACTGAGCCTGACCTGAGCCACCCAGGTGCCCCAACTGCCCACCATTTCAATTCAGTATTGTCTTACTGTATTGTAAGATGGAGAAATAATATGTGATCATGATTTAAAATTTTCCATAATGTGATGATTTACATTTGACAGCGGTAACATCAATATTTATACTCTGCTTTGGCAGACATGCACACATATTTCAGATATTAAAATTAATAAACTTTTGACAAAAAAAAGAAAACACATAATGTCGTACCAAAGGTCAAAGTACTGAGGAATGGGAAGAAGAATGAAAAGCTGACATTTCTTACTTCCTATGTGAGATGAATAAAAGCATTTTATTAAATCTGAAACATTCTGGACTGCATATATTAAATGAATAAGTACAAAAAATGATATTATTCTTAGTAGCTTACTATTTAGGCCTTTTCAATTGTTATTTAGTGATTTTGTCAAATTTTGAAATTATGTGGGAAAGGAAGAAAAATAAAAATTAAATAGCTTCTCAAGTAGACTCAAATATAATTTTCATGACCACTTTATACCAGGCTGCAAATCTAAGACTACATACATATGGCATCTTAATTTCAATAATCAATTAAATAATATACTTGCTTAAGCTCAGCTAATGCAAAATACATTTTTTTCAAGTTTTTAATTCAAGTTCTAGTTAGATAACATACAGTGCAATTCTGGCTTCAGGAGCAGAATTCAGTGATTCATCGCCCACATACAACATACAACACCCAGTGCTCACTGCAAGTACCCTCCTTAATACTCATCAGCCCATCCCCCAACAACTCCCCTCATCTCCCCTTAGTTTATTCTCTATCTTTAAGAGTCTTTATGATTTGTTTCCCTCTTTCTTCTTTTTTGGGGGAAATTACATTTTTAGAAAGCAATTGAGTCAAACAAAAGTTATCTAAGATTCTAACTTGAATTCAAGAAAGAGGAAATAAACCTGAGGTAAAAAGAGATAAGCCCCAAAAGCCAATAAATGAATTCAAACAGAATACTAAAATATACTTGGATAATAACAAGAAAGGCAGGAAAGAAGGAATAGAGACAAAAGTAGAGATTACAAACAGAAATCTAATAAATGGTAGGCCTAAATCTAATGAGGTCAATAAGAACATTGAAAGCAAAGAGCCTGAGGACACCAATTAAAAGAGATTACTGGATTGGATTTAAATATAAGATCTAACTATAAAAGGAACCCATTTAACATATAAATACATGAATAGATTAAATATAAAGTGATAAAAACACATGTCATGCAAACCATAACCAAAAAAGAAACAAAAAGGAAAGCTGTACCTTCCAGTAGGATGCAGTGAGGAGACTGCCAAATCCTCTGCCCAGAAAGTAACTATAAAATTCCACAAAATTGTCAAAAGCAACCATTTCAGTACTCTGGAAACTGACCAAAAGTTTTCAACAAATGGAAAAGCACGTATTTACGAAAAACTATAGCACTTCCACTAAGAAGAGCAGAAATGGGACGCCTGGGGGCTCAGCATTTTAGCACCTGCCTTCAGCCCAGGGTGTGATCCTGGAGTCCCAGGATCGAGTCCCATGTCGGGCTCCCTGCATGCAGCCGGCTTCTCCCTCTGCCTATGTCTCTGCCTCTCTCTGTCTCTGTGTCTCTCATGAATAAATGAATTAAAAATCTTAAAAAAAAACGAAGAGCAGAAATATGTGGTAAGCTCACTTGGGGTGGCTCCCATCCCTCTACCCAATTCTAGTATGGCAGAGAGGGTATGAACACTAGCAGCTTCACTGCTGGAGGGAGCTGACATGATTTGGAGCAAAAGGTGAAAAACCCACACCCAGTACTGTCCTTAATAATTAGTAATAATCTTGGTCACAAGTGAACAAGAGAGACTAATGATTTTATGAGGCTGTGAGATGTTCTTGATTGAGGCAAGCAACGAATTGGGCAGATAGGTCAGAAAATTAACAAGGAGGTATGGGCTATAAAACAGGACGATCTATTGGATAGACTCTTCACATATATCTATATTTGTAGATTTACAAATTTCAGGTCTATAGAGAGCTTGCACATGTGTACAGAGGAGAAAAGATAGAGACCAACAAAAAACAACAGAGTACATTTGGAAACTGCCTAAATTGTTAAATGGGTTTCTGAACCCACACGCATCTACTGTCAGAAGAGAGAAGCCATACTAGCTCCAGGTGTTGACCACCAAGCTATACAGAAATAGGAACAAATCCTAATAAGCTAGGCTTAAAAATTAAAACAAAAAACCCCACAGAGAAATCAATGGTCACATACTGTGGGGGAAATGGATTTCATGTTTAGTCTGGGTAAATTACCATGAATATCAAATAAGTAAATAGAAATAACAATAATCCTCAGGTAGGGAAAAAAAATCAGAATCCAGAGTTACAATATATTATTTAAAATATCCATTAAAAATTATGAAATATACAATAAAATAAGAAAGTGTAAACCATACTCAGGAAAAAATGAGTAAATAGAAAATGATTCTAAGTGGATCAAGATGTTAAATTTAGCAGACAATGACTTCAAATCAGCCATAATAAATATACTGAAAGAACTAAAAAGAGAGGTGCCTGACTGGCTCAGTTAGGTAGAGCATGCAACTCTTGATCTCAGGGTCATGTGTTCAAGCCCCATATTGGGTCTAGAGAAGGAAGGAAGGAAGGAAGGAAGGAAGCAAGCAAGCAAGCAAGGGAGGGACAGACAGACTAAAATGAACAAGTCCAAAGAAGGAAAGTATGATGATAGTGACTCAAAAAAACAAAAAAAATCTAAAAACTAAAAATCAATTATAAGAAATATACTGGAAAGTTCACAGATATGTGAAAATTAAACAACATGCTACTGAACAACCAAGTCAAAAATCAAGAAAAAAAATTTTTAAAGCCTTGAGACAAATGAAAATGGAAATACAACATACCAAAATTTATGAGATACAGCAAAAGCCGTTCTAAGAGGGAAGTTCCTAGCAAAAAATGCCTCCCTCAAGAAACAAGAAAAAACCCCAATAAACAAATTTAATTTTATATTTTAAGGAACCAGAAAAAGAAGAACAAAGGAAGTCCAAAATTTATAGAAAGAAGGAAATAATAAAAATCAGAGCATAAATGATACATAGACTAAAAAGAAATAGAAAATAAAGAGCTCATTTTCTGAAAAGATAAACAAAATTGACAAATCTTTAGCTAGACTCACCAAGAAAAAACAAGAGGACTTAAATAAGATCAGACATAAAAAAGGAGACTTATACCACAAAAAATACAAAGGAGAGTACTATTAACAATAATATGCCAGCAAATTTGACAATCCAGAAGAAATTGATAAATTCCTAGAAATATATAACCTACCAAGAATGAATCATGAAGAAACAAAAGATCTGAACAGACCATTTACTAGTAAGAAGATTGAACCAATAATAAAAAAAAATCTCCCAACAAACAAAGTCCAGGACCAGATGGCTTTTCTGGTAAATTCTACCAAATATTCAAAGAAAAATTAATACCAGTCCATCTCAAACTCTTCCAAAAAACAGAAGAGGAGGGAGTACCTGCAAACTCATTTTATGAGACCAATGTTACCTCAATACCAAAACCGGACAGAAGTGTCCCAAGAAAAGAAAATTACAGGGCAATATTCCAGAAGGACAGACACAGAAGTTCTCAGCAAAATATTAATAAGCTGAATTCAACAGCACATTAAAAGGATCATATACCATGATCAAGTGGATTTAATTCCACAGATGCAGGAACGGTTCAACATCTTTAAATCAATCAATGTAATAACACCACATTAACAAAATGAAGGATAAAAATCATACGATCAACTCAACAGATGCAGAAAAGCATTTGACAAAATTCAACACTGTTTTATAATAAAAGCTTCCAACATAGTGGGTACAAGGGAAATTTAACATATTAAAGGCCATATATGACGACCACAGCTATCATCATACTCAACAGTGAAAAGCTAAAAGTTTTTCTTCTAAGATGAGGAACAGACAAAGATACCCATTCTCATTACTTTTATTCAACATATTATTGGAAATCCTAGCCACCGCAATTAGGCAAGAAAAAACAAAAGCTATCCCAATTGCAAAGAAAGAAGAGCGTCGCTAATTGCAGATAGCATATACAGAAAACTCTAATGACTCTACTAAAAAACTGTTAGACTGATAAAGTTGCAACATAAAAAATGAATACATAAAAATTGGTTGCATTTTAATACACTAATAATGAACTGTCAAAAAGAGAAATTTAATAAACAATTTCATTTCCAATTGCATCAAAAAGAAAAACAAAACCTAGAAATAAATTTAACCAAGGAAGTGAAAGACCTGCAGACTGAAAACTGACACTGATGAAAGAAACTGTGGAAGATACCAATGGATAGAAAGATATACTATGCTCTTGAATTTAAAGAATGTTGTTAAAATGTCCATACTACCGAAAGCAATCTACAGATTCAGTGGAATCCCTATCAAAATATCAATGGATTCTTCCACAGAAACAGAACGTATAATCTTGAAATTTGTATGAGACCACAAAAGATCCCAAATAGCCAAAGCAATCTTGAAAAAAGAACAAAGCTGGAGGTATCACACTCCCTAGTTTTAAACTATAATACAAAGCAATAGCAATCAAAAGCATGGTATTGACATAAAACAGACATATAAATACATGGAACAGAATAGAGAGCCCAGAAATAAACCCATGCATATATGGTCAATTAATTTACAACAAAGGAGCAAAGAATATACAATGAAGAAAGAATAATCTCTTCAATAAATGGTGTTAGGAACACTGGACAGCCACATTTAAAAGAATGAAAATGGCCACTATCTTATACCATACACAAAAATAAACTCAAAGTGGATTAAAGACTTGAATGTAAGACCGAAACCATAAAATGAAATGAAATGAAACCATAAAACTCCTAGAAGAAAACATCCAGTAAGCTCCTTGATGTTGGTCCTGGCAGTGATTTTTTAAATCTGACACCAAAAGCAAAGGCAACCAAAGCAAAAAATGAACAAGTGGGACTATATCAAACTAAAAAACTTCTGCACAGCAAGAAAATGAAAAGGCAACCTATGAATGGGAAAAAAATATTTGCAAGTCATATATCTTATAAGGGATTAACATCTAAAAAAACCAACCAAACAAACAAAAAAAAAAAACTTCCTACAACTCAATAGCAAAAAATCCCAAACAATCTGATGTTAAAATGGGCAGATCTGAATTAAACATTTTTCCAAAGAAGACATGCAAAGACACATGAAAAGATTCTCAACTTCACCAATCATCAGGGAAATGCAAATCAAAACCACAATGTTGTATCACTTGATGCCTGTTTCGACCGGCTATTATCAAAAAAGACAAATAACAGATGTTGGTGAGAAGAAAAGGGAATCCTCGTGCACTTTTAATGGGAATGTAAATTGGTACAGCTACTGTGGAAAACAGTATGGAGGTTTCTCAAAAAACTAAGAACAGAATTACCATATGATCTAGCAATTCCACTTCCAGGCATTTATCCAAAGAAAACAAGAACACTTACTCAAAAACAAAGAACACTTATCCATGTTCACTGCAGCAATAGCCAAGATATGGAAACAATCTAAGTATCCACTGATGGATGAATGGATAAAGAAAATGTACAATGGAATATTATTCATACATAAAAAACAATGAAATCTTGCCATTTGTGACAACATGGATGGACCTTTAGGGCATTATGCTAAGTGAAATAAGTCAGAGAAAGACAAATATCTCTCACTTATACGTGGAATCTTTTAAAAAAGTTCATAGATACAGACAATAGAAGAGTGGTTACCAGAGGTGGGGGGTGGGGATGGGATAGGCAGAATGGGAGAAGAGGATCTAAAAGTACAAATTTCCAGTTATAAAATAAGTTATGGGGATTTCATGTACAGCATTAGTGACTACAGTTAATAATACTATATTGTATATTTGAAACTGGATAGAGAGTAAAACCTTTTAAAAAAAAAGGATTTTATTTTTAAATAACATCTATATCTAACACAGGGCTGGAACTCACAACCTCGAGATCAAGAGTCATACACTCCACTGACTGAGCCAGCCAGATGTCCCTAGACAGCAAATCTTAATAATCTTCATCACAAGGAAAAAAATTTTTGTTAACTATGATGGTGGATGTTAACTATACTTTTTGTGGTGATCATTTTGCAATCTATACAAATATCAAATAATTATGTCACACACTGGAAACTAATATAATGTTTTATGTCAGTTACACCTCAGTTAGACAAAAATGAAAAAAATATTTATTAATAGAAGGCAATAAAGGAGCTAGAGAGGAACATAAAAGATATGAGTTGTGTAGAATACAAACTGCAAGATGACTGATGTAAATATGTCCATATTAACAATTACAGTAAATGTCAACAAACAAAACAATCCAAATCTAATGAGAAAGTCAGATGGCCTAAAAAACAATATGCTGCCTCTAAGAAGCACACTTCAGATGTAACTGTACAAATCGGCTGAAAGTAAAAAGTATGCAAAATATATATACCAGGCAAAAAACAAGAAGAGTGATATACCAGCTATATTCATACAGAAAAGTTAGACATTAAGACAGGAGATATTACTAAGAATCAAATAGAAACACTTCATGACAGTAAAGTGATTAATGCTCATGGCATATGTAACAATTTTTAAGTATATGCACCCTAAAAACCCAAATGTACATAAAGCAAGAACTGAACAGAAAGGAAAAGTAGACATTTCAACAATGACGGATGGAGATTTTTGCACTTTACTCCCCATACTGACAACATCTGGTCAGAACGTAAGCGAGGATGTGAAAGACTTAAACCACACAGACCTAATTTGACATTTACAGTGTACTACAGCAGAATACACATCCTTTTCAGGTGTACATGGGGCACTCTCCAGTACAGAACATCCACTAGACAAAAAAACCACATCTCATATTTAAAGGAATTGAAATTACACAATGTTTGTCCTCTAAACAAAATGGAATTAAGTTAGAAATCACCAATAGGAAGAAGTCTGGGAAATTGCCAATATTTGGAAATTAACACTTCTAAATAACCCATGAATAAAAAATTACATGGAAAATTACAAAACATTTTTGAATAAAAATACAACATACCAAAACTTATGGGATGCAGTTAATGAAGTGCTTAGTGTAAAATTTAAAGCTTTAAATGCCTACATTGGAAAAGAAAGTTTCAAACTCCTTACCCAAGCTTCCACCTTAAGAAATGGGAGAAAAAACTGAAAACTAAACCCAAAGTAAGCAGAAGAAAATAAATAATAAAATTTCTAAAAAGTATAAAGGTCCTATGGGGGTGGATAAAGGCTGGTGTACAGGAAGCACAGAGAAATTTCAGGGGATATTGGAATTCCTCTGTGTTTCACTCTGGTGGTGGTTACACAACTCAAAATACATATTTTAACATATATGTTAAAAATTAAAAACAGTGACACATATTATTTTCAAAAATAAAATTCTTTCTAAAAGTTAATAAAATATACATCAAAACAAAAATTTAACCATTCCATATATTGATTCTCTGGACATTAGAAATAAATTTTGGGGGATCCCTGGGTGGCGCAGTGGTTTGGCGCCTGCCTTTGGCCCAGGGCGCGATCCTGGAGACCTGGGATCGAATCCCACATCGGGCTCCCGGTGCATGGAGCCTGCTTCTCCCTCTGCCTGTGTCTCTGCCTCTCTCTCTCTCTCTCTCTCTCTCTGTGACTATCATAAATAAATAAAATTAAAAAAAAAAAAAGAAATAAATTTTGGCATAAAATGTATATAATTCAATCAGTTCCTCAGCTATTTTTATTTCTAATAATGCGCTACTTGCATTTTTCTGAAGGCTTTTTAAAAATATGGCATCATTACATTTCCCATTACATTTCTATAATTAATTTATCATTAATAAATTTAACGTAGACACCTTCAAAAGCATTTATTACGATGTTATTATGAAATTAATGCAGTATTACTGATGTAGAGTTACAATGTATTCTTTCTGGAATACTAGTAGAATTTGACTCTTTTCAGCCGGTCTCCCTGTCCCCACACCACTCCTCAGGGAGTAAACATCAATGTGTACGCTTTATTTCCTTCACATACCTAGAATAATCCTACCTTCACAGTTGTTCATACTGTTTGCTTTTATACTAAATATACAATACCTTAAAACTTCTTACTACTTATAGAACAGTCTGAAAATGATTTCATTATTGCCACATAGTAATTACTTACACAATGCATAAAAATAATGTTAGAGTACCAATTTCAAAAGAAAAAACAGTAAGTCCCCTTTAAATCATCACTCTGCTGATACACACTGACCTAACCTAAAATTTAAGTGCGACTGGGAAGGAAGCCACCCACTCCATGCCAGGCCAATGACCACAGAGAGTCAATAACAAGGCTTGGTATTTTCAAGTGTTGGCTTTTTCCGGTACCACGAGAAATAGCTCTAATTTGAACTCCAAAGCACACTAGGTTAGGAAAAGCATACAGAGAAATAAAAGACAATATTGCAATGCCAAATTCCATCCTATATACAGTAAGGATGTCTCCCTTTATATTCATTTTCTTTCTTTTGATTAGGCTGTGGAGATACATACTCTGGTATGTAGATACAGGTTCAAACCTGTATTTACTCACACATTTAAAACCTTGGCTTGATGTTTAAAAAAAATCATCTGTAAAAAGAAAAGATAGAAACACGCACTCCAAATAATTGAATGAAATATCCTGTAAAATTCAATAATGCATGCAGAAACAATAAATAGTTGTAATTTCCAGCTCATTATACCACTTCATATTCTAAGTGTAAATCCTGAATATAAATATGTTTTAAATGGATGTAGTTCTGTCACAGAAGCAAATGTGAACACAGTATGTGTGTTTGTTATGTCTAGCACAGAGAAAGGAGCTCTTAGGAGGATGTCTTTAAGGAAATGGGCAGGACTACTTTCCTTGGACAAAAAAAAAAAAAAACAAAAAAAAAACACAACTCAGATTCCCATCACTTGTTAGTCCATTTTGAAGGAGAGCTAACAACAGCATACAGATGTCTCATGCCATGGGGTTAACAGCAGTAACCAAATGATACAACCTCATAGATGTTACTTGTGACAACTGGGATCAAATCCTATTCTAAAGTCATAACAAACATGTAAATGAATATTTCCTTAAGAAGTTTAACCTACTTATCTGACATGAGAACTAGAATTCTTTAAGCACTGAATACTGTACTTGTCTTTTTAAATCTAGACTGATCACTCTGCAAATAAGCAGCCTATCTAGAAATGGCTTTCTTACCACAGGTGGGCTGAAATATGTTCACAGACTAGGTAAAAAGAAAGCTTACCCTTTGAACCCTTTAAAATTATTTTTTAGTCAAACAAAAAAGTATATAATAAAGCCTTTTATTTTATCGATATTTTATGAATTGGCTAATGGCCAAATCTGGGAACATCATTAAAAGCTGTCATTTCCTCCACAGGATAGACACAGAGAACAAAGGCTGAGTACAGTGACAGGTCATACTGTAAAATCTGCCCCGAATGTCTTCTCTCTACCTCTAATGTTTCACACTGAGCTCAGCACCTTATCATTTCCTGTCTGAACTCACCCAACAGCCTCCATAACTGGTCTTCTTGCTTCTGTTCTGCCCCTTTCCCATCCATTTTCCACACAGAAGCCAAAGGGGTATTAAAATGGAAGCTAGGGTATCTGGGTGGCTCAGTGGTTGAGCATCTGCCTTTGGCTCAAGAAGTGATCCCGGGGTCCTGGGATAGAGTCCCGCATCAGGCTCCCTGCAGAGAGCCTGCTTCTTCCCCTGCCTATGTCTCTGCCTCTGTGTGTCTCTCATGAATAAATAAATAAAATCTTTAAAAAAAAATAAAACGTAAGCCAGATCATGTTCCTTCCCTGTCCAGAACTCTGTCCTGGCTTCTCTACTGTACATGCATAAAATCTTACACGCCACATTACTAGCAATGAGGTCCCCCAGTCAGCCCTTGCCTGCCTCTCTTGTTCACCTCTGACAATCCAATTACCCTGCCCTTCTTTCTGGTCCAAGAAAGTGTCAAAAATTTTTTTCCCTCAGAGATTCTAAATTGGGTATTACCTCTGCCAGGAATAACCCTTGCCCCACTCCTCAAACTACGGGCTCCTTCTTGTCTTTTGGAACTTCACTATCCTATTTTCACAATGGCCTTCTTTGGCACTCTAATTAAATACTATTGAGTTTTCTCAATTATAGAATCCCGTTTATTTCCTTTCCTGCATTTACTATGGTCTTTATTTATTCACTGATTTACCTACTAAACCACAGTCAGTGCCTCCCATTAGAAAATAAACTTCACAAGAGCAGAAGCACTGACTGCTGTATATATTGCCATAGTCTGGGCACCTCAGTTTCTAGTTCATGGTAAGTGTTCAGTAAATATTCTTATTCACTTAATTAATGAATCCCTTAAATTGTCTCATTTGTTAAGCAACCACAGACTAGACTTGTAGGCTGCAAAAAACCCCACAATTTGTGATTCCAATTTGTTTATCAAAATTGCAACTGTTTTAGAACTTCGAGACTCACAAATCCTAGAAAAAGAAATTTTGAAATCCAAGACTGCCAGAGGTTTATCACACATTGAACATAATTTAAGTTTTCCCCAATGCCTTATAATTACCTGTGGACATAAGTGATGGGAGTATTCAGTAAGAGAGATATTGATAGAAGACTAGCTGTCCACATATTAAATAGCCCGAGACTGTTAAGTATTTTCAAATTCTTTTTTTTCAAGATTTCATTTATTCATTCATGAGAGACACAGAGAGAGGGGCAGAGACATAGGCAGAGGGAGAAGCAGGCTCCCTGTGGGGAGCCTGATGTGGGACTCAATCCCAGGACCCCAGGATCACCACCTAAGCCAAAAGCAGATGCTCAACCACTGAGCCACCCAGGCATCCCAACCATTTTCAAATATGTGATTTCCTATAGTTGATAAAATTATAGAGAAATAAATATAATATACATAATTTATAAAGAATGATGATGAAATAATGTAACTAAAATTTCAGCAAAAATTTCATAAGGTATATAAGCAAATACTGTCCATCAAGCAAAGTAATTATGTTTTCATTCATATCTTCTGAAATTCCTGTTTTGGAATTGTCTTAAGATCTTGATTTTGAATTGCTTCATGGAGTCTAGGAATCAAATCTACCCTAAAAAGGACAGGGTTTTCCATCACCAATTTTATTAACAACATGCCTCAAACTCTGAAGGCAAATCCAAAACAACAAAAAAAATTTTAATGTTTAAATAAAATTGGCATCCTCAGAATCACTCAGGTTGAACATGTTCAATGATGGCTCCGGGGCATTCTCGTAACAGTGCTGCTTTCATATTTTTGGAAATTATTTAAAAGCTTTATTAGCCAATCTTATTATTATTATTTTTTAGCCAATCTTATTTAAACTACAAACCCCAGACTCTTGTTGGAATAAGTGTGTCTTTCAGATAATTAATTTGAAGGAATTCACAATAATTTGACTTCATGAATTCAGAATCTGGGTACATTTGTTCAAGTATTATATCCTTTTCACATTTGGGAAGGCGTGATCACATCTACCCAGTTTTGAAAAACTAAATCCATTCCTTAATTGGTCCACTTGATGGACCAGAAACAGCCTGAATTTGGTTCGCAACAGGATACAGTAAGACTGCAGGGAATGACTATTTTGGAGGCCAAACAGTATCAGTGTGTTTCTCCATCTTCACTCTTATATTCCACTGCAGTTGCATGCTTACCTCCTATGACAGCAGGTGCATAATGTATTTCAAAGGCACCATGAAATAAATGAGTGTTAGGAGACTTGCTTCAGAACCTACTCACCAATTATATTATTTCAAAGGGAATGTGGTTTATGAATTAAACATATAAAATGATATAAATAACATTTTTAATACCCTTTGTAATATATGACTTAGGGTCTTCCAGTATAGGACAAAATTGTCCTCAATCATAAGGGGCTTGCTATATATAACTTTGGATGTGTGGCAGGTTATGTTTAATAATGCATAATCACAACAGAGAATAAAATTAATGATACCAGAAAATTCACTGAAAAAAATCTATTAACTATGCATTTGCCTAATATAGACAATATACAAGAACTTTTAAAGTTAAGAAAATCAAACTAGCACTGAAGATGTCCTCTTAATTGTGAAAGATAATATTATTTGGAAGCTTTAAAATAAAGTGCTCTGAGACACATGACATCTGCAAAAAACACACAAAAAATTGATTTGACTTAAATATTTATGTCTGTCAAGCTTGCCAATTAATTCCCAACAGAAAATTTTAAATGTTAAAGATAGTATAAAATAACATTGTTTTGACATTTTACCTGGTGCTTTGTGTGTGATTAAATTATACACTAGACTCTCATTCAAAGTTCTTTAAAATAAGTAATTTACCAGGTGTTTATTGGTTATCTAACCAAATAGTCAATTTGGCATTTGAAGTACCTAGCAAAATGTCAATGAGAATTTTGCAGAAGACAAGAAAAAGTAGAAAGTATTATTGTTAAGGGGCAATTATAACTAACTGCTAGAAAGAAATGGCATAGATTTCTTTTTCAGATACACTGTCTTTAAAACTTAAAAGCATTTGTTCTAAAATTTAGCATCTTTATTACTGTTTTATGCCAGGACATGGATTAGTACTTGGAAAAATTCTTCATCTGCCTCATTCTGCAGAGTCATGAAGACAACATGACAACATATGCACATTTTCATTTTATGTTATGTTTCAGTGATTGTCTCACAGATTTCTTCTAGGGAGGCTTTTTATGTCTTTACCAAGATAGCACAATGGAGTTTTTAGGCTTTGACCTGAATGTGACCACCAGGTGACCACTGTTGGCATAAATATCATAGCATCATTATCCAGAATAAAATTTTATTTATTTTACTACTTTGCAGAGAATAGCTAAAAGCAATCCATATTTCACTATCTGAAAAGAATATTATTATAATGATTGCTTTCATCTTACTTTCTAAACTCAAAATAAAATAGGGGAAAAACCTTAAAGAGAAAAATTTTAGTGTGTATACATTTCAAATTGATCCAGTCCAGTTTAAAATTCCCATAAGATAGTAACTACCTTGAAAAGCAGAAAATTGTTGATAAAAAGAATGACCTCCACTGATACTGACAGAACACCAAGAAACCAAAGAAAAAACATATCAAGGAAAAACACATGAACCTGAGATTTAAGAAAATTCTCCATTAATTGAAAGAATTCTACGTTAAATTCAAAATATAGTTCTGATTTCTAAATGTGTACCCTTTATGCAAACTCATATAATCACTATTAATATGAGAAATCTGACATTTGAAATTTTGAATTTGTACATACTGGTCATCCACAAGTTTCTAGATTTACAACCTGCAATTATTTAGAGTTCTAGTCGAAGTCAGAGCAGAATGAAAACTGAAAGTACTCAATAGTGAACAACAGATGAAATGAGGGTACAGAAAAATGCTAACTTTTTATTTTTAAACTTTCCTATAATGTTTAAATATTTATATCTATCCTCATGTGTCATTTTTATAATAATATAAAATGCTTCATCACACACTTTGGGATTCCTTAGAACAAGAGATGCAACAATTCTAAACATTTGTATTACAGATATATGTATATATATTTTAGTTGTGTTTACTTTGGCTAAGAATGATCACACAGAGATCTGTGATTAAAATTCTAAGAATGTGGACTTCCTAATGATATTTCAGTTCACTGAAATACAATACAATAAAAAACAAAGATTTAGTAAGTATGCATATACTTGCTGCTTTGCAAATCTATATTGCTGAAAGTCCCTATAAATTCTTTCATTATAAAATGAAAAAAGTTAAACAGTTCCTGTTAAATATAAGTATTACACAAAACTGTATGGTGCTATTGTATGGAAAGAAAATGCATAAAAATATATTTCTTCAGATTTCTGTTTATTCCTAACCCTTTGGAAAAATACTACAAAATAGTACCACTGCTTAGCTGTAAGCCAGTTAGTATACATGGGAGTTCAAAGCCTTTGATTGTACTGTTATAAATCTTTTGTTGTGCGCTGCATTAAGAAACCTTTCAAATGTCCCTCAATAACAGGAAGTAGCAGAACAGTCGAACAAAAAGAATAAAAATCTGTAAGCACATAAAGAATACCAAACAGTTCAATGTGAACACATGATTTATACCCTAAGCTGTATTTCTTTCAGAAATGAATTAGTTACACATAAAATTTCCAAGAATTTTAACATTTTCCAAATTAATTGATATTATGTTCTTTTCATTTAATTATTTGAACTGGCAGTTTAGCAAAAAATGAGAAATTATGTCAAAACAACACCCTAAAAGCAACCTTAAAAAAAAAAAAAGCTAGAAAAAAGGGTCCATATTTACTTTTTCCATTAATTTTATCTAAACTAAATGTTTGCAATAACAGTTATGGTAGAGTTTCTGGAATATTGCTCATCTAAAGCAGTGTTTACTCCCAAATACATTCACAAGAACACTAGAGCAATGCTCCCATGGTCGAGTAAGTTTAGGAGAAACAATATGCTCCCCATTTGATAAAATGCACTTTAGCATACTAAAACACAGTTGTCAAAGCAGAAAACTCATTTAATTGTGATTTGCCAAGTTTCCTATTCCTTTGACCACAGTACACTTTTTTTTCACAAAACATGTAGAAAAAGTTTAGAAAATGCTGATCAACAACATTTAAGGCATGTTGTCTTCTATATACTTCATAAGAAAGGTCTAGCACTCTAAATATTAGCACTAATCTTTACTTTTGTATAGGAAATGTAAAAAGGAATTATCTTGAACTCTGCTGAAAGGAAAGAAATAAAAATATGATACGAAATTCTGGCTTTAACACTAGTGGTCAATGTAACACTTAATATACATATGATATCCGTGAGACCCTGATTATTATAACTATAGGCTGTCAGCTTTAAAAAATACTGTCCTGAGGTCCAAGCTTGTATTAGCTATGGGCTTTTCAAGACACTTTTGCAGATATTTTTATTTTATTTTTGCAGCCCTTCTGAAGAATATGCAATGAATTTCAAAATTTAATCTTACCTCCCTCCCCTCTGTCTTTGTAACTTTTACCCCATCAAGCATCAACTTTCTGCTTTCTTCCTTCTAGGCAAACAGGCATTTAGCTCCTTGTGCCCATGTTGCCATTACAGTAGCAATAATTTAAACTTACTAAAAATATATGGAACATGCCATATCCATAATCCCTTCAAATTCTTTCACAAAGATAGGATTTTCATTATTCCCAAAGAAATGGCTTCTACCATAGAAATTCTTCAGAAAAAAGTTTCAGATGGAACACTAGTAAATGAAACTAAGAGAAAAAAAGGCATCTTGGTTTGAAATGACCCAACAAAAATATGGGTATAACTACTGATCAAATAATTTTTAATCCCTTTGTTTTTGCTTTCATTAGCATATAAAAACAGTATATATTACCTAACTTACATTTTTATGAGTGACTAAAAGTATAATAAGTGAAATAACTTAAACAGCTTTCAACTTTAGAAAATCTGTCAACAGTCACTGCAAATTTTACAAACGGCTTACTAGTTGAGCCAATATGGCATTAGAACTTAATTATACCTATGCACTACTAACATTTGCAGAAAGTATGAGCTCATTCCATTAATGGTATATAAAAGTTGCTAATTTGATGCTTTATTCAATTTTTCAAAATGTAATACTTTTATTTTAAAATATGAATTTGTAACAAAAAGTTTCTGGGTGGGAAATAGACTACTAGTATGCAAAGAGAGTGTTTTTAATATTTTATCTTAATCATGACTGTTGTCCTAGTTGGTGCTTAACAAAATGAGTGTCACAGAGTTTCAGACTTCAAAACTTTCTACATGGCCTGTTCTCATTATGCCCAAAGTAGCAATATCTAATTTTTGCAAAATTAAGTTAACAGGTAGAAAAAATTAAAAAGAAAAATATGACTGGGTCAAAGCATAAGAAAATATATGGGATTCTATACTTATCTCAAAATTAAGTTTAATAAGAAAGTAAACATATGGACTGCCCATGGCACTGCTACAATAGGAATCCTGGAACTGCTGCCTATCACAAACATTTTAGGATGGTAGCAACTTTCCACTGCAAGTTCAGCTTATAATTACACTGTAAGAAAGTTAATAAGGTTAAAACACCAAAACACTCTTGGCATCACAGAAACAATAGCACCTAAACAATAAAATGAATGACTTTACTTTTCTGTTGCCTAGACACTATTGTCTGTTGATGGGCTGCTGTCCTCAATAACCTAATTATGTTTTATATGTTAAATAAATAGTCAATGTTTAAGTTATACTATGCTCTTATGGGAATTATTACATGACTTGCATGTATACTTGTTTAAATCCATTTTATAATAAAAACTGCATCTTTTCACCCTCTGAAAATTTGAAAAATCTAACAAAAGCCATTCTCTAGCTATTATTATTTTATTCTTTTGGAGTAAAGAGAATAAAAACTGATATTAAATAATGCCCTAAGTAAAAAAATAAGTTAAAACATAGTGCCCTAAATACATAAAATCCAAGATCTGAGATTATATATACATTTTGCCCTATGAGTAAAGTATAATCAAAGATTTGCATTTGTCTTTGAGAATAGTTATAGACATGAATCTGCAAGAATGGGGCAAACTTCATTGTCAGAGATGAGCCACACACACTTCAGAAAAATAGTAAGGATACCAAAGAGACTTCTCAAGCTATACTTTAAGAATAATTAAGTTATACATTATAAATAAAATTCTACCTTTTCCAGGAATGATAATGATGTTCAAACTTATCCTAGAGAGAGGCACTTAAAGCCCAGGTTAGGTAAAGGGGCTATGAAGACTTTCACACACTTTAAAGCAGTTTAGCCAGAGAAAAAGCATCCCAAGATATTGAAAAAAATATAAGAAGTATATTCTCAGGGTTTTTTATCAATAACTACAGACACAGAACCTTGTCCAGTGCTAGAGAACCAGGGACAGAAAGATATTGCCACAAAAGTCATTATAAAAATAGGAATTCTGCAGCTCTAGGAGCCCCTTCAACATTTTAAATAGTTAATTAAATAAATGGCTTGTGAATATTTAAAAAGAGTGGGCATCCATTGTGGTGAGCAGCCTCTCCACCAAAAACAAGCATAACACTGGACAGAACTGGGCATCCCCAGTGGCCCAGTGGTTTAGTGCTGTCTTCAGCCCGGGGTGTGATCCTGGAGACCCAGGATGGAGTCCCACATCGGGCTCCCTGCATGGAGCCTGCTTCTCCCTCTGCCTCTCTCTCTCTGTCTGTCATAAATAAATAAACAAATAAATAAACAAACAAACAAATAAATAAATAACCAACCAACCAACCAACCACTGGACAAAACTGAAAAACAAAATCTTTTTAAGGTTCTGGAAGTAAACCAAAGGCAGACAATAAATTCAGAAATGTTTGTTCTTGAAAACCTGTTAAAGTTTCATTCAAGAATACTGGGAGTCTGCAGTCTTTTCTTGCTTGGAGTGGCTCCTATCCCATCCTACCACCAATCTCAATCTCAAGAACATTAGTTTACCAAACCACCAGCATGGCAGTCAGAGAGGGCATCTTTGATTTGGGGTGGGAGACAAAAATCTCACAGCTTTTTTCAGCTACAAGTAGCAAAACTCTGTAGGAAAAGAATGAGGAAAATAAACAGCATCTGTTTTGTTAGCCTGGGACTGCAGACCAGTTGGAATGAATGGCTGAACAGCCAGAAATTTAATTAAGATATTCTAGAAATGAAAAAAAAAAAAAAAGAGAGAGAGATTCTGGAAATGAGAGTCAAATAAGTGCTAGATATGTTGTCCACAAATCCTTAGATTACTGGGAAACTATGTGTAGTGCAGGGAAATCCAAGAGAGTCCATGGAAAGTAAAAGCCAAGGGAGATGTGATAACTGACTGCCTTTGAGTGCACTCTCTAGTCCAAACACATTTCAATCAACAGAAGACAAAAGTCTTATGGGCTTGAAGTGTTTCAGCAAACCTCTTATCAAATCAATGGCTACTCCTAAACTATACACAGTGTCAACAGCTGCAAATTCAGGTTAAAAAATAAAAATTAGACTAAAATCTGAATGGAATCATCAGAGGCTGTATACCATGGAGAGGGGGTTATTCGGCAATTTAAAATTTAAACCCAGGAAATTTACAAAAATAAACAAATAAATAAAAATAACTCTCAGAAAAATCTATCAAAATCTGAAGTCACCACAATATATTACCTCAAATTTCCAGTTTTCAACAATAACAACAAAATACAAGACATGGAAAAAAATAGTAAAATGTGACATACTGCCAGGAGAAAAAAAAAAAGTTTTTCAATGTTTAAGCAATCAACAGAAACTGACTGAATGAGTCCAGATGTTGAACTTGGCAAAGATTTCAAAGTGGTTGTTATACCTATGTTTAAAGAATCAAAGGAAACTATGTCCAAGAAACTAAAGAAAAATATGATGACAATGATTCAATCGATAGAGAATCTAAACATAAAAATACAAGCAATAAAAAGAACCAAAGAAAAATTCTAAAAGTGAAAACTGAAATGAAAAATGTACTAGATGGTCTTAGGAATGGATTTGAGATGGCAGAGGAAAGAATTAATAAACTCAAGACATAGCAACAGAGATTATCAAATCTGGAGTTCAGAGGGAAAAAAAATCAAAAGAAACTGAACAGAGCCTCAGAGACCTGTGGGATACTATCACATGCATAATGGGAATCCCAGAAAGAGAGAAATGGGAGGAAGTGGTAGAAAGAATGTGAAAGGACAATGGCCAAAGATGTCCCACATTTGATGAAAAATATTAATCTACATATCCAAGAAGCTCAATTAATTCCAAGTAGGACAAACATAAAAAGATCCACACCTAGACATATCATAGTCAAACTGCTCAAAGATAAATACAAGAAAGAAATTTTGAAACCAAGAGAGAAAAATCACTCAAACATAAAGAACAAGTAAAAATTGAATTCTTATCAGAAGCCACGAAAGTCAGAAGACACTAAAAGACATATTTAAAATGTTGAAAAAAGTTAATCAAGAATTATATATGCAATAGAACTATCCTTCAAAAATAAAGTCAAAATAAAGACATTCTCAGATGAACAAGAAGTGAAAAAACTGTTTGCTAGATTTGCCCTATATAAAATATTAAAGAAAGTCTACAGACTTGAATAAAAATGATACCAGATGGCAATTAAAATCAACAGGAAGAAATCCAGTTCTTTTACATTTACTGAGATTTGTTTTACGGATAGTACATGATCTATCTTGGAGAATATTCTATGTGTGCTGGAAAACAGTATGTATTCTGTTCCTACCGAGTGGAGAGAGAAATACACGTAAGTTTGGTCAAGTTGGTCAACAGTGTTTGTACAAGTTTTCTATATCCTTAGGTTATTTTGGTAGATGGAAAGAGGAGTATTAAAATCTTCCAACTGTAATTGCTTAGTTATCAATTTCCCCTTTTAATCCTGTCATCCTCTGTATTTTGGGCCTCTGCAGTGAAGTGTGTATACATTTATTGTGTTACATCTTCCTGACATAAGGACCATTTTATCTTTTTTTTTTTTTTAAGACTTATGAGAGAGAGAGAGAGAGAGAGAGAGAGAGCAAGCATGCGCAGGTACAGGGGAAAAGCAGAGGGAGAGGGAGAAACAGACTCCTCGATGAGCCAGAAGCCCAACAAAGGGCTCCATTCTAGGATTCCAAGTTCATGACCTGAGCAGAAGGTAGACTTGAGCCACCCAGGTGGCCCTGACCAATTTATCCTTATGAATTTTCTCTTTAACTCTAGTAATATTTTTTGTCTTAAGGTCTGTTGTGTCTGTTCTTAAAATAGCTAATGCAGCTAATACTTATTGTGTGCAAGGTTTGCCTTTTTCCTTTTTATTTTCGACCTATTTGAACCTATTCACCTATCTCAATTTTTTACTTCAAAGTTTATCTATTTTGGCAGGATATAATTATACTTTCCTTTTTATCAAGTTGGAAAATCTCTGACCTTTGATGGTAGTGTTTAGAATATTTATATTTAATGGAACTACTGCTAAGATTATAAATATGTAATTTTATTTTTTTTATGTCTCATACATCTTTTCATTTTGTTAATGGTTTCTTTTGCTGCTGAGAAGCTTTTTAGTTTGATCAGCCTCACCTGTTTATTTTTTATTTTATTGCTTCAGCTTTAGATGTCATATAAAAAAAATCATTACCAACACCTGTCAATGGTTTTATTCCCATTTTTTCTCCTAGGAGTGTCATGGTTTCAGGTCTTACATTAAATCATTAATTCATTTCAAGTTTAATTTTTGTAAGTGGTGTAAAATATGCGTTCAGTGCAATTGTTTTATATGTGAATATCCAATTATCCCAGCACCATTTATTAAAGAGAATAATTTTTCTCCATTGAGTACTCTTAGCTCCTTTGTCATATATTAGTTGACTGTATATGCTTGGGTTTATTTCCGGGCTCTCAATTCTGTTCCACTGATCTGTTTTTATGCCAGTACCATACTGTTTTGATGACTACAGCTTTATAGTATACCTTGAAATCAGGAAGTGTGATACCTCCTGCTTTGTTCTTCTTTCTCAGGATTGCTTTGGCTGTTTTGGGTCTTTTGTGGTTCCATATATATTTTAGGAGTGTTTTTCCTACTTCTGAAAAAATGTCAGTGGAATCTTGGTAGGGATTGCACTGAATATATAGCTGGCTTTCACTAGTACTAACATTTTGACAATAGTAATTCTTGAAATCCATAAATACAGGATACTTTTCCTTTTATATGAGTTTTCTTTTTTAAAATTTATTTATTTATTTATTTATTTATTTATTTATTTATTTATTTATTTATTTATTTATGATAGTCACAGAGAGAGAGAGAGAGAGAGAGAGGCAGAGACACAGGCAGAGGGAGAAGCAGGCTCCATGCAGGGAGCCGGATGTGGGACTCGATTCTGGGTCTACAGGATCGCGCTCTGGGCCAAAGGCAGGCGCTAAACTGCTGCGCCACCCAGGGAGTTTTTACTATGAATGGATGTTGAATTTTGTCAAATGTTTCTTATGCATCTATTGAAATGATTATATGATTCTTTTTCTTTCATTTTATTAATATGGTGTATCACATTGATTTGTGTATGTTGAACTATCCTTGCAACCCACATTATCAAGGTGAATGATTCTTTTAATGCGCTGCTGAATTGGTTTGCTAGTATCTTATTGAGAATTTTTGCATGTAGGGAATGACAGCCAGTAATTTTCTTTTTCTGTAGTGTCCTTTTTATGATTTTGATATCAGAATAATGCTGGCCTTGTAAAATAAGTAAGGACTGTTCGCTCCTCTTCAATATTTTGAAAGAGTGTGAGAAAGGTTGGTGTTTTCTTTAAATGTTTGAAAAATTCCCCTGTGAAGGCATCTGGTCCTAGGATTTTTTTTATTGGAAGATACTTGATTCCAGATTCAATCTCCTTATTAATTGGTCTATTCAGATTTTCTATTTCTTCCTGATTCAGTCTTGGTAAGTTCTATGTTTCTGAAAATCTGAGATCATTACTATTTCTTTTTATTTAAAGGTTTATTTATTTTGAGAGAGAAAGCTAGTGAGCTGGCAAGAGCAGGGAGAGGAGCAGCGGGAGAGGGAGAGCAGACTCCTTGCTGAGCACAGAATCTGATCTCAGGACCCTGAGATCATGACCTGAGCCAAAATCAGGATTCGGATGGTTAACTAACTAAGCCCCAGGCACCCCTAGTGTTACTTAATGTAGATGTTTACTGCTACAAACTTTGCTCTTAAAACTGCTTTTTACTGCACCCCACAAGCTCTGTTATGATGTATTTTCATTTTGTCTCAAGGAACTGTTTAATGTCCTTTATAATTTCTTCTTTATTCTATTGCTGGTTTAGGAGAGTCTTGCTTAATTTCCATGTGTTTGTGAATTTTCCAGTTTTCCTCCTGTTGATTTCTAATTTCATGCTATTGTGGTCAGAGAAGATACTGGGTATTATTCCAATCTTCTAGAAGTCTCTAAGACTTGTTCTGTGGCTTAATGTATGATCTAACCCAAAAAATGATCTATGTGCACCTGAGGAAAAAAATGTATTCTTAATGCTGTTGGACAGAACTTTCTGTATATATCTGTTAGGTCCATTTGGTCTACAGTGTTGTTCAAATCCAAGGCTTCCTTATTTGATTTCCTGTCTGGATGATGCACCCATTGTTGAGAATGGAATATTATTAATGTTCCCAGCTGTTATTTTATTAATCTTTATTTCTCCTTTTATTTCTGTTGTTTTCCCTTTATTTGGGTGCTCCACTGTTGGACAAATTAAACACTTATGATTGCTAGATCTTCTTGATGTATTTATACCTTTAACATTATATAATAACTTCTTTTTTTTTTTTAAAGTACCTTTTAAATTGTAAAAACCATTCTTATCTTGTAAACCATTTTTTAAAAAGGCCATAGGCCAGAACTGGCTTGTGGGGCATAGTTTGCCAAACTCTGTGCTAGACTATAAAACAATGCTTATTAAATTAAAGGGGAAAAAAAGGGAAAACATACAAGTATATTCTCTGACCACAACAAAATTATATTAGAAGTCAACATAGAAATTTGAGAAATCCCCAAACATTTGGAAATTGAATAACACACTTCTCAAAAGCTCATGAGTCAAAGAAGAAATCATGAAGAGAATTATAAAATATCTTGAATGAAAACAAAAACACAATACTAAAAACTTATGAGAAATGGTAGAAGTAGTGCTTTAATAAGCATACTTGTACTTCTTTTAAAATGCTTGCACTAGCTAGAGAGATCTAGAAATATATAATATAAGCTTTCAACTCAAGAAGCTTAAATAAGAAAAGTAAATCAAACACAAAGTAAGTTGAAGGAAGGAAATAAAATCAGAGTAGCAATCCATAAATTATAAAACGGAAAAATAACAGAGAAAGCCAATAAAACCAAAAGTTGGTTCTTTGAAAAGAACAACAAAATTGGCAAACATTTAGCTAGACTAACCAAAGAGAATGAAAGCAAGAGAGGGAAAGAGCAAGGGAGAAAGAACACATATTACCAAAATTAGGAAGAATTCTACAGAAATGAAAATAATTGTACGCGAACATTATGAATAACTTTATGCAAAAAAAAAAAAAACAGACAACGCTAACATTGGGACAATCTGAACAACAAAATAATGGCATTGGATTACAACCCAACAAATAAAATAAATATCTATGAGTTCTAACTGGTGTAAGAAATAAAAGAAAATTCCTTACAGAATTTCAATTAATAAATGTAGAAGGAATGAGGGAAATGCAAATGTTACATTAGGCAAACACCATAGTAATTACTGTTACAGTAAAGAGAATGCTGAGGAATGCTAAAATCAGATAGTGAAGGTCTGAGAACAGCTTAATGACATAGTTTCAGAGTATTTCCAAGATACTTTTCAATTACAAAGGGAAAATTAAAAGTGGAGAAACTTAATAGCCATCAGCTTAACTGAGGGATCAAGGTTAATCAGCAGCAATCATGAGTAATAAAACACAGTGATATCATATACTCCCTGATATGATGCAGTGAGAACACAAGATCACTTTGGTGCTATTCTTGCCAAAAATATATAACTTCAATCTATTCATGAGGAAATAGGTCCATATAAGGTCTATTCCTGTGCTAAGATTCTAGGATTCCAAAGATAATGAACCAGCATCATGGTTCCTCCAAAATTCACTAGGAAAAAAAAGTACAAAAGATAACAAGAGGTAAGACTACAAGGCAGAAAACTTTCCCAAAACATAAATAATGGATGTGTTTTTAAATGTCTATATCATAAACATACATAGTTAACAGATGACTGAAACAGAACTATCAAATTTTTATAGCACAACATCTTAGGGTCCCGTGCAGGATCCAGTGTGACAAGTCTCTCTCCCTTGGGTACCCAGATAATATAGTTCTTTCTCCTTAAATTTTGACTATGGGAAGCAGTAAACATTTTTCTCCATCTTCCACTCCAGATATGTGCCTTTTCCCTCTCACTTTGTTTTCATTCATTCAATATTAATTGACTACCCATGTGAAAGGCAGGGAGCCAAAAGCTGTGGGAAATACAAAGATAAATAAGAATAATCACTTCATGTTTCAAAATTGCTTCCAGTTGGTGCTTTTAAAAACAAGATTTTTGCAACTTATCCAGTTTTTCCTTAATAGTGGAAGCATTTGTCTGACTCAACTACATCCTCCTTGGAAGTTTAAGTCCCAAAAAGAGACTTTTCAATCCTGACTTTTATGAAAATCACCCCTTTGTCTTTTCACTTTTACCACCCAATTAAACATCCCTGAAGACTAGGATTTAGTTTTACTTATTTTATAACTTTAGATGATTGGAATCATATAACATGCATTCTTTGTGACTGGCTTCTGTTGTTTAATATTATATTTGTGAGATTTAAACAAATTGTGAAATGTAGCTGCCTGCCTCTCTTCACTGTTGTATAATATTCATTGTGTAAATGAACCAATTTCATCTATACTCTTTTTTTTTTTTTTTTTTATGATAGTCACACAGAGAGATAGAGACAGAGAGAGGCAGAGATACAGGCAGAGAGAGAAGCAGGCTCCATGCAGGAGCCTGACGTGGGATCCGATCCCAGGTCTCCCAGGTCTCCAGGATCGCTCCCTGGGCCAAAGGCAGGTGCTAAACCGCTGCGCCACCCAGGGATCCCCATCTATACTCTTATTAAGAGACACTTGTGTTGCTTCTGGTTTGGGGCCATTATGAATATTGTGAATTTAATGGACATCACTATACATGTCCTTTGGTTCACATATAGGCATAAATCTCGGAGAACTGCTTGGTCAGGGAATGTACATCTTCAACGCTATAGGGTATGACAGCCCTTATTGTTCTATGAGTTTGTAAATGCTTAGTTTTGTCATTTTTTTTGGAGTCTAGTTGATATTTAGTGAATCTTATTGTGGTTTCAATTTGTATGTCCCTGATGACTAAAAAAGCTAAACATATTAACATACATTTATTGGGCGTTTGGATTTCCTCTTTAGGGAAGTACTTATTCAAGACTCCTGCTGAGTTTTTAAGCTAAGCCATTGGTCTTTTTCAATATTAATTTGTAGGAGTTCACTACAGATATAAGTCCATTGTCAGTTAGATGTATTGCAAATATCCTCTCCCATGGTGAGACTTACCTTTTCATTATTTGACAATCTATGTCAAGTAGCAGCACACTCTGACTCCCATGTCAGTTCTGGCCAACCATCCAAGTTTCTATATAAAGTTTCACTTATTATTTACATGCATCATTAACACATTGTCCTTGATCACTTTTGGGCCACAATGGCAGAGTAGCTGAAACAAAGACAGTATTCTACGTCTTGTTCATTTTTTGTAAATGTTCCAAGTGATTGAAAAGAATGTGTATTCTTCAGTTGCAGAGTATGTTATTATATGTATTCCATTAGATTAGCTTTAGATTTGAAAAACAGGTTACAGAAATAATTTGAGACCTAGGATAATGTTATCTTCTGCCTGAGAAAATTTCTATTTGCTGCTGCCAGGCACTTGGGGACATAAGCAACCTGAATGTAATGTCAGCAGGTTTCATAGTTTTGACAGCCCAGGTGACTGGAAGCTGGGCTGCAATCCGTACAAATGCTGCTTTATTTCAGATTCACCTTATGAAATATTTCACCTGCAAAAATACTTTAGTATATATTCTAACAGATAAGGACTTTTTAAAAATAAACCCACAATACTATTATTATACTTTTAAAAAATCAAGAATTCCTTTTTTAAAAATTATTTATTTATTTATTTATTTATTTATTTATTTATTTATTTAATTAATTTATGACAGACAGACACACACACACACACACACACACACACACAGAGGCAGAGACACAGGCAGAGGGAGAAAAGCAGGCTCCATGCAGGGAGCCGGATGTGGGACTTGATCCTGGGTCTCCAGGATCACGCCCTGGGCTGAAGGTGGTGCTAAACCGCTGAGCCATCCTAGGCTGCCCAAAATCAAGAATTTCTTAATATTTCTAATACACTATCCATAATCAACTTTCCCTGGTGTTTACAAAAAAAATGTGTTTTTACCATGTTTGACTTATTTTTTTTAAGACTTTATTTATTCATGACAGACACACAGAGAGAGAGAGAGGCAGAGACACAGGCAGAGGGAGAGGAAGAGGAGGAGGCTCCATGCAGGGAGCCTGATGTGGAACTCGATCCCGGGTCTTCAGGATCACACCCCGGGCTGAAAGTGGCACCAAACTGCTGGGTCACCGGGGCTGCCCACCACGTTTGATTTAAATCAAAATCTAAACAGGGCCCAACAACTGCATTTGGCTGAAAGGATTCTTAAGTCTCTTTTAATCTATAACAGTTTCCTCCTCCTTTTTTCATGTTTTATTTTTAAAATTGGGTATCTATTAAGGAATTTCCAACATTCTAAATATGCTTTATTATGTCTTCATGGTGTCATTTAAAATATTTACCTATCCCTTGTATTCCCTATAAAATGGTAGTTAAAAAAGCTTAAATAGATTCAGGTTCAATCTTCTTTGGTAAGATTGTATCTTAAGGGTAGGGCTATATACTTCCAATTGCATAACACTGAGAAGGATACAATATCTGCTTGACCCACTTTCAGTGATGTCAAGATTAATTAGTGGATCTAGGCATCATCAGCCCAATCCATCCAAAATAAAGTTCTCTACCAACTTTTTACCTAGTGGTTCAGGAGGCTGTTAATGATATTTGTTGCAATGTATTACTTCATTAGATATTACAAAGTACTGAATTTCCTAATTTCAACATTCTATATTTATTAGCTATAATTGTTCCATATAGAAAAATTGTCCTTCATTCAACTAGTTACCCTGAAATGTAATTGGTTTAGGAAAGGCAGAATAATGTTTAATTCTTTCCCTTTAAATTTTTCAGAGAACAAGTTGGTACCCTATCAACCTCTGGAGTTTACCAGTAAGTTTTCTTTTTTTAAAGAGTATCATTGTGAGCACATAAAAGTTTATATATCTGATGCATTTCAATCCATTTCAATTATTATTCTCTTTGATGGTCAAACTGACCACCTTTGACTTCTGTATTATTTTCACATAACCCCATTAGTCTTTGACTTGTTCTCTGTTTTCAGGTACAACATGTCTTGTGCCTCAACCAAGCAACTCAGGTTTGTTTCAGTGGGAAATAGCTTGTGAAGATGGCAACCTCTTTGGCCTGGGAATTCTCTACCACCTTGTTAGATCACTGGGGCCTTAAAAAGAGACCCCCCACACATACCAGTTAGTTTCTAACTGTCCTTAAAAGAGGGTTGGGCTGAATTACCCAGTCTGCCAATTTTGTAAACAGAAGTCTTCAAATAACCAAAGCAGAAAGCATACGGGAAGAGCCTAAAAGAAGAATCTGTGAAGGAGAGTACCAAAAAGCTTTTTTACAGACAGCTTCCCTCCGTTTTATGTCATAAAAAAGAAGACCAGTTCAGAAGAATCAACTCAGCTGTGGAAGAATTCAGAAAAGCTGTAGGATGGGAGATTCAGATCATGGTTCAGAGTGGCTTTGTTCCTGAACTCAAAGGTTTGTTCCAAAGCTGGTTTTCTTAATTCATAAGCCAAAGAATCTGCAAAATATCACCCTTACACTGGACTAAGAGTAGTAAAGTAAAAGTGAATTAGGAAGTAAAATAGAAAATAGCTATTAACAGGCCTAATTAGTGTGTTTAAGAGAGGCAGCAAAATGAGGAGCCAGATAACACCCACTAACACACTCTCCAGATACTAAGACTCTTACAGACTGTGATGAACAAATTTTTCATACTCCAAATGCTTGGTGTATGTATCTTAAGCTGATGTGAGAAGAGACGGCTCCTACAGACAAAAAGACAAAGGCACCATTCTTTAAAGATCTTTGGGATTCTCTCCCTTGAGCACCAAAAACAGTCAATAATTCTTTTGTTGGGATCCCTGGGTGGCGCAGCGGTTTAGCGCCTGCCTTTGGCCCAGGGCGCGATCCTGGAGACCTGGGATCGAATCCCACGTCGGGCTCCTGGTGCATGGAGCCGGCTTCTCCCTCTGCCTGTGTCTGCCTCTCTCTCTCTCTCTCTGTGTGACTATCATAAATAAAAAAAATAAAAAATTAATAATTCTTTTGTTAGATGGCTAACATACTAAAACATACTAAGATTCACTCTGCGACTTCAATAATTTTTATTCCAGTCCCTCACAGTAAACAGTATTAATGGATCTTCAGTAAGAAGCATAGCCTCCTGGGGATCCCTGGGTGGCTCAGTGGTTTAGCGTCTGCCTTCAGCCCAGGGCATGATCCTGGAGACCCGAGATCAAGTCCCATGTCAGGCTCCCTGTGTGGAGCCTGCTTCTCTCTCTGCCTGTGTCTCTGCCTCTGTTTCTCTTTGTGTCTCTCATGAATAATAAATAAATAAATCTAAAAAAAAAAAAAAAGAAGAAGAAGCACACCCTCCTGCAGTTGAGTCTCAGGTGAGCCCATAGCATTGTCAACCTCACATTAGCCTTGTGAGACCCTAAGTAAGGGGGTCTAGGTAAGTTGTGCCTAGATGCCTGATCCATAGACACTGATAAGAAATGTGTGGGTTTTCTTAAGCTGCTAAGGTTCGTGGCAATTTGTTATGCAGCAATAGATAACTAATACAGTACCACAGGATAGTAAAATGATTTTAATTTACTATGTATTTCTGGCAACAGCTTGGAAAAAACTGCGCCAAGAATCAGAAGACCTTGTTCAGTCTTGATTCTACCTCAGTAACCTTTCTGCGCCGCAAGATTCCTTTTTTATTATCAGGATAAAACCTGCCCTGAGAACAAAAGAAAATGAGTGAAACACTGTGAAAGTTATAAAGCACTAAATAAACCCAAATTCAACTGCTTCTCATCAACAGTTCTGCTACCATCATCTCTTGCCTGGGTTATTTCCTTGGACTCCTAACTTGACTCCCAGTGTTTGTCCTTGGCTCCATCTGAATACAGATGCCTAAGTGATTCATTTTTTTTTTAAAGAGTTAATTTATTTATTCATGAGAGACAGAGACACAGGCAGAGACACAGGCAGAGGGAGAAGCAGGCTCCCCACAAGGAGCCCAATGTAGGACTTGATCCCAGGACCCCAGGATCATGACCAGAGCCAAAGGCAGCTCAGCCCGCTCAACCGCTGAGCCACCCAGGCGTCCCCTAAGTGATCCTTTTAAACTGAAGTCACATCATCTCACTTCTCTGCTCAGAATCCTCCAGTGACCTTCCATCACAAGTGGAATAAAGGTCCATAATGACCAAGGTCAGATATAATAAGGATATTATTATGGTCTATTACTAAGTATAGTATACTGCACCTTAGCAAGATTCTCAATTGCAGTATCTTTAATTTACCTTTACGACTGAAATGGTAATGGAAGTCAGAATAGTGGTGTCTTGGAAGAGTGCCCTTGGAAGGGGGGCAGACAATGACTAGAAAAAAGCACAAGTGGGCTTCTAGAGCTCTAGTAACATTTCATTTCTTGATTGGGTTGCTGGTTGTATTTACTTTGTGAAGTTACTTTGTAAGTTGTATTTACTTTGTGAAAATTTACTGAGTATATATTTTCATTTTTTATTTTTTTAAAGATTTATTTATTTACAGGGGAGAGGGGTAAGGGGAGAGGGGCAAAGGGAGAAGGAGAATCCCAAGCAGATTCCCTGAGGATAGACCTCGACCTGGGACTTTATCTCACAACTCTGAAATCATGACCTGAGCCAAAAGCAAGAGTCAGATGCTTAACCAACTGAACCACCCGGGTGCCCCCATTGAGTGTATACTTTTAATCCTTTTCTGTCTCTGACAATGGAGACCTTCACTCTGCCCATCCCTAAGTCAGCCAAAATCTTTTTAGAACAGTGCCCCTCTCTCAGGAAAGCAAACGAAAGGCCAAAGGCAGAGAAACTCTAAGTCAGTCTCCATGGGATGTGGATTTTTACTTTTTAAAGAAAGATTTATTTAGAGAGGGAAAGAAAGAGAGAGAGAGCATGTTGGGGGGAAGGTGCAGGGGAGAAGGAGAAAGAGAGAATCTCAAGTGGACTCCCCGCTGAGCTTTGAGCCTGATGCAGGGCTTGACCTCACAACCCTGAGATCATGACCTGAGCCAAAATCCAGAGTCACACGCGTAACCAACTGAGCTACCAAGATGCCCCAGGATGTGGATTTTAAGAGCATAGGAATAAACTAGAGGCTGAAGAATGAAATAGGGAAGGAAAGAACAAGGGAGGAATCCTGATGCTAGGACAGGGCATCTGCCCTATTCAGTTATTTACAAAATCTGAGGAATAAGTCATTTAAGAAACAGACTATTTTTAGAGATTAGTAACCTTCTGAGCACTTTTGGTCAAGAAGTTTGTGATGTTTAGTATTCTTTCTTTTTTAGATGGCAATTTTGCAATGAGAAATCTTACTGATTCTAAAGTTGATGTAATTTGACTACTTAAGTTTATATTAAATCCATTTTGTTCCATATTACAACTAATAATGCTTTAGTATGATTTGGATCATGCACATCATATTCTCCTCCATACTCTACCCATGTCCTACCAAATGTGAAAAAAGAATCAATTGTTCATCCCTATTCGTCAAAAGTCTTATAAGGAATGAGATACTCTCTTGCTTCAGAATTGCCTGCCTCCAGTGTTTACATACAGTATAAAGCCTCCAGTGTTTACATACAGTATAAAGCCAATTAAAAAGATGACCAGAGTGGGCACCTGGCCATATCTGACAATAAAAGAATCTAAAAGAAACACATAAAAATTTTAATGAGAAAAAAAGTGGGAAAAAAATCCTTAGACCTCAAGGCTCTCCTCTAAATTCAGAGGCAATGGGCCTTAAAAGAAGACTCCTGCCAGACAAGAGGCACCAACAGGAAGGAAAAGCAGCCAGTGCTCAAATATTCAAGAAAGCGCCACCGCAGCCCCACCCAGAGCACAGTGCACATCGCATAATGCAGAACATTAATTATGCCTGCACAGTGTAGCAGAGATGTCCAGCAAGCAGGGGCCAGAGGCGATGTGTAAAACCAAGCTTTTTTTTTTTAAATCTCTTTCAGAGTTTTCTTTCATTCTCTCACACAGAATCATACTACATATCTATATTACCAACTCATTCATTGTATGCTATTTTGAAAGGTATTACAAATGTATAAAATTACTAAATAGAGTTAATGAAATTTGATGTATTATTTACTAAAAGAGAGAAAGTGTTTTTTTATATAAAAATAAAAATAAGAGTAAAAACAAAGGTGAAGAGTAATTTGGGGAAAGGAAACAATATATCATTTAGTGTACATGTGTGTTTAAACAAGACTAACTCTTATTTCAGTGGCTGTGGTTTAACTGAGTTCCTTTAAATAGTTAGGGATTTGCAAAGCGCAAAGCTCATGTAACGTAATCTGTGTTTTCCGCAAATCCCCATCGGTCTACTTACTTAAGAAACCCATGCTTCCTGGCTGCATGCCAGCATGCCAAACCTGCCCAGTCGTGCATAGTTTTATTTCTGTTACTAAATTAGGAAACCAAAGCAGGCAACATCTGAGCCAACAGCAAAGAGGAAAGGCCCGGCATCATTAGTTTGGCTTGTCTTCTTAAAAGACGGATTATTATAAGATATTTAATTTTTAATTAGAGATACCAAAGTAATTTAACCTAATAAGGAATAACACTAAGAAGCAATTAAATGAAGACAAAGAGAGAAATACAAACGTTTAACAAAAGTATTCTTCTGAATAGCCTTAATCATGTTGAAAATAAACTAACTACTACCATTCAAGGCTTAATGTCTCAATGACAGATACTGAAATACTGCCTTATTTTTTTAAGCAGTGAGGAAGAAATGGGAATTTATTCATCACAATTTTTACAAAGATCTACTAACATACTTTATGCAGAGCACTGTTTAGAGAAACTAAGTAGAGCATTCAGAGACCCGAGTGAAGGAACACAAGGAAAGATTTCAAAAGAACAAAGTCACTTTGTTTATTTTCAAATTTTAGAATGACAGAAAAATATGGAAGGAAAAACACAATTTTCCACATTCCAAATTTCACTTTCCCCTAATTAGCATATCAGAGAGGTTTCAAAAGATGACAGTTGTTAAACAACATTCCTTAAAGTATTTTAAACACACCTGATACTTTATCGAAAGCTAAAGATTGACTCCTCTGGGTGTTGGCAGTATTTTAATTCTAGCAATATCTGAGTGATATTTCTTAATAAGCATTTTGTTAAATATTGATAAATTTCAAAGTAGTACTTACTTTAATTCTATGTAAGAATTTAAAAATTAAATATATGCTATAAAATCTCTAGTTTTATATGGATGAAATGTATATAAGTGCCAGAATTTACACATTATAGAAAGAAATTAAAACTTGAGCATTGTAATGGGTCCTGAAAGACTTATCAAATATGACTTAAAAGAAAAAAAAGATGTTCACAATATTTACTTCCCAACCTTTAGCGATACAGACTTTCATATTTATAAAGAAATCATAAAGAAAACTCTTGCAGTAACCATCTTGATCGGTTGGTATCCTTTCATCTAATCTTTTTTTTTTTTAAGATTTTATTTATTCATTCATAGAGACACAGAGAGAGAGGCAGAGACACAGGCAGAGGGAGAAGCAGGCTCCATGCAAGGAGTCTGACGTGGGACTCGATCCCGGGTCTCCAGGATCACACCCTGGGCTGCAGGCGGTGCTAAACTGCTGCGCCACCAGGGCTGCCCTCATCTAATCTTTTTATACATATTTCCATGATTTTTATACAACACTGAAATGCATTTAGGTAATCTGGTGTGAGACAAAACTCAGAGCCTTTCTCTTCATTTCTCTCAACTCCTACCACCATGATCTGGCCATCAATGAAGAGCAGAAGCAGGTCCACAGAGACTAGACAAGAGGAAGCCATCTCCCCTGGTCTCAAGGCTATCCTTCAACTGTCTAACCTACTGAAGCCACAATGGAAACCATGTCCATATGGCCCCCCTGTCTGGCCTTTCACTGCCCCTATACTATTGATAAGAGGCACCCTGCTGTGGAAAGCACAATAGGATAGAGACACAAGCTTCATGTTGTTACATAAATAAAAAGCAAGTAATGACTGATTAGAAATTGTACTCAACAGTGTAGTCCCCATCGATCAGTGTAATAAAAGGTTTTTCAGACCCTCATTTTTACCTTATTGCTACATAAACATGTATATAGATGAATTACCCAAAAAGAAGGAAAAATTAATTTTCCACGATTATAAAAAATCAATGAAACTTATTTTCCAAAAGAAAGTTGAAAAGAAAAAGAACAAGACTGGAAGCCTTACATGGCCTCCTTTCGAAACTTCCCATTAAAGCTACAGTAATCAAGCCAATGTGTTATTGTCATAGGAGAGACATAAAGACTAACAGAATAGAACATCAGAAATAAACACGTATGTTTATAGACAACTGATTTTCAACAAAGGTACCAAGAAAATTCTACAAAGAAAGGATAGTCTTTTCAACAAATTGTGTAGGAACAATGTGAAGAGACTATGAAGAGACAAGCCACAGACTAGGAGAAAATATTTACACATATGCTATAGGGCTTGCATCCAGACAAGAGTAGGGTTGGCTGTAGGTTGCTGTAAGGGGTTATTTAGTAAACATTTTAGGCTTTGTGAACCATAGAGTAATTGCCACAACTATGCAACTCTGCCACTGTAGCACAAAAGCAGCCATAGACAATATGTATATGAATGGGCATGGCTGTCTTCCAACAAAACTTTATTTACAACATTAGGTAGGTCAGATTTTGCTAATCCCCGGTCTATAACACCTCTTTCCAAGTTATTTGATTCTCATTCTATGAGAGCTATTTCATAACTCTGTTAAGTTGTAGATAATTATTGATAGCAATGTAAAATAATCCTTGTTTATCAACACAAAAATAATTATGGAGAGACAACTCTCTGTCCCTGTGGAGAAAACCAGCTTTGCTTCCATTTGAACATTCACTTCAATATTCTTAACTACCCTATAACATCAGAACATATATAAACAACTCTTACAACTAATAATAAGAACAAAAACAACTTAGGGGCATCTAGGGGGCTCAATCGCTTGGGCATCTGACTCTTGGTTTAGGCTCAGGTCATAATCTCAGGGTCCTGGGATCGAGTCCCCAGTAGGGCTCCCCACTTGGCAGGGAGTCTGCTTGTCTCCCTTTCTCTTTGCCTCTCCCCCAGCTTGTGCATGCGCACATGTATGTGTGTGCATGTGTTATCTCTCTCTCCTAAAACAGATGGATAAATCTTAAAAAAAAAACAACAAAAAACCACAAACAACAAAATTGAGCAAAAGATTTCTAAAGAGATCAACTTCACCAAAGAAATGGCAAATAAGCACAAGAAAAAGATACTACCTTAGTCTGTTCAGGCTTCTGTAACAAAAATACCATAAACTGTGTGACTTAAAAACAACAGAAACTTATTTCTCACTGTTTGGAGGCTGGGGAATCCAAGATCAAGGACCTGGCATATCAGGTGTCTAGTGAGGGCCTGCTTTCTCACTAATGGCTATTTTCTCACTGTGACCTGACATGGATGAAAGGCTGAGGGAGTTTTCTTGGGCTTCCTTTACAAGGGCTCCAATCTCATTCTTGAAGGCTCTGACCTAATGACCTAATTATAACCCAAGGGCCCCAATTCCTAATTGGGGGTTAGGACTTCAACATATGAATTTTGTGAAGACAAAAAAAAAAAAAAAAAAAAAGATGCCTAATCTTCAATTACTAGGGAAATGCAAAATAAAATCATGAGTTGCTACTGTATAGCCACTAGAACAGCCACAATAAGAAGAGAGAAAATACCAAATGTTGGCAAGGATATGGAAGAATTAGAACCTCACACATTGCTAGCAGGAACGTACATGGTATAGCTACTTTGGAAGACAGTTTAGCACTTCCTTTCAAAGTGAAAAACTTGGTTAGCCACAAAATCCAGCAATTCTATTCCTAGATATTTACCCAAGAGTAAGGAAAACATTTACCCACAAAAAGCTTGTGCACAAATGTTCATAGCAGTATTATTCATAACTGCCCAAATTAAAAACAATTTAAATGATCAATCGCCTAATGAATAAACAAAATACGGCATATTCATACAACAAAATATTACTTAGCAATAAAAAAAACCCAAGCTACTAAAACAAGAAACTGCATACAAGAACATTATGTTAAGTAAACTAAGCCAAGACACAAAAGGCTACATATTACATGATTCCATTTATATGCAATTTCTAGAAAAGGCGAAGCTATAAAAATAGATTGGCAGCTGGCTGGAGTTAAGAACCAGGGCTGGCGACAAATAGGAACTGGGGGACTTTTGGAGATGATGGACACATTCTAGAACTTGACTGTGATGAGGGTTCCTCAACTGTACACATTCAAATAAAATTCATCAAATGGAACATGTAAAATAGTATTCATGTTACGTAAATTCTCTCTATAAAGATGTTTTAAAAAAAATCAATGGGCAGTAGTTCAAATCAATTTGTCACTCATGCCAGGAACAACATAACTGACATCGTTAAAAAGATTAACAAGATAGCGCATCCCTGGGTGGCTCAGCGGTTTAGTGCCGCCTTCGGCCCAGGGTGTGAGCCTGGAGACGCGGGATCGAGTCCCAAATCAGGCTCCCTGCATGGAGTCTGCTTCTCCCTCTGCCTGTGTCTCTGCCTCTCTCTCCCTCTCTCTTGGTGTCTTTCATGAATAAATAAATAAAATCTTTAAAAAAAAGATTAACAAGATATTGTTTAGAGGACTTTAAAAGTGATATGGAGGGATACAAGTTGTGTAAATCGATTACAGAGAGTGGCCCAGAGATAAGGAAATCAAAGTGCTACTACTTCTTGCTTTACTGTTTCTATATCATAACTTAACAGTTTCTAATTTACAAGTAGTTAGAAATTTAAACTATCAATAGGAGATAAACAGACATGATATATAAACACTCATACCTTGTATTATGTCATGTTTTTTAGCAGCAGAAAAAAGATTTTTGACAGTGATTTCCATGCCCTTCACAAAATGAAACCTGTCAGCATGAGCATAAATTTAAGGATGTTGTATTTTGACGGTAGAAGATACATCAGGACCCATCAAGTGAAAACCTATGTACCATGCTGAGTAAGAAAATGGAGACAGAGGGATTCAGTGACATTATGCTTTTTTGCTCTATTGAAAGTTCACAGTTCTTAAAGCTCCATGGAATTCTAAGTGCAGGAAATTCAAAGAGCTTTAGCCATAAAGTCTGAAATCATTTTCACAGGATATCATAGGCAAACCAAGAGCATTCAAATAAAATAGATATGATGATTGGCACTTTAGAAAAAAATTCTTAAAGAGTACAGAATAGGTAAAATCAGTACTAACTGTTGGTTGCAAAGCTGATTTGATCTTCTATGCTAAGAATCTCAAAAAACAAACAGAATAAAACTTTCATTTTTCTCTTTCATTTAAAATTAACAACATTCGGGCAGCCTGGGTGACTCAGCAGTTTAGTGCTGCCTTCAGCCCAGGGCGTGATCCTGGGGACCCAGGATCGAGTCCCGCATCGGCTTCCTGCATGGAGCCTGCTTCCCCTCCGCCTGTGCCTCTGCCTCTCTCTCTCTCTCTCTCTCTCTCTCTCGGTCTCTCATGAATAAATAAATAAAATCTTTAAAAAGACAAAAGAAAAAAGAAAATTGACAGCATTCTATAGTCTATGTTCAATGTATCACTTGCTAACTGTAATATAAATTTTTGGTTCTTAAATTGCTAAACAATATAGGGATTTAGCATGTATAAAATATATATTCAATTATGCCACTGGATCATTTCACTTTAAGTGAACAAAGCATGGATATTTATCTCTGAACAAGAGCAGTCCCTCTTGGTGTGTACAGACTTTAAGGCAATATTCCATGTAAGTAAGACAATATTAATGAATCTTCCTTCACTGGTTATGCAGAAAAATTTGTAAAAAAAAAATTGTCTCACATACTCAAACAGGTAATATTCAGTCACCTACTGAGAGCAAGCAATAGAAGAACACCACCACAGAAACCCTAACTTGGGTTTTGGATATATACAACAATATGCATAATTGTGCATACTTTTTGAAAATATTCTCCAAGTTATATTTGTTCTGCTTTATATCTTTTTCAAGTCATGTCAAGAGAAAATTATAAAAATATTTCCTTGGTTACTCAACTGAAGCTTTAATAATTCAATTTTTAATCTTATTTGACTTCTAAAAAACATACTTTCATTCATAAAAATACACATTTGAATCTTAGATAGGGGTAAAAATGGGTAAAAGAAAGAAATTCTGAGATTACTCTAAATATCCATATATATCTTTCAGCTACTATTTCCAACAAACTTGATTTCAACATTTTACAATAATGACTATAAAATTACAGCAAAAAGTCTCTCATTTAAAGAAAATGGATTCATTTTAAGAACCTAAATATATAAGTAAATAATATGCCTTCTACCAAACTTGCCATTACTCCCCCCAAAATAAATACTAAGACACTAAGACTGATACTGTAAGTTCACACTAAAGTAATAAATACCAAACTTTTGGGATTAAAAAGAAAAAAGTCATCAAAACAAAACCTGCCAGATTTTAATTCTCTTTCAGAATAAGGCAGGAGCAGGAAATGTCAGCAGATCTAGCCAAGAAAGAGAGAAGACATACAACTAGCTAATGACACTTACAACCATGTAAGGACATTCATTTTTTAAACTCTTTGACAGACACAGTTTTGACTTCAAGTCTTGTCACAAATACACAATGAAAACGAACACAAGTTGTTTAAAAACATCAACATATCTGTGTAAAATTTTGATTTTTAAAAAAGGAATAGTAAAAAGGATTAAACAAAGAACTATGATATCAATTGTATGTGGTGGGGGGGTTGGTAACAAACTATATCAAACTAAATTTTGTTTAATTACTTCTCATTACATCAACCCTTGGCATATCATGAAGCTTTTCATTCACTAAAACAATCATTACCTTTAAAACTACTCGCACAATAGACAATATGACTTAAAACCTTTAAGAGGTTAAAACAATTTAAAGATGAAGTAAGTAACAAGTATGTTCAAATAAAATATGAAACAAAATAAAGGTTTTATATATTGAAGACAATTTTTTAGGAAATACCTATTTTAGCACATAATCTATATTCTGCCAGTTACTTTTTCTTCATGATTATATAGTTTGACCTAAAACTATAATTTTCTGATGTCACAAAACAATATACTGAAATCAAGGTTAAAATAAAAGACAGCTATAAAATAACCATGAAAATATAATCTTTTTAAATGTACCTATTTAAAACTTGCTTTTTCAAGAGACTGGTTCACAAATACAAATCAAATCACTATTAATATATAAAAATATATTTAATACTCAAAAACTCTTTAGTAAAAATGAACTATGAATCCCGAGTTTTATCAAGATATCAAAGCTATGATAGAAATTACTCCACACCACCTGGAGGGGATCCCTGGGTGGCTCAGCGGTTTAGTGCCCGTCTTTGGCCCAGGGCGCGATCCTGGAGTCCCGGGATTGAGTCCCACGTCAGGCTCCCAGCATGGAGCCTGCTTCTCCCTCTGCCTGTGTCTCTGCCTCTCTCTCTCTCTCTCTCTCTCTCTCTCTCTCTCATAAATAAATAAATAAATAAATAAATAAATAAATAAATCTTAAAAAAAAAAAAGAAATTACTCCACACCACCTTGAAAGTACTGAAAGCTGATTTACATTCAAAAATAACAATTCAATCTCTGAATTCCCATTAATAAGTTGTGCCTAAAAAATACATTTTATAGGTTCTCAAGAACATTCACTCCTAAAGAGGAAGATCACTTATATTTATCAGCTTTTTAAAAAATATCCCTAATTCCTGGTATTTACAATAAACATATGGTTATGAACCCATTATGAGCTTCTATCACTGCAACCGCAATACTTTTGGCAAATTATTTTAACTGCCAAAGTAGTTTTTCAAATCTGAAATTTAGAAAGATGATCCTAAAAGGAATGTGTGTGAAAGACAATGAGTTGAATATATTTCAGAGAGAAAATAATGGGAAACACTTGAATCTAGATCATTTGGTCCTGAATACCACCTTACACATCAGCTCAGTCCCTCAACTTCATGCATGACTTCTTAAGTCCTCTTCAAATGATCTCTGTACTATCTTCACAGTTTCCATCAACCCCAAGCTCATAATAGACCTCGGTGAAGAAAATTAATTGTACACAAAGAGGGAAGAATAACAGTCCTGCATGTAAAGTAAATTTGGAAGTATTCCCCTTGGGATTTCAAATTGGGTCGTTGTTATTATGATGTTAGCTGCTTTTAAATCTTTTCACAAAGGAATGGGCCATGGAAAGGAATTCAACATGCCTTAGCCAATAGTATGATTGATGGGAGAGAATTTCTAAGTCTAAAGGACTAACTTTTCTCCTTTTGCCTTTTTATTTTTTAAAGTATCATCACAATGAACTTTTGTTTTTCAGACATTTGGCATGTGTTCTGCAGTTTCCCTTCACATCTTTCCTAAAAAGGAGCGTTTCTGTATTTACTTGACATGGAAAAGGATGCATGGTCCAGAAAACAAAACTTTTTTTTTCTTTTAGAAGAATCTTAATGGCCATTTTTATTCCAACGTGTTTGCCCAATTTTTAAACTTTGGAAAAGTTTTTAAGTAAAAATTTTAAAGTTTTAGCTCCATTTGTAACGAGATTATACAATATGTAATAGTATTGATAATAAAAATATTTCTTTCTGAGAAATCAATGTGTTTTATCTAATGTAGTATGCAGAGACAATTTTATATAAAAACCTGAATAAAGAATCTGTATGTTACTATGAAGTTACCAATATGTATTTAGCTATGGTATAAAGTTACCTTACTAATAGAGTATTATGTATAACAAAGATACTAATAAAGTAACTTTATGTGTATAAGAAACAATGAAAGAACAAATTCTGAATATGAGTTTTGGACTCTGGTAGACAACTTATTCAATTAGTTAATGGAAATCTAGCAAGCTGAGGATGTGTAAATGGTTAGATTTTATCCCTCTGTCCATTAGTTGTCCAACAGGTATCTTAACCACTCTGGACTGTACCCAGATAACTGAGTACTAATACAATACTTTTTTCCTCTATCCTCTCTGTCTACCCTCTTCCTTGGAAGTACAAATATTAGTCTAAAATATTAGACAATAAAACATCATAAACTCCTTTGAAGTCTGGGTTTAAATTTTGTTCACCAAGGTGAGGCCTTCCTCTATCACATAGCATGAGTACTCTGAACCAACAAAAATTTTTTGTTAGGTAGATGAAACAGTAAGTCAGTGCCCCCCAGGTAATGTAGATAGCCTATAAGATAGAGGAAGTCTATTTATATATATTGCTGACTATACATATATACCTTGGTGACACCAGAGGGGTGCAGTGCCGGAGACTATTTAGATTCTTTATTAGTGAGAAAAGTGATAGTTAATTTGCCAGCACTGATATGGAATCAGTGAAAAGCTCAGTCTCCCTAGAAAGGTATATTATCCCAAATTATTGTGGTAGCCACCAAGGATGGTAATATGGGGTGAAGAGCCATGATAATTTGGGGGAGGGGCTTCAATAAGATCCTTTGTGTTTTGAGGATTCAAGAAGAGAGCTGCTCTATTTTCCCTTTGAGTTGATCTCTGAATGGCAGGCACAATGGAAGAGATGACAATGAAACTAGGGCTGACCCAGTGCTCGTGGAGGTACCCAGCAGCCCTAGAAACTAACAGAGGGAACACCAATGTGTATTACCAGTGACCAGTCTGTACTTACAGGAGTGGGGTTGGCACTCCTGAAGAAGCACAGCAGCCTGTGCTATCATATGTCAGATTACGCCAATAAAGTCTCAACAAATGGGGCAGTGAGCAACAGTGGAAGCCCTAGCATGACCAAGATCCATTCCTGCTATGTGCTCTACAGGAAGAGGGTAGATCTATTCCTCCCTACCTCTATATTAGACCAATGAGCACAGAGATTTCAGAACAATTTAGGCAGCAACAGGAAAGATCTAAGAAGAGATACTAAATTTCATTTCAATAAAGCAATGAGAGGCTCAACTAGAAGAAAAACACAATTTAAGAAAAAAATAATAAACTTGACCATACTTGAAGGCTGAATTTTTGGAACAATTCATGCTAGTTAAATGTAGCACATATTTCTGTGTTTGTGTATTTTATTTTTGCAGACATATGTTCTTTTGTATGCTTTCATTATTTAAAAAAATTATTATTAAATACAACATAGGTTGCTTTAATGTTTTAAATTTGGACTAAAAACTTTCCTTTTTTGGTATACAAAACAACTTTTCAAGGATAAAAAAATTTTTCAAAAAAAAAAATAGGCTGATTTATATGCCAGATGTAAGCAACATCTTTTCTAACTCCTGGTTACATTTTGTTGTTTGTTTGTTACCACAACCTTCTCTCATGGGAGTTCACAGCAAATCACAAAAGCATCAGGCTTCTGTTGACTATCAAGAGTGAGCGGATGCTTCTAATGTCCATTGGCCCATGTGGTCTTTACCAAAGGGTGAATCACAAAAATATTTGGCAAGCAGCTCTGCACTGATGGAAATCTTTCCTTAATATTCTTTTATTTGCAAGTGTATGGTATTTGTCTACCTAATGAATCACATAATTTTACTTGATGAAGTTAGAAAAAGCCTTTGGAATAAAATGAGTTTAAATTTGTTCTGTAACAAATATTATTCCACTTTTGATGCTAGAAGTAGAAGGCAATATACAATTGTTTGAGTAGTACATACTTTATATGTATGAAAGCATGCAGGTTAGCAATCAGATGAGAGATAAAAGAACATGTAATGGACACCCACTTCCAGACATGACAGGGTCACTGACACCAGACTTGTTCCCCACCAAAATACAATAAAACTACTCAAAAATATACGAGGTAACTGTTTTTCAAGGAACAGACAAGAAACACAGAACTTTGATCTTTCAAGAGTCGAGCTTCGTGTTGGGACATGGCTTTCTGCCATAGGGCCACAGCACTCTGGGCCACAGCACAGGAAGAGCTACCCCAAGCAGAGCTCAGCAGTCTCACAGAGCAGAAGGGCCAGAGATCTGACCTGGGGAGCTGAAGCAGCTGGAAAATGTAGGACAAGGTACCAAAGAGGAGAAAGCCATGAGAGGAAGAGGTGCTTAATAAATGACACACTGGAGAGAGCAAAAGAAGTCAGTGAGCAGAAGGCAGATCGTCAGGTATGTCATACACCTTCGGATCAAGAGAAAAAAAAATTTTCTTAGAAGAACAAAGTCTCAGTGACCTCTGAAACAATATCAAATGATTTAATGTGTGTGACTGGAGCTCTCGGAAAGAGAGGAACAGAGCAGAAAAATATCTGAAGAAATAATGACAGAAAACTTCCCAACTGGGGAATCAAGAAAACTCCAACCAGGATATTTTTAAAGTCCTACATTGTGGCCCATCCGAAACAAACTGCTAACAAAAGATAAAGAGAAAAATTTTAACATCACTATAGAAAAAGATATTATATACAAGCTAAGAATGATACAAATTTTGTATCATTGTATCAACAGAAGGTCACTTTCATAAAGTGCTAGAAAGAAATCCTGTCAATTGAGAATTCTATATCCAGAGAAAATATTCTTCAAAAATAAAGACAGTTTTGCATAAAGAAAATTGAGACAGGTCATTGCCAGAGGACTTGCACTACAAGTAATAACTAGAAGAAGTACTTCAGGCTGAAGAGAAATGATACCAGGTAGAAAATACAACTATAGGAAAGAACGAAGAACATGGGAAATAGTAAACATATGGGTAAAAACAGAATATCTTTTTTATTGTCTTGATTTCCTTTATTTTTTAGGTTTTTAAAAAGATTTTATTTATTTATTCATGAGAGACACAGAGAGAGAGAGAGAGAGAGAGAGAGAGAGAGGCAGAGACACAGGCAGAGGGAGAAGCAGGCTAAATGCAGGAAGCCTGATGCGGGACTCGATCCAGGGACTCCAGAATCATGCCCTGGGCAGAAGGCAGGCGCTAAACCACTGAGCCACTCAGGGATCCCCTTGATTTCCTTTTTTTTTTTTTTCCTTGATTTCCTTTAAAGACAGTTGACTTGCAAAATAGACACTATACTGTGGGGTTCGTAACATATATAGAAAAAAATACAATATAAGAACAAGAGGAGGATATATAGAAGGAAATTACTAGAAGAGTCTTACAATTTATGCTAAGTAGTACAACATCCTAAGTAAATCATAATGAGATATATATATAGATAGATATGAAAACCAATATCCATAGAAAACCTTACATAAGAATGTTTAATATTAGTGGTATTCATCATAGTCCAAAGCTAGAGGAAACCCATGTCTATCAAGAGAGAAATAAATATATCCACCATATATTCAAACATTAGAATACTACCCTGCAAATTAAAGAAGAATGGACTACCAATACATGCATCTTGAAATACAGCTCCACTTATATTATGTTCAATGGCAGATCACACTAATCTGTGGTCACAGAAATCAGAAGAGTGTTTGCCTATGGCAACCAAGACTGGAAGAGACATGAGAGTACTTTCTGGGGTAATGGAAATGTTCTATATCTTGACAAAGATGCTGAATACATGCATATATACATTTGTCAAAACTCAGAATTGTACATTTTAGCATTTCACTATATGAAAAATTTACCTCAATTAAAAAAAAACAGTAAGAGAAGACATTGTTCTATTCTACTTCTGTATTTCAAATTTTCCATAATAAAAGGTTTTTTTTAAAAAACAAAGGCAACTAATAATAATGTATTAATACACTTATATTAATGTATTGTACAATGTATTACTAATACACAATAGTTTATTGTATATTTGAAGTTTGCTAAAAGAGTAGATCTCAAGTGTTCTCACCACACACACAGAGTAACTGCAGGAGGTGATGGATATTTTAGTTTCATTGTGGTAATCAATTCACACCACATACATATATCAAAAACTCATGCTGCATACCTTAAAATATATTATTTTATGTGTGAAAAAGATCAAAAATTAAAATTTTAAATATTATAGTAGAAAAAAATAAGCCAAAATCTTAATTCAATCTTTTCCTTACAGTATTTGGACACAAACCTATAAAACTCATTGCTAAGTAAAATACAAAGTTATTAAAATAATAATTTTTTTAAAAGGGAACTAGGCCTGCTCAGAAAAATAATGCTTCAAGATTCCAAAGTTCTTGTACCATAAACCATGACTTGAGGGGAACCAGGATGGCTCAGTGGGTTAAGCATCTGACTTTGGCTCAGGTCATGATCTCAGGGTCCTAGAATTGAGCCCCACACCAGGCTCCCACTCGGCAAGGTGTGTTTCTCCCTCTCCCTTTGCCACTCCCCCAGCTTATGCTTGCTCTCTTTCTCTAATAAAAAAAATAAGTAAAATCTTAAAAAAAAAAAATAAAACAAAACCCATGACTTCAATAATTTTAGCTGGGAAGATTTTGTTTTTGAATGATGATTGTTTATTCATCTTGGAACCAAGTTAAATCCATATTATTAAATTTGCCTTCCCTTTCAGGCCAGGTTATAGATGAAGTCAGGAAAATATTTAAAGCATGTGTATCAAGAACCTTTCTTCAGTCTATGGTGCACGTCTGTCGGAATTTGTTGGAGCCCCATGCATATGTGACTCAGCCCTACCACTTGCGCATTCTCTGGTTAGTGCTTCGCTGCCAGTATCTCTATCCCTGTGGCTGAGGCTTTTTCTACAGAAGGCTGCTGCTCTGCCACATGTATGTAGGTAACACATGCACAAGTACCCTTTCCCTAAGCAACTCTGAACCAGTAATTCTGGGGAGTCGATGTTTAACTGCTTAAGCCTCTCAACACTTGAGCAGGATGATTCCATGTGTTTCATACAGGAGTTCAGAGCGTGCCAACCCATAATCTGCCTGTCTGGCATATTAATTATTTTGAGTTAAATGCGCTAAAAAATGGCCAATGCAAGAAGGCACTTTGACCTTCTCTTTTCTTCCTAGAAGTACAAGATATAACTCCCACATAAAAGGTGTCTTCCCTATACCAGGAGGAAGGAAGACATTCTCATCAGCAGAGATGGAGAGCAGAGACCAAGGGAGATCTTAACAAATCAACCTTGTTAAACTAACCCTTACTGTTCCTAGTCACTGTTTCACAACTAACTGCCCTAGGCCACACCCCTTTGTCTTGTTACGTTTTCACAACTACTACTCTTCATCCAACCTAGTGCACAGTTGTTTGGCTTTATCTGCTTCTTTGGGTCTTTGTTTTTCTGATGAAGGTTCCTTTGTACGTGTAAAATTACTAAATAAAATTTATGTACTTCTCTTATTGATCTGTCTTATCTCAGTTAATTCTTGGGCCCAGCTGGAGACACTAAGAGGGCAGAGGAAAAATTGTACCTCCCCTGCATTGGCTTAATAACACACTCTAAGCTGTCTCTACATTCCTGTATCCTGTCACCACTTCACACCAGTGTTCTCTGTTCCTCCTCCCAAAAAAACTAGTTGTGCTGGGATGGAGGGAGGGGGAAGACATCTAATAGAAAGGGTGCAAAGAATGTTGTATAGAGGGGGGAAAAAAACAGATGACAGAATGAACTGCTTTACAGACATACTACTGCTCTTGTTATTGCTAACCCTGGACTTCCTTCTACTAATAAGAGCTTTTGCAATTTCGAAATATTAACAGTTAAGTAAATAAGGGAGTTCAAGAAACAATCAATCCTATACCCCAGAATGGCTGCTGTAAGCCTTTAGGGCAGCACTGTCACATGGAGCACTTTTGGTTGCAATTCATGGAAGCTTACTAGAGCTCTCTTAAGCACAAAGCCTATGGGCCTTAAGGACACAGCCAATGACTGGGATACTAAAGAAAACTTAGAAAGTCTCTGCCTCTATCTTCTCTCCACATATCTGCTTCATGTTTCTTTTTCTGTTTCCCAGTCTGTGTGGCTACTTCCCAGCACCCCAGAAGATTACATAGCATTATGCAGTAGCCCAGAGAGAAAAAGAAACTGATTTTCTTCTTTCATTTCCCCTGATATCTCTAACTCTCTTTCCTTCTCCCCCACCAGCCAGATCCAAAATTCCCAGGATAAGTGTTCCGCTTGGGTCAGGTACCTACACTAACACCAATCAACTGTAGAGATAAAGCTTTGTCATAAGGTAGGAAAACAGCAATACATTCAATCTAACAGAATGGGGTTAAGTGACATCCCAGAAAATGGATCCCAGTCCACATGGCTGCTACCATGTCTGTATTGGCAGACAACTCAATAGAATCAACCATATGAGTCACGGATGTGTTTAAGAAACTAATGAAAACATTGGACCTTCTTCACAGCAACATGTACATACTCATAAATATCAAACTGTGTGCAAATTTCAGGGTGTTCATGAAACCCCTTGTAATTCATACTTAGACCCTAATCTTAAAACTCCATGTACACATCTAGATTTTTCAAATATTGAGATCAAAGTTTTCAAATTTTAAATATTGAATATGAAATTATATTCAAAGGTTTTTCAACCACAACAAATGCACATAATGAAATGTTAAGTCTTTTGAGGGAATATAACATGTAGCAGTCTATACACAATCCTGGACTGGGTAGAAGGGGCTAACAATCAAATTTAACAATGGTGTCTACTGTCATCAAATAGAGACAACATGGGAGTCCCCCTCCTTTTTTTTTTTAAGATTTTATTTATTTGTTCGTGAGAGACACAGAGAGACAGAAAGAGACAGAGAGAGAGAGGCAGAGACACAGGCAGAGGGAGAAGCAGGCTCCATGCACAGAGCCCGACGTGGGACTCGATCCCAGGACTCCAGGATCACACCCTTAGCCTAAGGCAGGTGCTAAAGTGCTGAGCCACTCAGGGATCCCCCCTCCCCTCCTCTTTTTTTTACTACACTTAGAATACTTTCCGATTGTATATGCCCAACATGATCAGACATCTGGGGGATATATACCTAGCCCCTCAGCCATTCAAATCATAACATAGGAAAATACCTCATAAAGAGATAAATAAAGTGAGTCAAATAATTAGTAAGATCTAGTCCATTGCTACTCATGATGGTCTAGAAAGAAAAAAATCTACACACAACTCAGCCAAAAGTTCTATTCAAAACCCAGCTATTACTATATATAATTTTACCCAAAACAGGCAAAACCTAACATACATAACAGAAGAAAGCTATGGAAATAAAACCAGAAGTAAACACTTAAAATCTATTATGTAACAAGTGAGATATAAATTAAAAATAAGATGCAAGCAATCAGAAAACCTATACCCTTCACTGGTTATTAGGAAGCAGTCAATGATATTAGTAGTACATCCTTAACCTCTAAGAGTATATAATGGAAGGAAATGACCGCATTCTACCACAAAATGCTCTTATATTACAGGAAAAAACAGAATAATAGAATACAAAGAACAATGGACTAACAGAATTGTATTTCTCATATGCTCTTTAAATATATATAAAAAGGGGCTTCTGAATACAGTATTATATCCATATATTTTGATTTTACATATCTTGTAGAAGTTTCATATATGAGAATATGAAAACCCAAACTTTATCTTTACTGATACATTTTCTAGGCAATCTCCAAAAGAGAATCTAATTTCCTGAGCATTTAAATCTATAAACTTGATGAAAGCTAGAATGATAAACCCCACTATTGAGCCCGATTACATACAATAAACTCTAAAGGAAAGATCAGATTCCTACAACTTATTGAAATTTTTTGTATTAACTATCGTTGGAAAATGTAAGACAATAATTATATATGGCCAAAGAATTTTTTAAGCAGAGTCAACCACTATACTATTTTTGTAAACAATACTGAACCTATACATTAAGGCCAGCACATAGAGTATAAAAATTAATAAGTTATTGTGTTTCACTTTGAAATTTTTGTACTTGAAAGACTTAAGAGAAAGTATTTTTTATATCACAAAGAATTATTACAGACTTTTTCAGTCATGGATTAAGTATAAATAGTTTTTAACATTCTCATGTGACCCTGAAGTTCCATACCAGGTAGTAATTTGTAATTTTGGTTGAGTCATACATTTCACCCGGATACACTAAGAGACTGGTGAACTAAGAGATTTGGTGTTCCTGAATTACTAAGTAGAAATAATCCTCAGCAATGTGACATCCGCATTTTTCTCTGCTCATTCTTGAATGCAGAGTAACTTTCATACAATATTTAAGGCACAAGTTTTTTTTTTTTTATTTTTTAACATCTTTTATTTTTAAATATGGGAAATGACATATGACAGAATTTGCAAATGTGTGGATCCACAAAGGAAGGCCCTTGGATGCCCCTTGTAAGAAAGCCAACAGGTTTAATGATAGCTCAGGAGAGTGCAGAATTTCAGGACTATACATATGTACATCACGTTCTAAGAGGATGTTCAGCAGGCAGAACTGACAAGTTCTTAGTTCTAGGACTTAGTTCTTAGTTCTTAGTTCTAGGACTCAAACTTAAATTCTGCAATGAAATTCTAGTTAAGATTTTTATTAAATCAAAATTAATGTACATCAGTTACCCTACTAGAGAATGACAGACAACACTGCATTTCCTTTTTGGATACTAAAATGATTACATCATGCAGAGTTCATCTAAATTCTCTGAGTTACCTTTTTGTATAAATATTTCACCAGAGGAATGACTGGAAGGGGCACTGATAGCAATGCATAATTGTAGTAATTGTAGCTAAAAACATAAATGCCACCTTCTTATGTCTGCATCAGGGAAAGACTCTTGAACACACTTCACCCACATTCCTTCGTTTCATCTTCAAACAAATGGACTGTCCCAAATCACAAATATACCCAAAGCCCGCTGTTGAGACACACAATGAGAAACGGGAATAAAAACAGATTTGTAAATAGACAAGAAACTATCATGTGCTACAGACTATGGTTACCTGGAGGTAGGAATTGCAGTTGGTTATTAGCTAATCGAAGGTGACGTAAAGCTCTTAGACGACCAATTTCTGGGCAAACAATTTGTAAGGCATTGTCACTAAGATCCAAACATTGGAGTTTTACGAGGGATCCAATGGCTTCAAAAAGAAAAGAGAGGTAATGGCAAAATCAGTTTTACCAAAGTGTTATGCCAAATCTTTAATGCAAGTACTGCCAATTAAAATATGTTAATACTTGATCTCCCTGCTTCTGTTGCTCATAAATAGTAAAAACATAGATCAAACTAAATTTTATAGGAGTGATAAGACTTCAACTTGATATAAAATATGATACCTTAAAAAGCACAATAAAAATGTTACAGTGTAAAGTACTGTTTGAATAAATAAATCATGAAATGATATATAAGCTATTTTTGTCTAACCAAAATTGTTAGCTGGACTTATTAAGTTTAAAATTTATCAGGGCACATGCGTGGCTCAGTCAGCTGAATGAACGACTCTTGATTTGGGCTCAGGTCACGATCGCAGCGTGATGGGATTGAGCCCTGTGTGGGGCTCCGCACTCAGCAGAGAGTCGGCTTGAGATTCTCTCCTCCCTGTGTCCCTCTCCCTGCCTGCACCCTCTCTCTCTCTAAAATAAGCAAATAATTTTTTTTTTAATTTATCTTTTTGAGATGCCTGGTTGGCTCAGTCAGTAGAGCATGTAACTCTTTATCCCAGGGTTCTGAGTTTGAGGCCCATGTTGAGTGTACAAAATACTTTAAAAATAATAAAAACAGATTAAAAAGTAATCTTTAAAATTTTATTTTATTATTTACCTAACAATTTATCCAATAATAATTTACCTAACAATTATAATCATTTCAGACTTATTTATTTTATCAAAATGGTTAACTGAACTTACTAATTAGGGGGAACAATCTTTGAAACTAATAAATTAAAGATGCTTTATAACTAAAATTCCCTAATACAGCAATCAAATTTTGTTCTATTGTTTTTTTTTTATTGTTTTTTTTTTTTAATTTTTATTTATTTATGATAGTCACAGAGAGAGAGAGAGACAGAGACACAGGCAGAGGGAGAAGGCTCCCTGCACCGGGAGCCCGATGTGGGATTCGATCCCGGGTCTCCAGGATCGCGCCCTGGGCCAAAGGCAGGCGCTAAACCACTGCGCCACCCAGGGCTCCCTGTTCTATTGTTATAAAGGAAAGTATAAACTATGGTACCTCCTAACTAAAAACTGAAAGTCCACTTACCTTCTGGGACTACGACTATGTTATTTGAGTGAAGGTACCTGTGGGAGGAAAGAAAAAAAAAAAGGAGTGGCTATCAACCAGTACTTTTGCTAGATAATCAATCTGTAAAATGCTCACTTAGAAATTTATCCAATATAAAGGGATGAAAACTTTCTATCAGACTCTTTAGTGCATGACACAAAACCTGTGGTCATCACAAGTAATACCTTGAGAATGATATTTTTCCTGGAATTGCAATGTTAAACCTATTTACTGACTTAAGTTGTTATTTTAAAATAAAAGCATTCACGATAGCTATATGTTGAGATATTTCTTAAACTCAAAAAAAAAATTACTAGTTTTTCTAGTTCATTTTAAAGTATCAGGTTCTCAGAAAAACATGTTGCGTAAAGAAAAATCAACATTGCATAAATGAAAATGCAACTTTCAATTTCTAAAGGATAACTTCACAAAATAAATCAAAACTATTTCCAGCGAATATGCTGACTTAAGAACCAAGACTGGAGAGATTAAATAATGATCATTTACAGTATCTGTAAAAATACTCAACTGTCAAGGTACATGACTTATTTCACAGCAAAAGGAATCTCATAAACAAGAATCAAATTCTTTTCTTAAAAAAAAAAAAAAAAAAAAAAGAAAGGTTACCCTTGCTAACAAGTCCAGACAAGCCCAGTAAATAACACTTTTCCCACTAAAGTATCTTTAGCACACTCTGGTGGAGACTTTATGAAGTCAGCAGCAGCCAACTATTCAGAGCAGAACAATGGTGACAACTAGAGAGCACCTAGCAATAGTTTTAAAAAATAAATTTATATCACTGATTTTGAGACAAGAGAATTAGATATTTTTTATATTTTTCAAAACTATTGTTGTATTTGTTACATCTCATAAGTCAATCTTCATAAAGTATTTTGAAAAGAATTTTGAAATTTTCTTCTACATTTTTAAGCCTAACATCAAATGTTGCAATGTTACTGACACAAAATAAGAAAGGCATTACAGTAATACACTTAAGATTATTTAGTGATGCATTAAATAGATTTTGTGTAGGCATTAACCAGCTGGGTCTAACACAATTGAAATAATTGTTCCATTCTATCATATATTTTATTCCTTGCTTTGCGTATATAAAATGAATTCACAGTTTAAAATCAATATTCTTTAAACATTAACTTTAGGCAGGACTACCTAACTGCTTAACAGGTGACTCTAAAATTTCTTTGTGCCAAAAGACCATATGTAATTAAGTGTGTAAGCACACACACATACCTACACATATGCTTTGTGCCAAAAGACCATATGTAACTAAGTGTGCAAGCACACACACATACCTACACATGTTTGCATTTGTTACACAAAAGCCAAGGTGGCTAGATACCAAAATAAAGAGACTACTGATTTTCAATTACCCACAAAATATATGCAAAAGGACCTTAAAATGTCCAAATCAAAATGTGAACTAAGGAGCTCACTTATGAATGAAATCAAAAAGTATATTTTAACACATTACATTTATCTACAGTAAAATGAAAATGCAGTCTACAGAAAGAAGAGAATGTTCCCAATCCTAACTGTAAAACATAGGTGCGTAGGACCATGCACTACCAAGTGAAACACCATTTCAACTCTTCAAGTTTTTCTGATGTGCAACTGATAAAGAATCACCACTGGTGGGATGGATCAGAGAGCAGGCTCTGGAGCCAAAATGAATGCACCACAGTAGCCATGTCACCAAGGGAAAATTACTCAACTTCTCACTTTCATAATCTATAGAAGCAGAGAATAAGAATACTAACAACAAGGACGTTGTAAGGATTAAATGAATCAGAAATGTAAAGCTCCTAGGGCAATCAGAATACCATGAATGTCACTGTTATAGTTATTATGAGTCATCTATAATCAAAGATTTAGCAATATTAAGTCACTTCTCTTTGCTCATTTTTTGTAATTTCAAAGTAATTAAAATGTTGGTGTTTTAATATAACTAGTTTTCATCATATTCTCCTATAATGCAGGAGCTTTCATTCATTGCTGGTGGGAATGCAAAACAGTACAGCTACTTTGGAAAGTAGTTTGGCAATTTTTTAATAAAATTAGATACAGATATTTACTTAATAGTGACATGCCAATGTCAGTTTATTTTTGACAAATGTATCATGGGATTTTAAGATGTTAACAATAGAAAAAACTAGGTGAGAGGTATACTCGAACTCTGTACTCTCTTTACAACTTTTCCATAAATATAAAATTGATCCAAAATTTAAAAAGTGGATATTTCTTTAAATTAAAAAAAAAAACAGGGCTTTTATTTCCAGCCATGATGGCATAACAGGGACCAGATTTACCTGGCTGCTATAAGCAACAGGAAAATTGGATGGAATATATGAAACAATTATTTTCAGATATTAAAAGCAGGCAATTAGGATTATGTTACCCAAGAGAGAAGAAATAAGGCAAGCCACACATTGTCCCTAGCTCTCTGCCTGGAGGCAAACCGTGAACTGTGGTACATGAATGGGATTCCAAAGTATGTAAGACTCACTGAATTATGGAGACACAAGTTAGAATTCAGGGAAACTGAGACAGCTGGAAGTTGTGGGGTAGAGGGGTGGAGTTCTGGAGGAGAGGATGCTACAGGAAAAAACAAACAAAAAAACCCAAAACACCTTTAATAATTTAAGTAAGGATCCTTTGACTCACTGCTGAATTATAAAATGTAGCCTAGGCAAAAAGTGACTGAAAATCTATCAGCTGAGTGGTCCACAGAGATCATACAGGGCTGGAAGGCATTTAAGTTCTGAGCAGCAAGTGTATCAAGTCCTTGCTGATTATTGGGCACTTTCAAATCAGATCCTATAAAGGCCATGCCTCAGTAATAGGGCTAAACTACCCCTAGCATAGAGGTTACACTAGACTGGTCCTAATCAAGTGTAAACACAAGCTATGAAAGGATCAACCTAAATTGTAAATAACTTCATGCCAGAATAATGCACAAGAAAAAGGAAGGCAACAAAGTCTAAAGACTCAGAAATGTAAACCTTGTAAGGATGCTGGCATCCAATCAGAAAGCATTAGGCTAATAAATCAAGAAAATGTGACCAATAACGATGATTAAAAACAGTCAATACCAGCAGATCCAGTATAACAGAGACAATAAAATTAGCAAAACAAGGACATAAGAACAACTATATAAGTTGGATCATATAAGTATATCCAGACAATTAAAGCAAAATATGAACATTGCAAGAGAAGTATTAAGGTATGAAGAAGAACCAAACAGAATTTCTAGAGATCAAAAATATAATGAACAAGTGAAAGCTTCACTAGATGAGATTAACAGCAAATTAGACATTGAAGACAGAGAAATACAAATTGTCCATACTGAAGAAAAAAAGACTGAAGAGTGTCAGTGATTAAGCGAAATATTAAACAATCTAACAAACATGTAAGAGTTTCAGAAACAGGGACCAGAGATAAGAGTTAAACAATAAATATCTGAGTATGTCAAAAAATTGCTAAATCCAATGAAAACTATAAAGACACAAACCCAGGAAGTTCAATGAATGTCAAATATAAGAAAAAAGAAAACTACAACAAGTTATATCAAAATCAAATCATATTACATGCAGGGGAACAAATATAAGAATAACAGCAGATGTCACAACAGAAACTATGTAAGCCAGAAGATAATGAACAACATAAAAGTGCTGAAAGGAAAAAAAAAAAAAAAAGTCTTCAAGAATCCTAATTCCAGAAGACCAAAACAAAACAAAACTTCTAAACTATGATGAAGAATGTAAAACAAAAACTCTATGACCTTCAGAGAAAGAACTAATGTGAGATTTTTCTCACAGGAGAAAACCTTCAGGGCCTAATGCTAGACAAGAAGTTCTTAGAATTGACACTAAAAACATGATACATAAAAACAAAAATTGATAAACCAGACTTCATCAAAATGTAAAACTTTTGCTCTGCAAAGGAACATAAAGAGGATGAAAAGACAAAATACACATTGGAAGAAAATATTTGTAAACAATATATATAACAAAGAACTGGTTTCTATAATATTTCAAAGCTCTTAAAACTCAAGACTAAAAATAAATCCAAATAGAAAATGAGCAACAGATATATGTGCCTGAAGAAAAGATACAGATAACCATTAAATACTTGAAAAGATGTTCAGTATCATTAACCATTAGAAAAATATAAATGAAAACCACAATGAGATAAAACCACACATCTATAAAAATGACAGAAATAAAAACTAATGATAACACCAAATATTGGCAAGATGTGGAGAAACTAGAACAATCACATCTTGCTTGGAAGAATGTAAAAAGGTGCAGCCAACTTAGAAAATTATTTGGGAATTTCTTATGAAACTACAAATCTGGAGCAAAAGTAAAAGAGTAAAGACCTTCAAAAATTCTTTTGCATAAAATCAACAAGAATACTGGCAAAAATGGTAAGAAATCTATGTACAAAACTCTGGAAATTAACCAAAGTGATACTGGGAGGGTTTATTTGAGAAAAATGGCGAAATCTCATTAGGCACAATGAGCTGTGAACTTTGGGGCATTTTCACTTCCTCTAATTCTATCCCTCATTTTTCAGTTCTGCAGAAGCAGAATCAACAAAAAAATCTAGCCCACAATCAAAGTGAAAAGCAGCAGCCTGGCTAGCGCCTGAAGGGACAGAACCAAGTTACAGTTCACTCCCAGAGAACTGCCATCATTTGACTTGTTTCCTGATTTCCTTGGAAGCCCCCACTTGCAAAGCTATTTTTAACTTGATCTGACTAGAAACTTGCCCAAGTACAAACTCCCCCCCCCCCCCCCCCAAACAAATTACGGGCCATTGTTTAACTTCAAAGCCACCTGAGTCAAAAGATACTGCTGGAGCAAATAACAGACAACCAAAAACCTTGAATGGAAAAGCTGGGCAAGATGTTTCAGGAGCTCTGAAAAGCTCTGGTATATTTCTGGAAGTCTACAAGGTCAAAGGCAGGTCCAGAAATGTGCTAATGCTCAGGGAAGAGTTGAAAAGACCCTAAACAATCCCCTCTGCTGAACTTAAGGCTCCTACATAAGACAGAGTAGCTAAGGCAAAGTTGTGAAATACCAGGCTGAGAGGTGAGGGCCTGCTGCCATACAAAAACAAAGCTCCTCAGCAAAGACTGGGAGACCTACTGGACTCAGGCAACTAAGGAAATCTCTGCCTAATCAGCAGCTGACCACAAAGGTAACTGAGCAGATACTTTAAAGAATAATAAGAAAGAAAAAAGAAAGGAAAAGACAGAACTCTTTCAACTCATTCTATGAAGCCAATATTAGCTTGATAGGTGTCACAAGACCACAGATCAATTTCCCTCATGAATAAGAAGCAAAATTCCTCAACAAAATAGTAAGCCAGAGACATCACAAGAAGATAAAGATATCACAAGAAGACCACTGACCAATTTCCCTTATGAATACAGAAGCAAAATTCTCAACAAATTACTAATAAGCCAAATCCAGCAACATATAAAAAGTATTATATTCCACAACCAAATGGTATTTATCCCCACTGATAAAAGATTGGTTCTATATACAAGTATCAATCAATGTAATACATTGATTTTCATTTACATTATATTAACAGAAAAAAGAAAAAATAATATCATTGCAATGGATGAAAAAAAGACCATCTGACAAAATAAAAAATCCTATTGTGCTAAAAATCTCAACAAACAAGCAGTGGAAGGGAATCTCCTCAATAACATAGAGGATACCTATGAAAAATGTATAGTTATCACGACAATAAATGGCAAAAGACTGAAAGCTTTCCCCCTAACATTAGGCAGGAGCAAAACAAAGATACCCAGTCTCACCACTTTTATTCAACATTCTATTTATAGCCAAGGAAATTAAGCAAGAAAAAGAAATAACAGGGATACAGATTAGAAAGAATCAAAGCTATCTTCATAGGCAGATGACATGATCTTGTATATGGAAAATCCTAAGGAATCCACAAAAAAAAAATAAAAGAACAAATGAATTCAAGGTTGAAGAATATGTTGATCAACATACAAAAATTAGTTGTATTTTTTACATACAAGACAATGAATAATTCTAACATGAATTAAGAAAACCATTCTATGTGTAATAGAATCAAAAAGAATAGTTAGGAATAAAAAAAAAAAAAAGAATAGTTAGGAATAAATTTAACAAAAGAAGCTCAAGATTTTTACACTGAAAAGTGTTCAATGTTCAAACAAAAAAATGTTGAAAAAACTGAAGACCTAAATTGAAAGACACCTCACATTCATAGATTAGAAGACATATTATTAAGATGGCAGCACTCCACATATGGATCTAAAGATTTAATGCAATCACTATCATCAATTGCAGATGACTTTTTTCTTTAATAAAGAAAGATGCAGATATTAACAAGCAGATGTTAAAACTCACATGGAAATAATACAAAGGACTTAGAATAGCTAAAATAATTTTGAAAAATAAGAATATGGAAACACAAGGGACTTAAAAAAGCTAAAACAATTTTGAAAAACAAGAATAATTAGGAGGAATCAGACTTCTCAATTTTAAAACTTACTATGAAGCTACAGTAATCAAGTTTGTGTGCTACTGGCAAAAAGATAGACATATAGATCAATGGAATAAAACTGAGAATCCAGAAATTCACCCACATGTCCAATTTAATGGGGAAAGAGTATCCTTTCAATAAATGTTGAGGAGCTATTTGGACCTGCACATACAAAACAAGTTAGACCTTTACACTGTAGCATACGCAAAACTTAACTCAAAATGGATCAAAGACCTAAATGCAAGAGCTAAAATTATATAGCCTGAATAAGAAAAACAATTAAATCTTCATGATGATGGATTAAAAACAGTTTCTTATATAGGATACCAACATAAGATGCCAGATAAAAAATTATCAAGAAAGTAAAAAGGTAAACTACAGAATGGGAGAAAATATTTGAAAAGCTTGTTCTGATAAGTATCAAATGTATAAAGCATTCAAATATATAAATTATATATCTCAAATATATAAAGCACTTAAATATATGTAAAGCCATCTCAAATATATAAAGCAAATATATAAAGAAATCTTACAATTCAACAATAAAAAGACTAATATCATAATTTAAAAATGGATAGATCTGAACAGACATTTCTCCAAAGTAATATACAAATGGCCAGTAAGCCCATGAAAAGACATTATTAGTCAGAAAAATACAAAACAAATCTATGATACCAATCACACCTACCAGGATGACTATAATCAAAAGTACAGAAAGTAACAAGTGTTGATGAGGATGTGGAGAAATTAGGATCCTCACATATTGCTGGTGGAATTGTAAAATGATGCAGTTTTGGAAAATAGTTTGTCAGTTCCTCAAAAGGCTAAACAGAGTTAGCACTGCGATTCTACTCGTAGGTATAAACCCAAAAGAACTGAAAATATATGTTCATACATAAACTTCTACATGACTATTCACACTTTCATTAATCACCATAGCCAAAATGTGGGAACAACTAAAAATGTCTATCAACTAAAGACTGAATAAACAAAACATGGTATATCTATGCAATGGAATATTACACATCCATAAATAATGAATTCTGAAACATGCTACGACATAGACGAACCCTGAAAACATGCTATGTTAAAACAGCAAGACCTAAAAAAAGCCACATATTGTATGATTGTCCTGGACAGGCACAGCCATAGAAAGAGAAAGCAGATTATTGGTCACTGAGGAGTTATTAGGGATTGGGAAAAGGGAGGAATGAATGCTAAGTGGGTTTCTTTTGAGGTGATGAAAATGTTCCAGAATTAGATAGTGCTAATGGTTGCTCAATCTTGTGATTATACTAAACACCACTGAATTTTATACTTAGAAGGGCGAATTTTATCGTATGTAAATTATATCTCAACAACAACAAAATGAAACATGTAATTATGGTATGACTCAGCAATTGCAGCCTTAGTCATTTATCTCAGAGAAATGAAAACTTATTCACATGGGACGCCTGGGTGGCTCCAACAGTTGAGTGTCTGCCTTTGGCTCAGGGTGTGATCCCAGGGTTCCAGGATCAAGTCCCACATCGGGGGGTTCCCTGCATGTAGCCTGCTTCTCCCTCTCCCCCTCTCTCTGTGTGCCTCTCATGAATGCATGAATGAATGAATGAAGAAAGAAAGAAAAACTTATTCACAAAAAAACATGTATACAAATGTGCCAAACAGCATTATTTATTACACATAAAAACAAAACCACTGATATGTCCTTCAATGGGTAAATGGTCAAAGAATCTGCATTATATCCATACCATGAAATATACTTCTCCAACAAAAAGGAACAAACTACTGATACATGCAACAACTCCAACAGATCTCAAGGGATTGTGCTGAATGAAAAAAAAGCCAAGCCCAAATGGTTACATACTATGATTCCATTTATATAATATTCTCAAACAGATACAGTGATAGAGATGGAGACCAGAGTAGTAGTTGCCAAGGTTTGGGGGACTGCAGAGAAAATGAAAGGGTAGCTCAAACAATCCTTGCAGTGATGAAAGTACTCTCTCTACCTTGACTATGGTAGTGATTACACAAATCTATACATGAAAAAATTGCACAGAACACACACACACACAAATGGCTACACAGAAAATGATGAACACTGAGTAAGATAACACCAGTGTCAATTTTCTGGTGCTTATCTTGTACTATGGTTATGCAAGATGTGAATATTGGGGGAAACTAGAAGGGTACACGAGATATTTCTGTATTATTTCTTACAATTACATGTGATTCCACCATTATCTCAAAGTAAAAAGTTTAATTTAAAAAAAAGATGGAGAAATAAAGACTTTATTCAGGTAAATCTGAGAGAATAAAAGATATTTCGCATTTTAAATTTAAGTTAACAACCTAAATTCAAAATTAAAATGATGACTTCTGTCAGTTATGAGTTTAGTCTGTCAGCTCAAAATCTATCTTTTATGCCTGCTAGAGCTAGACCCTGTCAACACATCTCCTTTGTCAAGTGGCCTAATGTAAAGCTGTCAAAAGAGGGCCCCGGAGTGACCCTGCCAGATGACAGCAGCAGGAAGGCCCTCCCTTCTGGGTCCAGTCTGCCTTCAGTTGTTTACTTAGCACAGGAGCCAAGGCCCAGAGGCACTCACCTCAGCAGCCCTCTTGGAAAACCTCAAGCCACATTCTCAAACTATGAATTCCCCTGGCCCAGCTCTGTAGCAGCTCTTGGCTGCACCCTCAGGCCACTCTCCCCCTACCCAGCAATGAACTTCTAAAGACCAGCTTCAACCAGCCTCAACCAACAGTCTTACCACCCTGTGGCCACTTCTGTGGTAGCTCTGCTCACACTTCAGGCAGTTGCCTCCCCACTAGCCATACTGCTTCTACAGACCAGCTCCAGATTACCAAAACCCTCCTGCAATAGTGAGCTGGTATTAAAGATCAGCTCCAGCCTAAACCATCTGGCAAGCTCCTTCACACCAGTAGGCTGTATGTTCTTGTGGCAGCCAGACCTCTGCCGAAGAGATCTAAATATCAGCCTAGGGGATGGTGTTCTCCTCAGTCATTATTCCCTTCATTGTCTACTTTCCCTCAGCCCAGAAGACCTACTTTTTGTACTTACTAATTCTGAAAACCTTAGACTCCTTTTAACCTCTTTTAGTAGCTAATAACATTTTACTAGTCAACAACTCTAATTTTTCCTGTTTAAGGGAATGGTTTCTATCTCCTAACTGGACCCTGACTGACATATACATGATGTGTACACGTATATGTATACTGATAGATACACACACAAACACAAACATATGTAAGCCATACAATAGCACAAAGAATGAAGTACTGATATAAAGTTCCTGTTACACATGAAGTGGTACATTATGTGAAGGCATATTGTAACAGGTTAAAGCAGCACAATATCAACCTTAAAACACTGAAAGTTAATAATCCAACAGTGGTAGTAAAATGGGATCCTCCATAACACTAAAATAATTTTAAAGGAAGAAAGAAAGGAGGGAAAAAATAAATAACAGCTGAGACAAATAGAACACAGGTTGTAAGATGGTTGACTTAAACTCAATCATATCAGTAATCATATTGAATGTAACATGATCTAAAACACTCCAGTTAAACCGCCCAGATTGTCAGATCGGTCAAAAATCAGAGAACCAACTAATACAGACTTCAAGAAACCACTTGAATTATAAAGACAGTTAAAAGAAAAGGTTAAAGTAGTTAGAAGAAAAGAATGCAAGTTCCAATTCAGTACAGCAAAATAAACTCCTACTGGATTTCTTCTCTGGCAGATAACAACTAAAATCCTAATGCGTGCATACACATGCACAACCATGCGCGCACACACACCTCTAAGGTACTGCAGTGTAAATAAAAACAAGCCAATTCTGGCAAAGAATCTAAACTTAGAAGAAGGAATTGCAGTGAGTGAGTTGAGTTTTGTTTTTTAAGCAGCATTTTGTACCTTAAAGGCCGGGTATAGACAGTTACCAGGCAAAGTGGTTAAAATTCTGATAGAAAACATCAGTCTTACTACTCTAAAGAATAGGAGGACAGGGTTCAGGGCAACCATGACCACTGGCAATTAAAGGGAGAATACCAGAAAAAAAGAGCCAGGGAAGGAGAACCCTAAATTCTACTTCTAAATTTTGCCTAAATCATTGGCCATCTTAGAACATACAAATATGGAAAAAGCTACAGTTAAAGGTAAAAGAACTGTACTGAGACCTCAGCTGCCTTCCAAGAAACAGTTCAATGCTTAAGTTAAACCAGGTAAATTTCCTGCTAAAGCAAAAATATCAAATATAGCAGATTACAGTCTTCAAGACACAACATTCCTAATTGTCAGGATAGAACCTAAAGTTATTCAACATATGAGAACACAAGAAAATGTGGTCCATTAACAACAACAACAAACAATGGCTATCAAGCTCAAGATGACCAAGATGTTGGAATTAGCAGACAGGAAATTTGACGTAGTTATTATAGCTATACATAGTGATCTAAAGTAGAATATGCCTATAATGTAAAGATGGGAAATTTCAGTAGGAAGGAAGGGAGGGAAGACAGATGGTCAGATGAATGAATGAATAAACTAAATAAGATCTGAGACTGAAAAAATTACTGAATAAAGGTGAATAACACAATGAATATGACAAAGGAAAGAGTTTATGAACTTGAAGAAAGCTCAATAAAAATAGTCTAATGTAAAATGCAGAGAGAAGGAGTGCCTTGGTGGCTCAGTTGGTTAAGCATCTGTCTTCAGCTCAGGTCATATCACAGGGTCCTGGGATTGAGCCTCATGTGGGGCTCCTTGCTCAGCAGGGAGTCTGCTTCTCCCCTGCCCTTCCCCCACTCAGCTCCTGCTATATCTCAGTCTGAAATAAATAAAATCTTTGGGAAAAAAAAAGAGCAAAGAGAAAAAAGACTGAAGGAAATATGAACAGTGCCTTAGAGGATTGTAGTACATCATCATCAGATACAACATATGTGTAAATGGTGCCGAAGAAGGCAGAATAGTGTATAAAAAAATATTCAAAGAAATAATGGTTGAAAATGTATCATATTTGGGAAAAGACAAATTCAAGAAGCTCAGCAAAGTCCAACATAAATACAAACAAAATTATAGCAATGTACATCATAGTTAAATTTCTGAAAACCAAAAAAGAAAATCTTAAAAGTAGCCAGAGAAAAATGATATATTAATACATGTGGAAAAGTATTAAAATCCAAATTATATATAATATACATAATACAGAATTATATACTATTTATTCATTCATATTACATAACTTAGATTAGATATGAACATATATACTTATATATTATTTATTATGTAACACATAATAAATATGTAATATTATATGTAATATATAATACATATGTTATATACAATTAACTACATATAAAAAAAATAAAAAAAAAAAAAACAATTAACTACATATATATTACATAAAAATACTTTTAAAGGGCTCAAAGAAAAACACTTCAAGCCTGAATGCAACCACCATTGTATACATAATACAGTTTGGAGTATTATACTACAGTCTTCTTCATCTTCATCATTGTTTCACTGTTTTGCCTGAAGGCCTCAAGAATTTTTTTCTGAAAAAGGTTTTGAATAAATTCCACACCCATTACTAATGACAATTCTTGAGAAAGTAGGAATTAATGGTGTGTTAGGCAGCCTCCAAGACAGTCCCCACTATCTCTACTATCTGGCATTTAGGCCGTTGTGTAACAGCCTCCCCTTAAGTGTTGGGCTGGACCTACTGTCTTGTTTCTAACAAAATATAGCAAAAGTGATGGGATTAGATTAGAAAGAGACTAACCTGCATACCCTCTCTGGCTCTTCTTTTTTCTGTGAACTGATGGAAGCCAGCTGCCATGTTGTGCGTGACACCACAGAGAGGCCAACTGGCAAGGAACTAAGGGAGTCAGTCCCCTGGCCAACAACCAGCAAGGAACTGAGACCTTCAGACCAACAATTTAAGATTAACTGAATCCTGCCAACAACCACATGAGTAAACACAGAAGAGGATACTTCTTTAGTTGAGCCTTCAGGGAAAACAGCAGCCCTGGGCAACAATCTTTGATTGCATGCCTTGAAAGAGACATTGAGGCCAAGAATGCAGCTAAGCCAAGCCCAGATTCTAGACCTTCAGAAAATAGGAGACAGTAAGTGTTTTATTCTTTTAAGCACCCCTACCCACAGTTTAAACCACTACATTCTGGGGTAATTTGTTAAGCAGCAATAGATTATTGACACAAATGGATATTTACTTAACACAATAGAATACATATACATTAATCCTAAAGCCAGTGTTTTTCTTATGGGGCAATGCTGGAGGCATTCCTACTAAGGTCAGAAAGAAAACAAGGATGCCTATCATCTCTAGTACAATTTCACACTGTTCTGAAAGGACTAGTCAATGCAATCAGACTAGAGAAGATAATTAAAGGCATAAGGTTTAGAAAAAAAAAGGAATAACACTATCTGTATTTTCAGACAAGAGGGTATGCCTAAAAACCCTGAGGAATCAACCATAAAACTAACTCAAACAATAAGATTTCAGCAAGGCATCAGGGTATAAAGATAACACACGAAAACAAATGGTGTTCAAATATTAAAAGAATAATCACTTAAAGAGGTAACAGGTAAGAAAATTCATTTATAATAGCAAAGATTATATATTAAATGTTTAGGAATAAACATTAGAAATATTCAAATCCTATATGAATGAAACTATAAGGAACCTTTAAAAACAAAGACTTAAAATAATTTTAAGACTTCCTTCTTCTTGAAAATACATACTGATTATTTAGAGGTAAAAAACCATGATGTATGCAACACTCTCAAAAGCTTCAAAAAATACACACATATTGTGGAGGCCGAGAAAATTAAGGCCATTCCACTTTAAGTTCAGGGTTAGCACAAGTACAGCCATCCCAGGCCCCTGTGAATAAGAGCTGAAATTTACATTACTTCAGTTACAGGAGAAAAAAAACAGCTTATAGCTTAACGTCCTAGAAAGCCCCATATTAGAATAAGAACAGAGCCCAAGCCAAGGGCAGGAAGCTCCATATTAGAATAAGAACAGAGCCCAAGCCAAGGGCAGGAAGCTCCATATTAGAATAAGAACAGAGCTCAATATCAAAATGTAAACAGAACTTGAGGAATTGCTCCACCCCTTCTGGAGGTCTCCTAGACCAGCCCTTAAAACTAAGCTGAAACCCACCTCGGGGTCCAAGTCCCTGCTCTGCTGTGTCGGGTATACTTGGACCCAAGCTCGAGCTTGTAAATAAACCCTCGTGTGTTTGCATCGGTGTCAGCTCCTTGTTGGTTTCTCGGATTCACAATCTTGGGCACAACAATATATATATACACATATATAAAGTGAATGAGATTGAGGTGCCTGGGTGGCTCAGTCAGTTAAGCATCTGCCTTTGGCTCAAGTGATGATCCCATGGTCCTAGGATCAAGCTCCATATCAGGCTCCCTGCTCAGGAGGGAGCCTGCTTCTCCCTCTGCCCCTCCCCCTGCTCATGTTTTCTCTTCCTCTCTCAAACAAATAAATGATATCTTTAAAAGAAAAATAAAGAGAATGAAATTAAAAACTTGATAAAGCAAATGAGGTAGAAAATCAAAGATGTTTAAACTGATTCTAATCAAGGGGAAAAAATCAGACAAATCTGGACACTAAAGACATTAAGTTGGGGAGAGATTGGGATAATTTAAATAGGCAATGTATATTAGATGATATTACTGAATTCATATTACTTTTTTTCTTGTTGTTAGAGAGAGCATAAGCAGGCGGAGGGGCAGCAGGAGAGGGAGAGAGAGAATCTTAAGCAAACTCCACATCTGGCAAGGAGCCCTACTAGGGGCTCAATATCATGACCCTGAGTTCACAACCTGAGCCAACCCAAGAGTTGGATGCTTAACGGACTAAGCCACCCAGGCGCCCCAGAATATTACTTTTAATGTGTGATAATATAAGTACATGCAAAATTGCTTTTATTCTTAGTAGATACATACTGTTATATTTAGGGGTGAAGTATCATAATATCTGAAATTTGTGTGTGTGTGTATGTGTCTACATGCATGTGAGAGGACTGGAAAGGGAAGGAGGGAGGGAAAGGATAGGAGACAGAGAAATAAAATGTGGCAAAACATTAACTGGTTAAATTAGGTGAAGCATATATGGAAGTTCATTGTACTATGCTCTCAATTTTTCTGTTAGTTTGAAATTTTTCAAAATAAAAGGATGGAGGGAGGGGAAGAAATGACAGACTCCCAGCTTAAAGATGGAGGTCTAGAGTTAGTTTTCCTTCCTTTACTTTTTGAAAATCATGCCAAATAATAAAGAACAAGAAACAGCAATGAAAACACCTCCTTCAACAAAAATAGGAGGGAGCTGGAAAGAAAGGAAAGAGAATATTCTAAATATCTTCCTTATAGGTAAATCAACAGATACTTAAAGTTGATGCACTAAAAAACAAAGGTGTAGGGATGCCTGGGTGGCTCAGTGGTTGTCTGCCTTTGGCTCAGGGCATGATCCCAGGGTCCCAGGATCGAGTCCCACATCGGGCTTCCTGCGTGGAGCCTGCTTCTCCCTTTGCCTATGTCTTTGGGCCTCTCTCTCTCTATCTTTCATGAATAAATAAATAAAATCTTTAAAAACAACAACAAAAAAAGGTGTGAACATATTATTTAGCATTATGGAAGTAATTGTCAAAAGAACTAAAGAACAAAAGAGATAGGGATCCCTGGGTGGCGCAGCGGTTTGGCGCCTGCCTTTGGCCCAGGGCGCGATCCTGGAGACCCGGGATCGAATCCCACGTCAGGCTCCCGGTGCATGGAGCCTGCTTCTCCCTCTGCCTGTGTCTCTGCCTCTCTCTCTCTCTGTGACTATCCTAAATAAATAAATAAAATATTAAAAAAAAAAAAAAAGAGATATGGAGAACACAGGGAAGTAGGCTTTTAGTCTATATTTTAAATCATTAACACTGTTAGATATTTATATCAAGTAACACATGGAGTAGTGGTAACAGCAAAAAACTTTCTCAATTACCCTGTCCAGAAGGACTTTGTAACCAAGAAAAAAAAATATCTTTCATAGTTTTAAAAAGTTCATCTCTACTACCTTAAGGTAAGACATTTAAAACACAAATTTAAATGGTAAAATACTTTAAAATATTACTGACTTAGCAGAACTACCTACATGAACATGACGACCACGATACCAAAAAATAATAAATACATTAAAATTGTATATCCTATTATTTCAAATAACTTAAAATTATTTTCATTCTTGTTTTTTTAAAAAGTTGAATAAACAGACTCACAGTTCCACAAGGTTTGGAAGCTTCTGAGCAAGGTTTTCTGGCTGAAAATTAAAAACTCAGAATTAAATTTTATTTTTGAAATAGGTATAAACATTTCTAATGAGCTTAAACACAAAGGACTATTTCTGGGGGGAGGAGTGTAAATCTGGAGAAGGTAATGCAAACATAATAAAGCAGTAGGTCTGGGTTTTATGATTATATAGCTCATACTACAATTTAAACCTATAAATTTGAACACCTAAAATTAATGTCTCTCAGAGAAACCAGAAGCCCTGTATTCCACCAGAGTCCTGGGAGAAATTAAACTGTTCTTAACAGACAACACACAGGGAAGAATGCCAACTGACAATGAAGCCAGATATTAGAGTGACACCAGCAAGGAACAACAAGGATCACTGGCAACCACCAGAAGTAAAGAGAAAGGAATAGAGTCTCTCCCTCAGAGCCCCAAAAAGGAACCAACTCTGCCCACACCTCAATTTCAGACTTCCGGCCCCCAGAATTGTAAGAGAATAAATCTCTCTTGTTTTAAGCCACCTAGCCTGTGTAATTTGTTATAGCACCCAAGAAAACTAACATTCACCCCCACCTCCTTGCCTCCAAACTCCCAAATTGTGTGCCTCTTAAAAAAAATAAGGGAAATCCCCAGGTGCCAGAAACCAAGACCTACCTAAACTCAGGGTAACCAGAGTAAGCTGGGGCTCATGATCCAGGGAAGTGGCAGATCTTGGCCACCAGGTCCTGAGGGGTATGCTGTGGCAGTTAGGGAAAAGGCCATTGGGAAGACAGATTGGGATGAATCTAGGTGCCTTACACAGAGGCAAAGTTTTGGAGGGAATGGCCCTTCCATGAAAAGATCAGAAATTCCACTCACAGAAAGCCAGCCTGTCTGTCTCTGTCTCTCTCTCTCTCTCACAAATACACACACACTTACGCACACATGCGCCCAGTTCAAATTTACATAACACAAAGACAGGGGTTGTTGAGACTAAATGAACACCTACACTCAAACATACTGTAGAGTGGGCTAGCTAGCAATAACAAAGAATCAGGAATAGTTTTTTTAAGAAGTAGTTAGGTGTGGCTGGAGTCCTGAAAGACAAACATAAATTTTCAGAGGTTGCTGTGGGGCAGGGAGGAAGAGTGCCACTGGTTTGCTTTCTAGGCACAAGAAGCAACATATGCAAATTTGAGACAGGGAGGTATGTTTGGGAAACTGCAAATACAATCTCTTCTGCTGTAACTCCCTAACAGTCCTCCTGAACAGATCTTACATTTTCAAAAATCCTGTTATAAAAACAATTGTGTAGGGAACCCTGGGTGGTTCAGTCAGTTAAGCATCCAACTCTTGATTTCGGCTCAGGTTGTGATCTCAGGGTCGTGAGATCCAGCCTCACATAGGACTCAGTAGGCATGGAGCCTGCTTAAGGTTCTTGCTCTCTCCCTCTGTCTCCCTCTGCCCCTCCCTCCTCTAAAAAAATCATGTTAATAGAAAAACAAAAGTGAAGACTAGAAAGTTTTCTGTTTGTAACAAAGCCGTTTTTCACACATAAACTTAGTAACAATGATTACCATTAAGGAAAGGACTAGGGTTGCTATTCCCCATCTACTTTAGTATTTGAATATTTAACAGTAAGCATGTGCATGTTATGTCTCACATAATTTTAAAAATTACATTAAAAATGTGGTACTCACAGCATAAACTCCTACATAATTGAGTAATCAATCATTATTTATCCAATTTGGGTTTTAAACACTCAGTTTGATTATGTCTGGGCCATAGGGTACAAAGGTCTATGATGATTTTGTAGAAAGTGGTGTGGAACAGATCATTAGAGCTTATCTTACACTATGGGAAAACTTTTTACAAAAAAATTCTGAATACAGGGGCACCTGGGTGGCTCAGTGGTTGAGCCTTTGGCTCATGTTGTGATCTCAGGGTCCTGGGATCGAGTTCCGCATCGGGCTCCCTGTGGGGAGCCTGCTTCTCCCTCTGCCTGTTTCTGCCTCTCTCCGTGTCTCTCATGAATAAATAAATAAAATCTTTAAAAAAAATTCTGAACACAATAAAAATGCAATGGTTTATTTTAAACAAGGAAATGACATTACTAATTTCAGTTGGCATACTGATATATTTTTTTTAGCAACAGCATCCAAAGTTGCTTATATATACACATATATCTCGTCCTTTTATGACAGTCAAATACTGAATACAAATATTCACTATTTGGCTGAATACTGAAGACAATGAAGCATTTATTGATACTCATTTTTTAAAAGATTTTATTTATTTATTTGATAGAAAGAGAGAGAGAGAAAGCACTAGCAGGGGAACAGCAGAGGGAGAAGCAGGCTCCCCGTTGAGCAGGGAGTCCAATGAGGGACTCCATCTCAGGATCATGACCTGAGCCAAAGGCAGATGCTTAACCAACTGAGCCACCCAGGCATCCCAAATATTCATTTTTTAATAAAATCACTTGTATTCAGTTTTCAAATGGTGATTCTTAAAAAAAGAAAACACACATTTTGAAATCAATCTATGCAATGAGATTCTTCAGGACAAGTCTCTCCTCAGATGTTACTCTTAGATCTGTCCAAAATCTCAAAATGTTTTAGTACTGGTATCTCCTCTATTAAGGAGAATATGCACTTCCATTTATGGGCATACATACAAAACTTTTTAGGCAAACTATTTGCCAGCTAGGGATAGGGTAACGTAGAGGGGGAGTAGCAGTAAGAGGCTATTTAATACAACAGCTGTTCCCTGAAAAGGAAAGACTTATCCAGAGAAAAACCTCCTCTGTTTTATCTGTGACAATCAGTATCACATCTGGCTGACTCACAGGACCTGTGGTCATTCCTTCCAGATGTCTATTTGGTGCCATCAAACAGTATTCTAATCTTCTCATGAGAACTTACTTAGCTCTTTCCAGTATACAGCTTCACACACAATTAAGCACTGAGTGTTTCTCCTGCTAATGGTGCAGTTACTCTATATAACAGAGTAGATACATTGTGTTTTTATTTAAAAATAAGCAAGCTGACCATAAGAAAACTGCAGTTCATTAGGATACTGGGTGGGGAAAAAAAAACCAAACCCTTATTAGTACCTCCCCCAAAAACCTTGACAAATAGGCACCCCATTGCATGAGCTGTGGCTGACACCTACTGGTAAGCATCACTGAATTACTTCCTCCTAAACTAGTTAAAAATTGTTTTCTAAACTAAGCCCAAATTCTCTTCATTAAATCCCACATTACACTCAGCCAAATAATTTTTCTGTACAAATAATGTAAAAGTATACTTGAGCAAGCACAGTTAAACATAAAATTTACCTCTATTTTTGAATCAATGATGTTTTACTATACTGTTTGAAGGAAAACCGTCCTTAAATGGGAACATTTTTAAATTGTGTATTTTGGAACCAACACTTCAAATATGTTGCGAACACTACATTCAGTGATGTTCTCTGATGAACACCATACACTACCTACTTCTCTTTCTTCTTCTTCTAGGCGACTGGTAGGATTACTTTGACTTACTTTGGTCAATGAAATTATGTTGAAGTGGTAGCCTTAAAGAGTCTGAGCTTGAGCTATAAGAACTAAAATATACTTAATTCATGACTTTGAAAGTTGCCACAAAAACTAGAAAGCTTAATGAGTTATTGAGTTGGTGTATGAATGAAATGTTTTGTTTTCCTTCAGGATCAAATCTTAATTAACTTTTTTAAATTAAAAACAAAATTTTAAAGTGAAATACAAAAAGTTATATATAATTCATATAGTTCCTAGTGACAGAACTGTATGATAGAAACTTTGTCAGCCTTCATCCCTGACTGTGGACATCATCAACCAGAGTCCCCAAGCAATATGAGTCATGCAGTGTGAGTAAAAGAAATAGTTGTGCTGTTAAAAACCACTAGGATTCAGGGTTCAGCAAAAACCTGCTCCATCCTGATCTCTAAAAACACATTAAAGAAGTCATGAATTAAATGTATTTTGCTTCTAATAGCATTTATAAAAAGTCAAATGAAGCTGGAACTCTATCTCTATATACATAAACTAATTAAAAGTAGATTAGTGACTTAGAACTGCTAAAACCATAAAACTCATAGAAAAAAATATAGGGGTAAATCTTTATCACTGTGGATTTGGCAATGGAATCACAGATAGGATACCAAAAGCATGAGGAACAATAGATAAAATGGACTTCATAAAAATTAAAAACTTTTGTGCATCAAAGGGTCTTACAAAAACGTGAATTACAAGAAAGTGAAGACAGCATTTAAAATGGGAGAAAATATATATGAATCATGTATCTGCTCAAGGTCTAGCATCCAGGATATATAAATAACTTTTACCAAAAAAAGCCCCAAATAACCCAATTTGAAAATGGGCAATGATGTGAGTATTCTCTAAATATAAGCAAATGACAAACAAGCACATGAAAAGACACTCAACGTCATTATCATTAGGAAAATGCAAATCCAAACTACAATGAGGTATCATCTTACACCTACTCACTTCACACCCACTGTTGTAATAATATTTTAAAAACCGGAAAATAACAAGTGTTGGTGAAGAGATGAAATCTAGAACCGTTGTACCTTGCTGGTAGAATTGTTCAGCAGTTCCCCAAAAAGTTAGAGTCATCATATGACACCATTCCACATCCAGGTATATACCCAAAATAATTAAAATATAAATGTACACCACATATTCATAGCTGCACTGTTCAAAATACCAAAAAGGTAAAAAAGAGCCCAGTGTCCATCAGTGGATGAATGGGTAAATAAACTGTGGCATGCACATACAATGAGATCTTACTGAGCCATAAAAAGTAATGAAGAGCTGATCAATACACTACAACTTGGATGAACTCTGAGAACTTTACTAAGTGGGAGGAAGCCAGACGAAAGGTCACATACTGAATAATCCCATTTATATGAACTATCCAAAATAGACAAATCCATAAAGACAGAACACAGTATGATGGTGACCAGGGCAGGGGTGTGGTAGGGAATGGGGAGAAACTGCTTAATGGGTAAGGCGTTTTACTTTGGATGGAAATATTTGGAACTAGACAGGGGCAGTAGTTGTACAACACTGCGAAGATACTAAATACTACTGAATTGTTCATTCTGAAATGGTTCATTTTACATTAAGTGAATTTCATCTCAAAAATTACTACTATTATTTTTAAAGATTTTTATTTATCTGAGAGAGAGGGAGCACAAGCGGGGTAGGGGCAGAGGGAGAGGGAGAAGCAGACGACCTACTAAGCAGGGAGCCAGAGAGATGCAGGACTCTATCCCAGGACCCCAAGATCATGACCTGAGCCAAGGTCAGATACTTAACCACCTGAGCCACTCAGGTGTCCCTTTATAATTTTTCAATTAAAATAAAGTTAATGAAGTTTTGGTATTGAGGGGGAAAAGGAACCTCACTTATAATCACAACATTACTCAACAAACTTTTTTTTTTTTTTAAGATTTTATTTATTTATTCATGAGACACACAGAAAGAGGCAGAGACACAGGCAGAGGGAGAAGCAGGCTCTATACAGAGAACCTGATGTGGGACTTGATCCCAGGTCTCCAGGGTCACGCTCTGGGCTGAAGGTGGGGCTAAACTGCTGAGCCACCCAGGCTGCTCACTCAGTGAACTTTCTAGTTGGATCAGTAATTTGATGTCACTGCTTCTGAGCAAGTATATCAGTGTGAGTCAAATGTTATGTGTTTATGTGGGAACAACAAAGGTAGACCTCTTTTGCTGCCCACAACATAGCCCGTTCCTCCTCCTGTATTTCTCTTCCTTTTAATATTTATCATAGAGCAGTATTCCTCCACAGAGTCAGACACTAACCAGAAGACTTACGGGAACAGAGAGCTAACCAGCACATCCTTTCATCTTCTGCAGTACTATAAAGACTTTCCAGAGTCCTGCTACCATTTGCTCCCTATTGTCCTTTACCATTTACCCATTTGTCTTTTGCTTAACTCCCTGTTAATTACTCATTTTCCTCTTTTTAAATTTCTCTCCAGATAAACTTTAAGTGGCCCAAAACAAACACTTGTCCTATTTCCTTGGTGTTTCCTGGAGACAGAAAAACACAGTAGGGTTCTCAATACCTGCAATGACCAACAACACATCTCTGGTGGTGAAGTTAATTTCTTCTTAAATGAGTGGCACAAAGAAATGCTATTACCTATGGTTTTCATTTGACTTACTCTACAAAGCATTATACACTTTTCAGGGAGAAAATGGGATATACAGGAAGAAAGGAGGTGCTAGAGAGAAAAAGGGACAAGGAAAAATGTGTTTGAGAGCATTAATAGCTCACTAACCCCTCTTGCTAAAAGACGACCACTCCTATCAAGTGCAATCACTGATAGATCAAGTACCACACTGTAAGTTTACATATGTTTTGTAAGCTAACACTGACATCTTGTTTCCCAGGGGGGGGAAAAATGTGACCATGCTGTGCAAATAATGGGTAATCTATTCATAAGCAATAAAAAAAAAGATAATCCAAAACCTATGTCAGGGTTTTATGGGAAAATGCTGATTTTGCTTATTTGGAAATATGAGCCTAACATCTTTCATTCTTTGTGTCCAAAAGAAAAGCAATGAAAAGTCTGTGCAAATATTCAAATTTCTTGGAGTTTCTCCTCCAAAGTAATCAGCCCAGTACTTCGTGTCCTGAGTTCAATAAAACAAAAATCCATTGGAAATTCACAGAATGCTTGAATATAAAGCATTACAATTATTATAATTAACAAAGCCACTTCAAAAGGGAAAGGGGAAAAATGAGGTAAAGAAAATTTTGCAAACGTGCAGACAAGTTCTTTTGTTTTTGTAGTTGTCTTTGAGGTGCCTAAAAAGAACGCTGAAACAATTTTTCTTCACTGCTTTGCACTACAAATATCTATCACCACTACAGTTGCATTTTGACTTTTTTGACAAAAATGATAAAAATTACATTACTGTTTTTCAGGTTTTTACTTAAATTCCAGGTAGTTCACATATACTGTAATTTTTTTTCTGATTTTTTAAAAGATTTTTATTTATTTATTCATGAGAGGCAGAGATATAGGCAGAAGGAGTAGCAGGCAGACTCCCTGCGGTGGGGAGCTCAATGTAGGACTTGATCCCAGGACCATCACCTGAGCCAAAGGCAGATGCTCAACCACTGAGCCACCCAGGCATCTCAATGTACACTGTAATATTAGTTTCAGGTACAGAATTTAGTGATTCATCATTTCCATATAACACCCCGTGCTCATCACAAGTGCCCTCCTTAATCCCCATCACCTATTTAGACCATCTCCCTACCCATCTCCCCTCCAGCAACCCTCAGTTTGTTCTCTGTAGTTAAGAGTCTGTTTCCTGCTTTGCCTCTTTTTTTCCCATGTTCATCTGTTTTCTTAAATTCCACGTATGAGTGAAATCATATGGTACCTGTCTTTCTCTGACTTAACTTCGCTTAACAAAATACACTCTAGCTCCATCCATTTCATTGCAAATGGGAAGATTTCATCCTTTCTGATGGCTGAGCAATATTCCATTGTGTGTATATGTATGTGTGTCTGTTATGTGTATACACACATCTTCTTTATCCATTCATTAGTCAACAGACATTTGGGCATTATTGATTTTAATGTGTTCTTTTTCCCAAACCAATAGAACTTTCTGCAATGATAGAAATATCCCCTATCTTACCCTGACATGGTGGCTACCAAGCATTTAAAAAGTAGTTATAATCACTAACGAATTAATATTACTTCATTACAATTGAGCATTTATAGAGGCTAAAGTTATGTTCTTAAAAAAAAAAAAACAAGAATATATTAAGTATTTGCAAAACTGCCAAAATGTAGAAACTGAAGACCATTATTTTTTACTTAGCAAACACCCCTACAGAAAATATGCTAAAAAAAATTAAAACTGTACATTCAGTATATTTACAAAACTAAAGTGTGCATTTGGATTGTGATAAAAATTTAATTACCAAGGAAAACATTTTTTAAAAGAAGAAAAACAAAAATTACTGACATGACTCTTGAAGTATTAATCTCAACAATATTTGTTTAAAAATGTAAGTTAAATAAATATCATAAACAAGGGTTGAAAGTTAGAGAATCGTTTGCTCCTACTTTCTATTTTTTTAAAAAACCTATTTAATATGCATCCAATAAGTATTTTATGAATGGAATGCTCAAAGCAACAGGAAAGTACACATACCAAAAAGATTAAACATTTACTCCCATAAAACCAGATGAAACATTAAAAATTACACATAGCATGAATAATTCTGTTAGGATTATGACATAATTTTTTATTGGGGGAGCATAGCTCAAGCTCAATGTATAATATTTCAAATGTCTCACTTATATATGTATTTGTTGACTGATTTGATGGGGCTAACATTTAGAAACTGGTACCTCATTTTCAATGCACAGGTGTGCATTGTAATGAACACTTGAAAATGAATTTCAACTTGTGGAAACACATACATAGCAATGGCTTTTGAGCCTTCAACTTGCAAACAGAACCTTTCCAGTGCACAAGGATATATAGTCTGGTATAAGGGAAAGAACTCTATGCCTGCCACCTCTTCCTAAACCCTCCCTTCCTAACTCCCAAGGCAGAAACTATGAGTCACATAGAGTAGGCTAAATCATGCTCCCTATATTTTAACAAAGTATAGAATGACACATTTCAAAACCATTTATATCAAGAAGAAGAGTAACACAGTGAACCTCAGAGGTACACTTCACAGAAGTTAACTAGGAAAACTCACTTAACATGGAAATACCTCATTGCTCTGCCATGGTTAAATGGAGTTAAAATTTAACTACATGATGCTAGACTAGAAATGGGTCATCAATTAATACCTGCAGGATGAAAATGAAAGACTACATGACCAATTAGGAGACCTGGTATTTGCTCTAACTGGCCGTAAAAAGTGACTTTGGACCTACCCACTAACCTTTTCTAAGCTTACTTTCCTCAAGAAGAAGAGCTATCTAAATTATCTATAAAGCCCCAACTAGCTTTGAAATTCTATGATCTAGCTTTGAAATTCTATGAACTTAAACAGAATTAAGTTATAGGTCAGACATTCATTTTCCAAACTATTTCAAATACTTTGGTAACTATTTGACAGGAACTGTCAATTAACCAGAAACAATGAAGGGGAAAAATGATGAAATCTGAAAATCCAGTATGAAAAGCAGTTTTTGGTTTATAACAAAACTCGTACTCTTCAAGTATATGTATTACGTATATGTATTACTGAGATAGGATATATTTGTAATGAATGTCCTGCAGGACAGTATCATATATACACATCAGGATTAATACAAAAACAGAGCATTTGAATGCTTTACCACTTGACATGACTATTTCCACACATTCAATTTAAGAAACAATTAAGATGCAGAGCACCTAGATGGCTCAGTCGGTTAAGCATCTGACTCTTGATTTCTGCTGAGGTCATGATTTCAGGGTTGTGAGATCAAGCCACATATCTCTGGGCTCAGTGGGGAGTCTGCTTGAGATTCTCTCTCTTGCCCTCTGCCCCTCCCCTGCTCTCTCTCTCTCTCTCTCTCAAATAAGTAAATCTAAAAACAAAGATAGTTTTAAGTAGAACTAACTCAAGGACAGAACAACTGCAGTGATTATGGAGGCTCTGTATTCTAACAGTGGTTGAAGCTGGAAGGGCCCAACAAATTACAGAAAAACAAGAAGCCCCTCCTTATTTGGAATTCATAGTGAATCAAACAAAAACAAAACTTAATTCCCTCTCCCACATTCTTCTGCCTCACTTGATGGCAGGATGCTCTTTTACCACTTTCTGTCTGCTTTCCCTTCAGGGTATTCTTATGTTCATTTAATCCAGATCCTATTTTTTCCAAATTCCAAAGGGGGTGGAGGGCACAGTTATGTAACTTTCCCAGACTTCGACCCCTTTCACCCTTAACCCAGCCACCCGTTGTAGGAGCCATCAATGTCAACAGCATAAGGACGGGCATCACCATCCTACCATCCTTATATCCATCAAAATATCTAGACTCACTGATTAATACAACTTGAGAGCCAGCTAACATCTGAGTGGTACTATATTCAAAAATCTCATTTGAGGTGGTTTTTTTTTTTTTTTTAAGATTTTATGTATTCATTTGAGGGGGGAGAGGGAGAGAGAGAATGTGCACAAGTAGGGGGAGAGACAGAGGCAGAAGCAGCAGCAGACCCCCTGCTGAGTGGGGAGCCCCCCCTCAGGGCTCAATCCCAGGACCCTCGGATAATGACCTGAGCCAAAGGCAGACACTCAACTGACTGAGCCACCCAGACACCCCCAATGATCTTATTTTAATTGTTTTTTAATTGTAAAAATATGTAGTGAAAAATATATAAAATATAAACCAAACTTAATAGAACCTTTCCTTCTACATACTTCCAGCTCCTACCCCCATTCTCTTGCCTGCCCCCATCCACAGCTACAATCACTATTAAGTTTGATCTATGCCCTTTTTAATGCCTTAGCTTATTGCCTATAAAATAGGGATAATAGTGCCTACCTCACAGGATTGTCTTGAGGATTAATTAACTTAATACACGTAAATTAAGACAACATCTGGAACTTACTAAAGACTCAAATGATGTAAGATGCTGTCATATTTTAACAAATCCCATATTGATGAACATTTAGGTTTTCACAATTTTTCATTATATCCAATGCTGTGATAAACAAACTGGCTTGCTTGACTTTTTTCAATTATATAAATTCTTATAAGTGAAAAATGCTGATTCAAACACATACTTATGCAAAATGTTGTCAGATGTGGTCAAACCACACACCAAAAATATTCAGCAAGTCCCCTCCAACTGATAGTATGTGAGAGCATTTTCTTATTGTCTTCCACATCAAGTATCTTCAACACTAGATATTAGTCTTTGCCAATCTAATAGGTTAAAGATGATCAATGTTTTACCTTACATTGGAAGTTATACATCTTTTTTTGTGTTTCTCTCATGATTTGCTTGCCTGTTTATATTTATAGGGAAGGTCAAGAATGCTTTCTTCTGTGTCAACAGGAAAGGAACCACTTCTTGCCTTACACGCTGTTCTAATTCAGAATGTTCTAAAATGAACAGAACTTTTCTTCCCTCCAATCCCAGCAGCATATCACTGTTAAGTTTTCTCCTATTGCATAGATTAATTACTCAATCAAGATCCATCTGCTGGGGCAGCCCAGATGGCTCAGCGGTTTAGCACCGCCTTCAGCCCAGGGCCTGATCCTGGAGACCCAGGATTGAGTCCCACGTCAGGCTCCCTGCATGGAGCCTGCTTCTCCCTCTGCCTGTCTCTGCCTCTCTCTCTCTGTGTCTATCATGAGTAAATAAATAAAATCTTAAAAAAAAAAAAATCCATTGGCTGTCACTGCTTATACATAAGCCAAACTCCCCTCTTTCATTAAAAGATGTCTCTTTCTTGTCCTTTCATATTTATAAATAAAATTGGCAACTGATGAGAGCTCCATTAGTATTTGGGTAGGTCATTCTTTCATGTCCCCATGAAAATCTCCTGTTCTTCTCATTAAGAGAAGTTGACAGGTCCATTAAGTGATTTTGCTTTCAAGTTGAGATTTCTTTTTTTCCCCAAGTCTCTTTTATTTTATAAATAAAAAAACTGAGGTCCAAAGAGGTTAAGCACATAGGACCCAGGGGTCTATTATCTCCTAACGTCAGGTTTTGCTCCCAAACACTGAAACACCCCCTTTCTGAGGCTATAGTCCTCAAATGTTTCCACTGCTAATTCCCTACCTACGTTCCAGGAACTTCCAAGTTAGGAGTCAGAACTGGTGATTGCAGCTTCCAAGCCATAGTTTCTCTCCAACTCTTACGCTCCAGCTTTTCTGGTGGGGGAACTGAGGGGGGGATAGGGGTAGTCTTCACCTCAGCCTCCTTCATCCTGCACACCATACCTGGCCTTTGCCTGAAACTTCTCCACATATTAAGTTTCTCTCCACAACCACATGTTCCATGCCCCTAGCTCACTCAGGCATACATGATACATGTTTGTGGATCCTTTGGTCCCTCTATTCTGTTTATTCACTCCTTTCTTTCTTTGCCTGCCCTCCAGCTCATGTTCCATATCCCATCATCTGTGTCCCCAGTCACTCCTGCCAAGTTCCTGAACCTCCTTAGTCCATCTGCACTTGGGTTGTATCCACCTGAAAACAATCTAAGCCTGCAGGAATGCAACAGTGCACCTTCTTCATACCCCAGACAGGTGGGTACTGCTGGAGAAAATCCCCCAAGTAAGCAGATGGCTCCACCGTGAGCCTAGCAACCGACAGCTAGCTAATGCCAACGATCCTACTATCTTTCTCTAGCCAAACTGCCATGTGATTCTTTACAACAATCATTTCAAACCTGCGTTCTCTACAAATCTTCACTCCCCAGGCAGTTGGCCTTGCCAGATAGAATGTAGAATTTTCATGTCAGCTGTGCTAAATTAGTGGCTCTCAATTCTACTCTGTGGTTTCCTAGACAATCCATACAGTTCCTTAGAAGGGAAGGCCGTATGGATTAAACAAGATTCTCGCCTATCCCATCCCTTAAATAAGAATAATTTCAGTGTACCTATTTTACTTAGTGAATTTTCTGAATAAATGTTTCTGCTAAAAGGAGTTTGAAAACATTTACTAGATATTACATATCCCACCCACGTCGGGGTTGGTTTAGAGAACATCAATATGCAAAGCAAACAAAAGGAGAGCTTTTCTGGTGGAAGTGGAGACATACTACTGCTCAGTCTCCCCATAATTCTCTACCTCGACCCTACTTAGGAACTATCAGGCTCTGAAGAACACATTTAAAAAACCACTGCTCTAGGCAAAATAGGCACCTAGACTTGTCCCCTGAACTTTTTGCCTTTGAGTCATAGTTCATACTTTCCCTTTAGCTTGAGATGTCAACAAATGAAAATTCCAGGAGAATTCCATAAGACTTTGTTCCAAGTCAGTGCCTTGAAGAGTATAGAGTATACAGTAAGTACTCAATAAATACATGTTGAATGAATACTGTTCCTCCTAAACTCCTGCCAATGTCATTCTTCAGTGTGAATGTAAACAGCACCTTCTTCAAAAACTCTTCTACAATCCTGCTACATAGAATTAGATTTTGTGTTCTACAAATGTTGGGCATTGGGCCAGGCATAGAGATACAAAATTTAAGACAAAGTCCCTTTCCTCAAAGGCTCTCAGTCTGGAACCTTTATGCCTGTATTGATAGTCCTTATATTAATCTACTTTATATTCATTTATTTATTCATTCAACAGTCATGTGAATATGTATCACCTGACAAACACAGAACCTATATCTCCTATTCTCCTATTTATCCTCTAACTCAGCCACAAAGGTGAGATTTCACAATTCTTGAACTGCATTTAAAATAGCCATAGACAAATTCTTTAAAAACATTTTCTAAGATGAGTGTTAGGAGCCAAAATTATGTTTCCTAATACTACTTATTCACCTATTAATTGCATAACTGAATTCCTATATAAATTGATTCATGCTTTTAAAAGTTTTAAGATTTCCCAGTTATACAAATAAGTGGTAATACTGTATAATGAAATACAGTTGACCTTTGAACAACATAGGTTTATAAAACATGGGTCTACTAATACATGAATTTTTTTCAATAAATACAGTACAACACTGTATTTTCTATTAAGTTTGTTTGTTTATTTGAGAGAGAGAGAGAGAGAGAGCACGCACCAGTTCCCACATGTGGGGTTGGGGAGGGAAGGGCAGAGGAAGAGGAAGAGGAAGAAGAGAATCCCAAGCAGATTCCCTGCTGATCCCAGAGCCCACAGGGCTCAATCTCGCAATGCTGAGGTCATGACCTAAGTTAAAATCAAGAGTCAGATGCTCAACCAACTGAGCCACTCAGGCACCCCCTTATGATTTTCTTAATAACACTTTTTTTTTTTTTAAGATTTTATTTATTCATGAAAGACACAAAGAGAGAGGCAGAGACATAGGCAGAGGGAGAAGCAGACCTCCTGTGGGGAGCCCAATGCGGAATTTGATCCCAGGACCCTGGGATCACACCCTGAGCTGCAGGCAGACACTCAGCCACTGAGCCACCCAGGTGCCCCAATAACATTTTCTTTTCTCTAGCTTACATTATTATAGTAACAGTACATAATACATATTACATGCAAAATATGTGTTAACTGTTTAAGTTATCAGGAAGGCTTCTGGTCAACAGTAGGCTATATTGGAGTCAAAAGTTACACATGGATTTTCAACTGAGCAAGGGGTCAGCACCCCTAATCCTGGCATTGTTCAAGGATCTGATGGTACTGATAAAAGTACTTTAAGATGGGGTGCCTGGTGGTGCAATTGGTTATGTGTTGGACTCTTGGTTTTGGCTCAGGTCATGGTCTCGGGTTGTGAGATCAAGTCCTGCATTGGGCTCACGCTAAGCACAGAGTCTGCTTCAGACTCTCTCTCCCTCTCACTCTGCTCCTTTCACGTATGTGCTTTTTCTCTCTCTCTCTCTCTAAAATAAATAATCTTTAAAGAAAAAGAACCTTAAAATGTAAAATGTGCCTACCCATTGATCCATTAATCCTACTTTTAAGATTCACTCCTAAACACAAACACACATGCACATACAAATATGTGTACATATCTCTTGCCCTAGAGGTTAGTGGAATGAGAATACCAGGAAGTAGAAAGAGAAATTGGCAAATAAGTATGTGTAGTATGATTCTATTTTGTTGTTTAAGAAGGAGATAAAGTATATAATTACATAAATAAAAGCAAAGCAGTAGGACCTACCCAAACTATTTACACTGATTATTCCACAGTATAAAACTGGATGAAGAGACAGCTACCTTCCAATGTTCCTCTATGTTCACTGATATTAGGGCATGTATCATTTTGTATTTAAAATATGAAAAGTTTATTCTTTTAAATGTATAAAAAGAGCTTTTACTGTATTTTAGTTTTAATACAGGCATTCCCCAAATTCTGAGCATTTAACATACAATCATCCTGCAAAACATATACCACGGCCATACCAAGAAAAGAAAAGGAAGAAGGGCAGAGGTGGTGCATTAGTGACTTCTCTTCTCACAGAAAGGTTTCATACTGTACAGGGTGGGGAAAGAAGGAGGGGCGGATCCCTGGGTGGCTCAGGGGTTTAGAGCCTGCCTTTGGCCCAGGATGTGGTCCTGGAGCCCCGGAATCAAGTCCCACATTGGGCTTCCTTCATGGGGCCTGCTTCTCCTTCTGCCTGTGTCTGACTCTCTCTGTGTCTCTCATGAATAAATAAATAAAATCTTTAAAAAAGAAAAAAAAGGGAGAGGGGAATACTAAGGAGAAATGATGTAAACAGATAAAACAATGTTAATTAAAAAATAATAAAACAAGGTTAATTAAAAAAATAAAACAATGTGAAAATGGAAATTATTTTTTTTTAAACTTTTATTTATTTATGATAGTCACAGAGAGAGAGAGAGAGAGAGGCAGAGACACAGGCAGAGAGAAGCAGGCTCCATGCACCGGGAGCCCGATGTGGGATTCAATCCCAGGTCTCCAGGATCACGCCCTGGGCCAAAGGCAGGTGCTAAACCGCTGCGCCACCCAGGGATCCCTGAAAATAGAAATTATTGACAAGAATTCCAAGCTTCCTTAAAAAAAAAAAAAGGTCAAAACCCATAATGCATTAAGACACCATCAGGGATCCCTGGGTGGCGCAGCAGTTTGGCGCCTGCCTTTGGCCCAGGGCGCGATCCTGGAGACCCAGGGCGCGATCCTGGAGACCCAGGATCGAATCCCACATCAGGCTCCCGGTGCATGGAGCCTGCTTCTCCCTCTGCCTGTGTCTCTGCCTCTCTCTCTATGTATGACTATCATAAATAAATAATAATAAAAAAAAATGTTTATTAAAAAAAAAAAAAGACACCATCGGTTTCCAATAACGTGTTTTTGCCCCTCCCCTTTAGACAGCATTGTAGTTGCAAGTCAAATTCCATATATTTAATCCTCTTTAGGAAATATACTTATATCAATAACACAAACAAACATTCTAAAAGCCTGAAGTCACTAGTTAGAGCACCCTAGGATAAGTACTACTTCATCTGCTTTCAAAATCTGTGTGGTAAGCCATTCCCAGACTATACTGGATATGTTAGCTGTCTTATGTCAGTCCTGAGAGGGAAGGGGAGGCCACTATGTTTCCTACCACCCTGATATCTGTACAACACTCTAAAATTTAAAAGCTCTTTGATACACATGAATCAAATGTTCTAGCTCATTAAAAAGCATTCAAATAAAACACATACAGCTATCATTATAAACATATGCAACAATTTAATCTTTGAACAAAAAGATGGCAAACCATGAACTTGAAATGGATGCTTATGAGCTATTATGAATGCTGGTTACAAATGTAGAACAGATACCTAAATATTTTCATTAATTGAAAACTGCAGCTGAGAAACTGCCACAAATCCAAAAACTCACTGTTAACTTTCATAAATGAAAGCTGATTTCTTTGAGCAAACTCTCGGTGGACTTTGACTAATAATTAAGACATAATTCACCCACAACTTTTCATTTGTACATCAATAACATACATGGGAAAATCTGGGCTATCATCCTTGACAAATCATTTCTCACAACACTTGGAAAATACAGTTTCACCTCATGCAATTATGATTTTGCAAAAAGGATTAATATAACTGTATTACTAAAGTTTAAGATAGTTGAAGTTTTAAAACTGAAAAATCTACTTTAAAAAAATCTAACTAGGCACTCAAAATAACATATATGCCAACATGCCGAACACAAAAAATGAAAGATGTATTTCCATGTACTGTCAGAAACAGCAAAGATAAACAAATTTAATGCTCTCTACTCATCAGAGGTAATTTAGACAGATTGAATAAAACTTTTCCAGGAAAACACTCCATTTAAATGAAGCCGGTAAGGCATACTTTCAGATATTAAGGATAGACCAATATAGAGAAGGGATTGAAAAATAGGTCTGTTCACAACAAGATATCATAAAACAAGTAAAAATAAGAATTCGAATGTAAGACTCAAATGAAATCAAGTGATAATCAGAAAAGGCCACATAAAGGACATCCATTTAAAACAGAGACCAAATTTCACAATGTGAGTGGGAATAGAAGCCAGAGTAGGACATCCTCTTGAAAAAATTTTAACCCTATACATAATAAAAATGTAAGGCTATAGTAATAACTGTGCACTTATTCTCACAACATAAAGAGTGAATTAAATGTTGCTTTTGTGGCAAAAATTCTTCCAATAAACTGGATGATAGCCCAATTTAACATCATTTGATTTTTCACAGTGTAACCATAAAGGTTTTTTTGTTTGGGAGGGTTTGTTATGCTCTTCTTCCCAAAAAAAGAAAGGCTACATCAAGCTTCCCAAATGCCTGTCTTAATATTTTAATCTTCAAATCATCTTTTTAAACGCCTCTAACTCAGGTCAACTTTGTTGGCCTTTCTCTTTACTTTTTAACTTGTCCATTGGATATGGTTAACATCCAGAAATCCTCTTGGAAGTTTATCACACAAAGACAGCAGAGACAGATGCATGGGCTAAGTGAAGAGGGGTTTTGGAAGAGACTACTTGTAGGAGTGGTACATTTTGTGAATATTTTGCTTTCCTATACAACCCTTCCTTCAACCTCATCCTGCAGGGACTTGGATAATGAATCCTCCCTGTACTTGCATTTTTATTACCTGTTTATATAAGAAGAAGGGATATGCATCTTAGTCTGCATATCTTAGATTTTGTAAAATATATATTGGTCAGGCCCAGATTCTAAATGATTTTTTTAAATGCAATATAATACTGTACCAAGGTTGTAAGGGAGTTCCTTTTCATATAGAGCCTCTCCAAGTACTGTAGTCCCTCATCTTTCAGTAACTCCAATGGAAAATGGTGCAGATTCCTATAATTTAAGAACAAATTCTTGTGCTTTTCCAGCTTTGCCACAGAGATCGTCTTACAGAGTTCAGATGCCATGACTGAACATATCCCATCAGGCACACTGCAGCACTACATCTTGTCAAAATTGGTCCATTTCTAAAGAGAAAAAGAAATTGAATAATTAAGATACTGTTCATCAGCATTGCCAAATAAACCACTTAGCACACATGACTATTTGCAGACACCAAAAAAAGAATTACACATTCAATCTCTGTATTTGTTTCTTTCCTAACAACTAAATTTATCACACATATATAGGAGATTAAAATGAGCAACTATTGGGAATCCCTGGGTGGCTCAGTGGTTTGGCGCCTGCCTCCGGCCCAGGGCGTGATCCTGGAGTCCCGAGATCGAACATCCGGCTCCCTGCGTGGAGCCTGCTTCTCCCTCGGCCTGTGTCTCTGCCTCTCTCTCTCTGTGTGTGTCTCTCATGAATAAATAAATAAATAAATCTTAAAAAAAAAAGCTACTTTTTATTAAAAATGCCCTCACTATTTAAGCTTACTTAGCACTTAGCAGCAACAGTCCCAAATGAAAAAAAAAAAAAAAAAAGTTCTTCAACTTCAAACAGGAATGTCTAACAGAAAGAAACCAGTTTCATAACCTGCAACCAAAGATAGCTGAAAAATCAGATACAGCAAACCCATTTCCTTCTTGAACTACCCCATTTTATGTTCAGCTTAAGGGATTTCAAAAATATTGATAAATACATACAAAATAGATCACTGACAGCTTCGTTTTCTTTATTTCTTACTATCTTTAGAATATTGTCCTATATTCTAATTTTTTTATCTCTTTATTTTCTTTCTTCTTAGCTTTGAGGATTATCAGAAGTAATAAAGAATCATGTCCAGGACGATATGGTTTTATTATCTCAATGAAAGAAGAAATACTGTGCTAGGAAATAAGAACCTTGTGTTATTTTATTACTATCTTTCCAAGCCTCAGTTGCCTAATATAAAAAATGGAGACAGCAATTTATTGGTACAGACCAGAACCCAGAACAGATTAAATTCCCTTCTACCTCTGAAAGTGACAGGGTAGGAAGAGAAATAACATTTGCCATCTTATCAACAAGGAACAGAGCAAAAACAAATTTCATTCACAATCACTTAACATAAGAAGAAACAAACTCAGAGCTTCAGTAATTTGTCCAAGGTCAAACAGCTCATAAAGGCTAAAAGCAAAGATTTTTTCCCCACCTTGGGGTAGAGATGAGGCTGTTCCATGTATTTTAAAACCTGGGTTTTCTACATACACAGACTCACAGGTCTCTATATAATACTAAGGAAATGTGAAAACACTAAAAAGTTGAGCTTTGTTCAAAGACTCTACATTTTCCTGGGCATCCTTTCTCAAACTCCCCAATAGAAAGTATCTTTCAAAGAAAATTTTTTTTAAGAAAAACTATCTTCCCCTGGGAATTAACACTAAGTTAGTGCAAAACATAGTAACATAAGCTTTCGAAAGCAGTTTTGTAACTTTCTTGGTAATTTTCCATTATTCCAAATTCCAACTCCTAGCTAATAAAAAGGCACTTGCCATTTTATTTAAAAGGACAGGGGATCCCTGGGTGGCGCAGCGGTTTGGCACCTGCCTTTGGCCCAGGGCGCAATCCTGGAGACCCGGGATCGAGTCCCACATCGGGCTACTGGTGCATGGAGCCTGCTTCTCCCTCTGCCTGGTGTCTCTGCCTCTCTCTCTCTCTGTGACTATCATAAATAAATAAAAATTTAAAAAAATTAAAAAAAAAATAAAAGGACAGACAACATGGAATAGTCAATAATATCCCCAACGCAACATGAGAATTCAAAATTTTCCCATTCTGATCCTACTTACACACCTAATTTATAAGACATATGTGACTTGAACAACATACTCAATCTTTCTATATTTTAATTCTCTCATGTCTAGAACAAGGAGAACTAAACTAGAAATAATACCCATGATACTGCATGGGAAGAGGTTTCCTGGATTATTATTCACTGAAGTAGTGAATTGGAAGCAGGTTAGATGTCTCACCAGTGCCTTCAATTTAATATATTTTGATTTTCATCACCAATCTGAATTTTCCCTAGTGTTTCTCATCTCAATTAACAGCACACACCTCTATCCACCTAGCTGTGTAAGCCGGAAAGCTGGAAGTCATGAAGGATTCCATCCTGTCCTTCACCTGCCCTGTCCAATTTAGCTTAACACCGGTGGTTTCCATCTCCAAAATACATCTCAAATCCATCCACATCTCTCCACCGGCCAAAACCAAAAGCCACTGTCATCTCCTGCCTGGCCATCTGTACTACTGGTCTCCCTGTGCCCACTCTGGTCACTTTCTAATACATTAATCATTTTAGCAGTGAGCCTTTAAAATGTAAATCCCATTGTTTTCCTCTCTTGGGTAAACTCACTCCCCAGCGCACACATATCAACTAAATACAGCCTTGAAAAGCTTTTTTAGAAAATCAGACTCTTATCAGGCACCAAGGGCTCCTCACAATCTAGCCCCATTTGCTTCTCCATTCTCCAGCCTTATCTGGCAGCACCCTCCCTGGCTTCTCACCAAGCTCCTGGGCTTTTCTAGTCCTTTCTGTCTAGTCTCTTTCAAGATCCAAACTTCACACCACTTGCTACTCTCCACTTACCTTGAAAGCACTGTCCCATCAGCCTTCAAGTTTCAAAGTAAAAATCACTTCCCGATCCAAAACTATTCTCCTGTTATTCATTCAGAGAAGCCCCCCCCCCACTTTTATATATGACTCCTTGCAATCTGTAATCTAAGTATTTATTGGTGTACCTGTCTATGATCAATGTAGCCAAGGGACTGCAAGCTCCTGAGGGCAGAGATCTTGTTTTCCTCACTCTTGCACGCCTGTCCATGCACAGTATCTAACACAAGGCAGGCCCTCAAACAGCTGATGAGAGGATGAAAGTAGGACAGGTAAGACGCAAGGTAGATTTTTTTCACTCTGTAATCTATGGTCATCTTGTAGATACTATATCCCAAGAGCTTGCTATGTGCCATAAAGATCCCTAATCCGTAAGACTCTGCACTGCAAAAGACATTATTTAGCCTGTTATATAGATTAAAAACAGAAATTTTTCTCAGAGGGTAACTTGCCAGAATTCTAACCCAGGTGGGCCAACTCCAAAGCCTGTGCCCTCCCTGCCTTACAATATAGCCATTCAGGCGCTTCAAGGGGCCTGTGTTTCTTCCCTCTCATCACCGAAGTGGTAGGCGAAGCTTACACAAATATGAGACTACAAAGTAAGACTATATCCAAAACCCACCCTCACTGATGGAAGATCCAGTAAGAGAACTCGGTGAAACTAACTGCTTTCCTTCTCAATCCCGACGGCTGGGAATGGGCTCCTTTAAAACATCACTACACCTCGTTAAAACGCATCTGGCTACAAAGGCAGCTTGGGAGAGAAAATCTGCACAAACGAAATCCGAAAGCTGCCAATAATAAACAATGCTAATGGTTTTCCAAAACGCATTCGCTGGCAATATACAGCCTTTACCAGTATCGGTCATTTTCTTACACCAATTCCCTTGGCTACCTCTTACCTACAGTTAAAGATAAATGGTATACTTCATAATATTAACTGAATAGATACAACTGCACCGCCACAAGTTTTCTACGTAAACACCAATCCACTTTATTGTTTAAAACAAATCAACGAACCCCTCCCACCTTAAGAAAATGCCACACACTTTGAGCAGGTGTGTGTAAAAGGAAAGGAGACCCTCGGACTGACTTCCGTATTTAATGCAGCCGAATACTCACTCCAATTGCCTAATACTGGGATCAGAGAATGCAAAACTGTGTATTAAAAGCATCTGTAAAAGGCTGTTTTCTCAGTAGTCTCAGGCCAACACCTGCCGCTTTGCCCGAGTGAACCAAACACTAAGGTCGTTACGGTTTGGAAGCAGGGAGCCCCGCGGCAGGGATTTCACAGACCGGGTGTCGGGGTTCCCCGGCCGCCGCGGGCGGGGAGGGCCCGGCGACTATGGCGGCTCGGGCCGGGGGACCACTGGCCGCTGCCCCGACGCTTCTGCCGGACCCGGCGTGCTGGCCGGGCGCCGGGCCAGGGCGCCCTGAGCCACGCGAGCCACCGACGCGACAGGCGGCCGCACTCACCTCGGCGCCGGCAGAGCCAGCGCTCCGGGGGCAGGCGGCGCTGGACTGCGAGCCGAGGGTCTGCGGGCGGAGCGGGGCGGGAGCCGGAGGGGGCGGGGCAAGGCGCGGCCGGCCAGGGGCGGGGCAGGGCGGGGCGGAACCCGCACGGTGGAGAGCGGGGGGAAGCGGGAGGCGTGGGGAGGAAGACGGAACATCGCGATAATTCGCCTCTGTTCTCGCGGGATCAAAACTCCCTGGACGAGAGGTTCGTTTTCCAAGCGACGTGCCTATTGGCCGAGAGCGCGGCTTCCTCCAGACCTGCCCCGCCCGCCGCTCAGCATTGACTTCCGGCTCCGGCTGGGGTCTTGCTCCATCGATCCCAGTGCTTCGCTTTGCTTTGCTTTTTGGAGGGTTCCACTTAGACGGCTCCAACATCAGGAGTTGCTGATACCGGATCTGTTCTTTCATTCATACATTCATTCAGGCACTCCCGCTTGCATTCATTGTACACAACAATAATCACACCCGAGCGTTTGTTGTGTGCCAGGCAGCGTTCTAAGAGAGCTGTGCATAATCTCCCCAAACCCTGAAAGCAATCTCATGACACAGGTACTATTATTATACTCGTTTAACGAATGAAAAACTGAGGTCCGGTGGGTTCCTGTAATATGGTCAAGGTTGGTTATCAAGCGGTGAGCCTCAGCGTGGGGCTTGAGGGCTCACTGTGCGCGCTGGCAGGTTTGCTCCAAAAAGGAGGCGGCTGATCTAGTCTCTGCTCTGGAGATCCCTGAGGTCTATTTTGAGAAAAGACCGCTGCAAAGGACCATCAGAGCTTAGTGAGTTAAATATTACGGCAATTCCTTGCATGGCCGAGTAGGCGGTCGATAACTTTCTTCAAGATGAAAATATTTATTCCTATGTCAGCGGAAGGACGCATCAAAGGAAGAGAACTTTATGATGGTAAAAAGAATTCCAAATATTGTTAGGGAACATTTTAAAAATAATTTTATTTTTTAAAAAAATATTTTGTTGGGCAGCCCCGGTGGCTCAGCGGTTTAGCGCCGCCTACAGCCCAGGGCGTGATCCTGGAGACGCAGGATCGAATCCCACGTCGGGCTCCCTGCATGGAGCCTGCTTCTCCCTCTGCCTGTGTCTCTGCCTCTCTCTCTCTCTCCTCTCTGTGTATTCTCGTGAATAAATAAATAAAATCTTTTTTAAAAATGTTAATAATGTCAGTTTTCTGAAGTGAACAGTTTTAAAGCTTCCTCTTGTGAAACTTGCTGTCATTTATTGTTCTTTGAAAAGCTTGCTGTTGACTTCTTAGCCATTCATTGACAAGCAACCTTGATTCTATAACTACTTTGCGTTGGTTTATTAGAGATGAATAATCTGAAAAGCAGATTCATACTAAATAACGCCTGTCCAAAACAAGTTTCGAGTTATAATAAAATACTGATTACTTATATATTAAACTGGTCTTCAGAAGTTACTGAAGCATATGGCAAGGTGAACGTCATGTAGTTCTAAGAACTTTGATACACATTTTTAAAAAATATTTTATATACTTATTCATGAGAGACACACAAAGAGAGAGGCAGAGACATGCAGAGGAAGAACCAGGCTTCCTGCAGGGAGCCGTATGGGGGACTCAATCCCAGGACCCAGATCAGGACCTGAACTGAAGGCAGACGCTCAACCGCTGGGCCACCCAGGCGTCCCCACTTTCCTAAATACCTAAGAATTTGTAGTACTTAAGAACTTTTTTTTTGCTAAATTTATAATGAGGAAGCCTACAGCCTGTATAACAACAAAAATAAGGTATTAAGGATCAATCCAAATAATACGACTTACTCCTAATATTGGAGAGTGACCCCCAAAATGATTAAAAACAGAACGACAAATTTTTAAAGCGATCGATGTTAGCCACTTAGCTTTCATCTCTTAAAAAAAAAAAAAAAAGAGGAAACATTTTAATGAATTAACTTTACATCCAATGTTTGATCGCAAAAAAAATGAATCATCTTAGCATTAACTTCTACACCTCTGAAATTTCAGGACACAAAAATAACCAAGTGATTCTGTGTGTCAGAATGTCCATTGAAAGGTGTGTTGATTTTCACATCTTGCCTAATTCAAAACACTAAAAAATCCTTAAGCTACCTATTTTGCAATCTTCAGCAAACTGTAGCATCAACAGGCAGCGCGGTATCACTTTAAAAAAATTCCAAGACAAAGACAACCCCTTTGTAAAATTCCCACCTCTGGCTCCCCAGGATTGGGTTGCAAACTTCGACAAAATACTGTTCTCCACTCCCTATTGGTGCATGCTCTATCATTCATTCTTCGGCTGGAGTTTTGTGAGGTTGCTTTATGGGAAAACGCCGCTATGATTTAGTCTGGAACTTCCTTGCTTTTGACTTTTACATGGCTATTAATTTGTACAAAGAATCCCAAACTGATACAGCGGGAACCAAACTGGCAAATCAAGCTGTGGAGACAACTGTGTAATTCGCTGGAAAAAAAGGAGAACCTCTTCTGCGTGCGGGGTAAATTGACAAAGGATTTTACGACACAGAGATTTGAGAGTTAAAGAAACTTTTCCGGTTTTTCGATAGTATTAAAGGAATAAGCGTCAAAGGAGAAGCAGATAAAATCAGGCACAATCTAAGAGTGACGGGAAGAGCAGTTTTCAGAAAGTGTTTTTAGGGTGAGATTGGAAGATTGTTATTTCCAAATAATCAGTGGATTTTTGAATGGTAAAGGGAACAAGGTAGTAAGATTAATTATAGATTATTATATAGATTATATACCTAAAAAGCTGTGGTTTGTTGTTGCTTTAATACAGATTTAGAGGGACACTTTGTACTATTGTAATTTTTAAGTGAGATGGGTATTTGTGTATGTTATATACCGCATATAATAGACAATGTATGAAAAGATATAAGAAAAAATTAGAGTCAGCTTTGGATCCAAATTTTGTGTGTATTTGTAGATTAGGAAATTCAGAGACAAATCTGTTAAGGACCAAGGAAAATATAATATTGTTACATGAAGCAGAATCAGTAGGTAATTAACATAAGGATAAATTCTCAAAAAAGAAATCCAACGTTTATATTTTCAGAATGACATTTTCACTAAAACTAAAATACGAGGGACGCCTAGGTGGCTCAGTGGGGGTGCCTGCCCCTACAGGGATCAGGCTGCCTGTGAGGCACCTTCCTCTAAATAAGTAAATAAATAAATCTTTAAAAAACACTAAAATATGAAAGTTCAGGAAAACATTGATAAACAAGAATAACTTACATTTGAAATAGCAATATAATTCTTTTTGTAGGATTCAACTCAATATAAAACTCCAAAATACAGCATCTTAAAGATTCTTCATGTGTTCATTTAATGAATATAGCTAGTGGCACATCTATATCTCTACAGGGCACAATTTATAGTGGGTATGCAATGACTATCTCTTAAATGGTTTCTGTTATATGGGGATTTTTTTTTAAGATTTTATTTATTTATTCATGAGAGACACAGAGAGAGGCAGAGACACAGGCAGAGGGAGAAGCAGTCTCCATGCAGGGAGCCCGATGTAGGACTTGATCCAGGGACTCCAAGATCTCACCTGGGGCCAAAGGCAGGAACCAGACCGCTGAGCCACCCAGGGATCCCCTATATGGAGATTTAAAATAGTAAGGTTAAGTCCCTCAAGAAGCTTATACTGTAGCTGGGAAAATGAGGCTCAAAACATTTAAATAAAAACTTCTGGACAGTTCTTGATGCATAGATGCCGATTGTAGACTACAGGTGCTTCAAGAGCATAGGTTATTGTGAGCTGAAATACTCGGGGAGCTTCACAACTGGCTTACGACCTAATTCAGTCCTGAGCAATGGGCAAAATTTCAGTAAATAAAAAAGAAGGGAAGTAGCATCCCAGGTAGTGGATGAGTTGTTAGCACATATGTGTGAGCATAAAGAATAATCGACTCATGGTTCATTTGGGGACTTTTTGGGCTTTGAAAATAAAAAGGAAGGACATCAGAAGTTGCATGAAGAGTCAAAATTGTCAGAATTAAGGGGTTTGGTCCTGGGTTTTCAGCAGGAGTAAGACCTAAGGAAAGTAGTAATGGGAAAAGATTAAGCTGATAGAGCAATTTAAGATGGTTCCAAGAACAGACTGGAAATTAAAGGATTAAATACTTTAGATAATGGAGTACAGATTGGTAGCAGCCTTATAAGAGATTTTATCAAAGTAACTTTACTTTCTGGTGGCAGACTAATGAATCTTAATGCGTTCCTTTATATTCTTCTAAAGCATTGAGCTTATTTTTTTATTCAGAGGTATAAATACAAATTTTACTAGGTGTAGTGGTAGTTGCGGTGCAATTAACACAGTAAACATGGTTGTTGTTCATATTGGATCAGTTCTTGCTCCTTTGTCTCAGATTTATGTGTATTTTTTGGTTCTATTGAACTGAATAGAAGGAATTTCAGCAACAACAACAACAAAAAGGCAGAAAAAAAACAACCTTATGATTGAAGAACACCATGGGAGGATGGGAGGTGTTCTTACTTGTACTGGAGGCTTTCACTTGACCTGTTTCTCTGAGTCAAGACTAAATTACATACACTCAGTGAGTTGCCCCCGTTTACCAGATAGTTTCCTCAGTGTTGGGCAAAGGTGAACCAAGAATTAGCCCTCCCCCCTACCCCCACCCCCACAAAGCAAAGTGCTTCAGAGACCCTAAACAGGGTGTTTGTCTCCTGCCTCAAACCTGCTTCAAAGGATCCTAAGTTGTTGATCAGTGGTTCTTACTTAGGTAGACGGAGAAGAAAGAATCTGGTTGTGGAAAAGGACTTTGAGACAGTCACCTTCTGCAGATGACTGGTATGGTGGGCTGCAGTGCTCATCAAATCTCTCTTTACTCCCCTCTATGTGCTAGCCATTTCAGGGAAGAAAATGAAATGTTAGCCCATGTGACCTATGTCACTTCTGGCCAATGATGGTGGAAAGTTCATCCCCAGTTTTCCAGTCTCTTGGTCTGCCTGCTAGGACTCCCATTACTTAAAGCTTGGATCTCTGAGTTACTGTGAATCATACATCCCCACTGTCCAAGCCCTATTCCCAAACCAAGTGAGTCAGTAGCATGAAGTGATTAATATGTTCCCTCATTTTAGCCCATCCAATCCTGCCCACCTAATTGTTAGCAGGTTTTCTTCTGGGGACATTGGCATTTATTTAAGTTTTCTTTAGTTAAAAAAAAAATTACCCTGATTAACAGTTTCAGATACCAAGTGTATGAGGTATTTGGAGAGAAAAATCACACCATGAAGATGGTTTAATTGTTCATCTAGTAAAGATTTATTGAGGCCCAATAGGTGCCAGGCACTAATGTATTTGATCTACCTATTCATAGAACCATAATACTTTTTTATTTTATTTTATTTTTTATTTATTTATTTATTTATTTATTTATTTATTTATTTATTTATTCATGATAGACCCAGAGAGAGAGTGAAAGAGGCAGAGACACAGGCAGAGGGAGAAGCAGGCCCCATGCCAGGAGCCCGACGCGGGACCCATCCCAGGACCCCAGGATCGTGCCCTGGGCCAAAGGCAGGCGCCTAACCGCTGAGCCACCCAGGGATCCCCCCATAATACTTTTTTAAAGATTTTATTTATTTTGACAGAGAGAGCACAAGCAGGAGTGCGGCAGAGGGAGAAGCAGACTCCCTACTGAACTTGATCCCAGGACCCTGGCATCATGACCTGAGCCAAAGGTAGATGCTTAACCAAATGAGCTACCCAGCTGCCCCCATGGAACCATGATACTAATCTAGGATTGCTTTTTCAGATTTGGGAGCCTCTGCCACATTGTCTTTGGGAATTGGGGCTGCCCTATCTTAGAAAAATCTTGTAGGGGTGCTCAGTGGCTCAGTCGTGTAGGCGTCTGCCTTCAGGTCAGGTCTTGATTCCAGGGTCCTGGAATGGAGGCCCAGGGGTGGGGCAGACTCCTTGCTCAGCGGGGAGTCTTCTACACCTTCTCCCTCTGCCCCTCCCCCCAGTTGTGCCCGCGCGCACACGCACGCGCTCTCTCTCTCTCTCTCAAATGAATAAATAATATCTTTAAGAAAAAATAATAAAATAAAATTTTAAAAAAGAATAAAAAGAAAAGTCTTGTAATCATAGATATTTAAAAGCCAGAATTACACATAAACCTGCATTGTGGTTTCATAGCTATTTTTAATAGCTTTAGTGAGATGTTAATTATATACCGTAAAATTCACTCATTTTAAGGATACAACTCAGTGTTTTTTTTTAAAGAAAATTTACAGAGTTGTGCAAGTATTATCACATTCAAATTTTAGAAGATTTCTATCCTCCAAAGAAACTTTGTGCCCATTTGTAGGCATTTCCCACTCCTACCCTGGTGCAAGCAATCACTAATAAACTTTGTTCCTATAGGTTTGCCTTTTCTGGACATTTAACATAAATAGCATCATTAAGTATGTGGTCTTCATATCTGGCTTTCATAGAGCATGTTTTTGAAGTTTATCCATGTTGTAGCATGTATCAGTACTTCATTTTTATTGCCAAATAATATTCTGTCATAGGTACAGTACCACATTTTGTTGATCCATTCACCAGTTGATGGACATTTGGATTGCTTTTTTAGCTATTGTAAATAATGCTGCTATGAAGATGTATACAAGTTTTTGTGTGAACAAGTGTTTTCAGTCTCTTGGGGATATACACTAGGCATAGAGCTCCTGATTTATGTAGTAATTCTATGTTTACCTTTGAGAGGAATTCCTCATTCTAACCTGAATGTACTATCTTACTTTCCACCTGTGGCATATGAAGGGTCTAATTTTGCTACATCCTTGCCAGTACTTCTTAGTGTCTGTATCTTTGACAAGACAAAGTTGTCTTGTCAACAACTATACAAAGTTATAGTTGTTCTGGTGGGTGTGAAGTGAAGTGTGAAGTGGTTCTCATTATAGTTTTGGTTTTCATTTTCCTAAGGACTAGTGATTTTAAACATTTCATGAGCTTATTGGTCATTCATATATCTTCTTCGGTAAATTGTCTTTTCAAATTTTTTGCCTATTTTTTTACTTAGGTTTTTGTCTTATTTTTGAATTGTGTTTGTTATATATTTTGGATTAACGTCCATTATCAAACATGTGATATATCTACAATTACTTGCAAATATATTCTCCTATTTTGTGAATTGTCTTTTAACTTTCATGACAGTGTCTTTGAAACAAAAGTTTTTAATTTTGATAAAGTCCAATTTATTTTTTTCTTTTTATCAATTGTGCCTTTGGTATTGTACATAGAAATCTTTGTGTAACCCAAGCTCATACATATCCCTTTGTTTCCTAACAGCTCTACAGTTTTAGCCCTTACTTTTAGGACTTTGATCCAGTTGGAGTTCATTTTTGTATATGGTGTGAGGTAGGGGTCCAAATTTGTTATTTTGTATGTGCCTATCCAGTTGTTCCAGCATCATTTGTTGAAAGGACTATTCTTTTCCCATTTAATTACCTGGTACTCTTGTCAAAAAATAATTGACTGTAAATGTAGAGGTTTATTTCTGGACTTTCAATTCTATTCCATTAACATATAGTGTCAGTCCTTAGGACAATATCACCCTGTGTTGATTACTGTCGCTTTGTTGTAAGTTTTTAAAGTGGGAAGAATGAGGATACCTGGGTGGCTCAGCGGTTGAGCCTCTTCCTTTGGCTCAGGGCGCGATGCTGGAGACCCGGGATCGAGTCCCACATCGGGCTCCTTGCATAGAGCCTGCTTCTCCCTCTGTCTGTCTCTCTGTGTCTTTCATGGATAGAGAAATAAATAAAATTAAAAAAAAATAAAATGGGAAGAATGGTCCTCTAACTTTGTTCTTTTTCAAGATTGTTTTAGCTATCCTAGGTCTTTTACATTTCTATATAAATCTAAGGTCAAATTCTGCAAAAAAAAAAAAAAAAAAAAGACAGCTGGGATTTTGATAGGTGTTATATAAAATCTATAGATCAATTTGGGGGTATTGCTATCTTAATAATATTAAGGCTTCTAATCCATGAGTATGGAATGTATCTCATTTACTTAAGTGTCCCTTGATTTCTTTCAGCAATGTTATATAATTTTCAGTGTAAATGTTATATAATTTTCAGTGTAAAAGTTTTGTACTTCTTTTAAGTGTAGTCCTGAGTATTTTATTCTTCTTGGTCCTATTGTGCATGGAAATGTTTTCTTAATTTCATTTTCAGATTGATAGATATTCAGTTTTGGTTTATTTTGTGTCCTCTGGCCTTGCTGAAATTGTTTAACAGTTTTAGTAGGATTTTGTTGTTGTTTTCATTTTGTTTTGGGGTGTGTGTGTGTGTGTGAAGATCATGTCAACTGAATTGTGTGTGTGTGTGAAGATCATGTAAACTAAATTTTTTTTTCTTCCTTTCTAATCTGCATGCCTTTTACTTTTTTCTTGCTTTATTGCACTGGTTAGAATACCCATTAAGTCTTAAATACAAATGATGACAGCAAACATCCTTGCCTTGTTTCCAGTCTAAAAAGAGAAGCAGTCAAACATTCACCATTAAGTGTGATGTTAGCATTAAGTTTTTAAAAAGTTTTTATTGGCCCTTTATCAGATGAAGGAAGTATCCTGCCATTTTTTTCTGCATTTATTAATATGATCATTCAGTTTTTGCCCCCTATTCTATGAATATGGTGTATTACATTAGTGATTTCAGATGTTAAACCAACCAGCTTTATTTATTTATTCCAGGGATAAATCCCCCTTGGTCATAATATATAATCTTCTTTATATCTTGCCTGATTTGATTTTTCTAATATTTTGTTGAGGACTTTTTGTGTTCAAAAGCATCATGGATATTGGTTTGTTTTCTTATTACGTCTTTGTCTGGCTTTGGTAGCAGGATAATATTGGCCTCACAGAATAGAGTTGCAAACTATTTTTCTGATAGAGTTTGCAAAGATTCATATTACTTCTTTAAAGGTTTAGTAGGATTTACCACTGAAGCCATCTTGGCCTGGGCTTACCTTTATGTAAATATTTTAAATTACTAAATTATTTGCTTGTTATAGTTCTATTCAGATTTTTTATTTCCTTTCAATTCGGTTTTGATGTTTTGTATCCTTCCAGAATGTTTTTCCACTTCATAGCTTGCTGATGCCACAGCTTACCTATGGGCAAGGTTGCTTTTTAACCAGTACACTCTCATACGGTCATAATGGTTGTTGTTTCCCAGGAGCCACTGCCCTGGGGGCTCCTGCCCCGCCCTCAAGCTTCCTACATCCTCCCCCAAGTCAGCCCCCAAGGGTTAACACCTGTAACAGCAGGGGACCTTCTGAACCTAGTTCCAGCATAGTTGCCATCTATACAGATTGGTTGGTCCTCCTGCTAAACCAGTTTTAAATTGTTGAACATCACCTCTTGAAATGGAAGACTGAGACCCCACTTCAGACCTCTTCCTCCTCCCATTTTGTTCTGAGGCTGATCATGTGCTTCAGCATTCTACTGAACAGGTCTGGCAGAAGGAATAGCATCAATTGATTGGATATGTCTGACTGGCAGTTGTGGGAGCCGATTGAGAGGCCTGGGAAGCTTTACCCAAGGCTGGCAGGGAGAGAGGGTACTGTGTGGCCCTGGGCTGATTTCTAATGAAAATTTAAGCCCCACCTATGGCTATTACAAAGAAAACAAAAGTGACTGATGATAAGCATGTAGCTCCAAGTAAGTGAACTGAAGAGGATGTCTGTGCTAAAGATGTTACTATAAGATGCAACACACATTGACACAGACACATATTTAAAGCAAGGTCATAGATTCACATGTTTCCAAAAGCCAGGCAGGTACCGTGCCTCATTTAATTGGCAGAGATGCACATTTTGGTGTTTAAACATCTCTGAAATTGGAATGCATGTTACCGTTGATGGCAAGTCATAGTTTAATAGCTTTGTGGTTTTATTCTTAGTGGTTATAGAATAGTGATGTATCTGATAATCTTATATCAGTGATGGCTCAGATCAGATTACATTTAGGAAACGAGTGGCAAGTGGCATGGGCTAGGAAAGCCATATCCCTTTATGTCAGCCTTTCACTCTGAAAGAGAGGTATGGTTACAGAGACCTATTCTTTTACTATAAGGATAAAGCAACACAGGAGCAATGACAAATGGCAACTACTTTGGTGCCTCCCTGTCCAGGAGCAATAGGGAGTGGTGGCAACTGGCAATCGCCACGGCTTCTGCCATTCCCCCCTGATGGATTGTTGCCTGTGATGACATAGGCTCAGTATTTTTTTTTAATATTTTTTTTCAATTTTTATTTATTTATGATAGTCACAGAGAGAGAGAGAGAGAGAGGCAGAGACACAAGCAGAGAGAGAAGCAGGCTCCACGCAGGGAGCCCGACATGGGACTCGATCCTGGGTCTCCAGGATCAGGCCCTGGGTTGAAGGTGGCGCTAAACCGCTGAGCCACCCGGGCTGCCCGATAGTGTTGTTTTTATAGGAAGCCAAAAATCTCAAAAGCCAGATCCTAAACCTTCTAATTTTAAAGTAATGGCTTAATTTTTTTTTTCCCCTTTCTGGCCAAAAAGAAAAAAAAAAAAAGCATGTGCAAGTTAGATCCAGCCTGTGAGTGCTTGGATTAAAATGGCTCTTTTAAGGATTTAATATTTTAAGAGGCAATGTGAGACAAACCACTTGTTACAGTTAAGCCGAAAAAAGAAAGAAAAATCCGCTCAATTTCAAAGTTTAGCACTAGGTTCAAGGCCCAGAGTAGCAAATATTACAGAGCATATTACTCACATAGCTTCTAAAATTTCTTCTCTGCCTCCCCTAAGTAGAAGATAAGAAAGTGTGGTTAGATTTGTTGAAGATGTTACATTTCCTTGTTATAAAAGTGTATGATTACTTTTTAAAATGCCATCTTAGGTTTCCAAAGCAAGAATATTTGCTTCCCACTCCTAAAGACTGGTCAATGAAAGTCAGAATGATGTGGTAGGAAACCACCAAATTCTTAGACGACTGGAGTCCTGATTCTGCCTGTGTGACATGGGGCAAGTAATTTAGCTTCTGTCAGCTTCATTGTCCTCAGTTATAAAACAGAGATAATCATACCTGTCTCCCACATGGCTATGGCAAGGGCCACAAAAGATAAAATATGGGAAAGCATAAAGGGTTATGTAAATACCAGTTGATATTGCCCAAATCATGTGAGTAGTTGGACCAGCACAGATTTTTGAATCTCAGATTCCCAAACCCAATCTCCTGCTCTTTTTGTAGACCATAACACTTACTGAAATGATCAAATCATCAACTAGTGGGCTGAATAGATGAGAAAGCTTAAGTCAAGAGCTTGTTAGAAAAAAAGTCAGCCACCATTTTGGCATCAGAGATAGCACGGAGTCTCTGTACAGCAGGGTTTAGGGAAAGCTTAAATGTTGAATCAAAAGATGAGCCTTCCACGTTTTGAAGGGCTACCCAAGAATGGTTTTGCTGGGATTGATTGGCCTCTGAAGTTTTCTCAGACTGGCCTTCAACCAATTTCTTCCCTTTCTCATGTTTTCATTCTATATTGTCTCATGAAAGAAAGAAAAGTTCTGACTTTCTTCCTTCTTGGTGAAAATGTAAAGCTCTATTTTGGATTATTAAGGGGTGGCCACCTTTACCTTGGTAGGTAGGTCCAGGTTAACTGCTCAACACTTAACCTCTAGACATCTCAAATTCTATTTGTATAAAGGCATAGAAGGTTACTAATTTTTTTTAAAAGGAAAGGAAAAATATTATCTTTAAAAAGATGTCTCTCAGGACTAGTGATATATTTTTAGCTTCTTTTTTCTTCTAAAAATTTTTTAAAGTAAGCTCTATACCCAACATGGGGCTTGAATTCATGACCCTGAATCAAGTGTCACATGCTTTACTGACTGAGCCAGCCAGGTGGCCCAATATATTTCTAACTTCTGAGTTGGACATTCTTCTTCTTGTTTTTTTTTTTTTTTTTTTGAATTGGACATTCATTTTTTTTTTTAATTTTTTTTTTTGAGTTGGACATTCTTATAGAAATTTTCTCCCATAGCCTCAAATTCAATCTGGCTGAGACCAAATTGATTATCTTATCAAAAGGATAATTCTCATTTATCTTGTTACTTCTGTCCATGACATTACTGTGTTTTAGGGGTCAGTAAACTTTTTCTGTAAAGGGCCAGATAATAAATACTTTAGGCTTTGAGAGCGATACGGTTTCTATCACAAATACTCACTTCTGCTGTTGTAGTACAAAAGTGGCCATAGATAAGATGTAGATGGATTAAAAGGGCTGTGTTCCAATAAAGCTTTATTTATGAAAACAGACAGTGGGCAGCACTTGGCCCATGCCATAGTGTGCCAGCACCTATCTAGAGTTCCTGGATGAAAATGTCAAAGTCAGTTTTGACTGTTTCCCTTCTTCAATTTTTACATCTAAGCAGCTCTCAAGTTGAGTAATTACTTCTTTCAGTAATTCTTACCCTTCCCATCACTTCCCTTCTCACTGCTGCTGTGCACATGAATTCATTCTATACAATATTCAGTGATTCGTGCGACTGGTGGTAAGGGCTGGCTGCAGGACCATACCCACTTAGTAAAGAGGGTACCAAAATTTCTAGGGGGATGATTTTTTTTTATTGGTTTTTTTTTGTTTTTGTTTTTGTTTTTGTTTTTTTTATTGGCTAGGGGGATGATTTAAGAAGCATATAAAATATTCTAATTTTAACTTTAGGGAAAATACCTGCTTTGTCAGAATATAAATTATAGAAAGTAAAACCAATGAAATCTTACATGAAGGGCCATGGTTAAAAATGGTTGTCAAACGTTGCTCAAATTTAGAATTTCCCAAGGTATGCAATGTTTAAAATTGGTGATGCTTAATGTGATGTTAGGTGGAACACAGACCAACTTTTATTTTTTTTTTTATTTTTTTTTTTAAAGGGAAATTTTTTTTTTTAAGATTTTATTTATTTATTCATAGAGACAGAGAGAGAGAGGCAGAGACACAGGCAGAGGGAGAAGCAGGCATCATACAGAGAGCCCGACAAGGGACTCGATCCAGGGTCTCCAGGATCACGCCCCAGGCTGCAGGCGGCGCCAAACCGCTGGGCCACCGGGGCTGCCCCAGACCAACTTTTAAAATATTATTAATACTTGTGTTTTTATTTTAACATGTATTGGAGAAAATATGATGTCAAACCCATAATATATCTGGTTATTTTTTTAGGGTGAAGCTGAAGTAAATATTTAGGTTTTTAAAAAGTTGTAGCCTTAAAGAAAAAGTTAATATTGTAGGCAGAATATAGATATGCTAACAGTTGTCAAGATGGTAAAAGAAAAGTTTGAAAATCAGTGACCACTTTACTGCCTATAGTTTCCATTATATTTGCCTACTAATTAACAGATCTGTCTCAGCATTGTCACTTATCTTTCTTGATAAAACCTTGAGGAGCTCATCACCACCTGCCAAATAAAGTCAATTAAACTCTTAACCTAAAATCAATGTCTTCTAAGCCTGGCTCCAGCCTTCCAGTCTTCCTCTACCTCCTGGCTTTCCAAACAGTGCTCAGAAAGTACCAGTTGCCTAAGAGTTAATGAGTGCTCCAGAAAAGAGGATTTCATAGTCCAAAAAGTTAGGGAAAGTGTTGCATACTGTATCCCTCTGAGTTCTATTCACAAGGAATTATACCATGTTCAAACCTTTGAGGAGAACCGAGGTAATGAAACTTGTCCATGTTTATCATAGAACAACATATCCTGTTGTGGAAACAGTCTGTGTGTTTATCAGCTTACTTGATCATCTTTGTCGATAACCCTCTCTTTTAGATTGTACATTAATGTCTTGTGTGTCTAGTGTAATAGGTTGGTTTGGAAAATGCTGTTCTATATCCATGTCTCCAACCTTCCCCCACTCCCCCTGCCAAACTTACCAACCAAACTGAACCACCCCCCATTAGATATCTACCCAATTCATTTGCACTTTTGAGCCTTTGCTAATTATGCACTCCACTTGGGGTGCTTTCTCCTCTCTGTCCTTGTTCTCAGAATCTTTTCAGCCAAGCAACCTGATATCCCACAACAGTAATGGTTCCTATTTCTGAAGTCTTAATACTTCCCACTTTTCCAGCATTTATAGTACCCAGTATCAGTATCATGGCAGCTGTATACCTGATCTTTTTTCCTGCTAGATTTTGCATTTCTCGGAGTTACTGTTTTCCACATAGTACGTTGTTTATAGTAGAAATTTAATAAATAGTTGATGAATGAATAACAATAAGGGTGAAATTTGAAATAACTTATCTATAGTAAATAATAGAATCAGAGTCTGAAGGATCTACATGGGGAGAGGGACAAATGGAGAAGGATCTCTGAAAGGCTGATACATATATATACATACATATATATGTGTGTATATGTATACTTATATTTTAAAAGTTTTATTAATTGATATAGAAAAGTGTGCAATCTGATAAATCTTGATTTATGTGTATACCCATGAAACTAGCACCTCAATCAAGATAATAACATAACCATCACTCCAAAATGTTTCTTCATATCTCTGTCATTTCTATATCCTCCTCCTCCCTGCATCTTCTCCTCTGCAATGCCTCTCACTACCAGCCCGGTTCAAGACAACCACTGATCTGCTTTTGGTCGTTATACATTGGTTTGCATTTCCTAGAATTTTATAGAAAGGGAGCCATATAGTATTTATACTCTCTTCTTTCTGGCTTCTTTCACTCAGCATAACTGAAGCAATTCATGTTGTAGCATATCTGTTCCTTTTTATTGCTGAGTATTATTGCATTGTATAGTTTTGTTTATCAGTTTACCAACTGATGGGCATTTGAGTTGTTTCTAGTTTTGGTTATTAAAAATAAAACTCCTTTGAACGTTTGTGCATAAGTCCTTGTATGAACATGGGCAGCCCTGATGGCCCAGCGGTTTGGTGCTGCCTTCAGCCCAGGGCCTGATCCTGGAGACCTGGGATTCAGTCCCATGTCAGGCTCCCTGCATGGAGCCTGCTTCTCCCTCTGCCTGTGTCTCTGCCTCTATCTCTCTCTGTGTCTGTCATGAATAAATAAGTAAAATCTTAAAAAAAAAAAAAAAGTCCTTGTATGTTCATTTCTCTTATGTTGTATGTCTCTTATGTTCTATCTAGGAGTTATAGTACTTTTTTTAAAGATTTATTTATTTATGATAGACATAGGGAGAGAGAGAGAGGCAGAGACACAGACAGAGGGAGAAGCAGGCTCCACACCGGGAGCCCGACGCAGGACTCCATCCCAGGACTACAGGATCGCGCTCTGGGCCAAAGGCAGGCGCCAAACCGCTGAGCCACCCAGGGATCCCCTCTATCTAGGAGTTAAATGAATCATGTGCTATGTGTGTATCTAGCTTATTAAGAAACTGCCTGCCTGGCTCAGTCAGTAGAGCATGCAACTCTTGATCTCAGGGCTGTAAATTGAGACCCCACACTGGGTGTAGAGATTACTTTAACAAAACAAAATCTTTGAAAAAAGAAACCGCCAATTTTTTTTCCCAAAGTGATTGTAGGATTTTGCATGCCAACCAACAGTGTGTGAGAGTACCTATTCCTCCTCCTCCCAGTGCTTAGTATCATCAGTCTTTTCAGTTTTATTCATTCTGATTGGTGCAAGTGGTATCTCATTGTGGCTTTAACTTGTATTTCCATAATGACTAATGATGTTGACATGCACCTTTTCATGTGCCTATTTGTCATTGATATATCTTCTTTGATGATGTGTCTTCTAAAATATTTTGCCCATTTTTAATAGTGGCTATGTTTATTAGTTTTAATTATACAAGTCACATTCATTTTTTTGGCAGATTTATTCCTATTTCATATTTTTGATGCTATTATACACAGTATTGTATTTTAATTTCAATGTGTCCACATCCAGAAATGGATATTAGATTTTTGTCAAGTTCTTTTTTGGGTGTTGATAAGAGGATCCTGCAGTTTTTCTTTTGTAGGTTACTAATATTATGAATTATATTGACTGCTTTGTGAATGTTAAACCAATTTTACATTCCTGAGTTAATATTGTACTTGGTCATGCTATATTTTCTCTTTTACATATTACTGGGTTTAATTTGCTAAGATTTTGTTTTGAATTTTTGCATCTATATTACTGAGGGATATTGGTCTGCAATTTTCTTTTGTTGGTTTTGTCTTATTTTGGTATCAGGGTTTCATAGAATTAGTTAGGAAATATTCTTTTTTTCCATTTTCTGGAAGAGATTGTATAAAATTAGTGTTATATCTTCCTTAAATATCTGGTAGAATTCACTAGTGAAGCTATCTAGGCCTGGAGTTGTTTTTCCCTTTCCTTCTTTTCTTTTTCTTGGAAGATTTTTAAAATACAAATTCAGGGGATGCTGGGGTGGTTCAGTAGTTGCCTTTGGCTCAGGTTGTGATCCCGCGGTCCTGGGATTGAGTTCTGCATCAGGCTCCCTGCCAGGATGTTCTCCCTCTGCCTATTTCTCTCTCTGTGTCTCTCATGAATGAATGAATGAATGAATGAATAAATAAATAAATAAATAAATAAATAAATAAATAAATAAATAAAATCTTTTAAAAAAAAACAAAGTCAGTTCTTTCTTTTTTTTTTTTTTTAAGATTTATTTATTTATTTATTTATTTATTTATGATAGACAGAGAGAGAGAGGCAGAGACACAGGAGGAGAGAGAAGCAGGCTCCATGCCGGGAGCCCGACGTGGGACTGGATTCCGGGACTCCAGGATCGTGCCCTGGGCCAAAGGCAGGCGCCAAACCGCTGAGCCACCCAGGGATCCCGCAAAGTCAGTTCTTTAATAGGTATAGGGCTATTCAGATTATCTGTTTATTCTTGAGTGAGCCTTAGTATTTTGTGTCTTTAAAATAATTTGTCCATTCATCTAAGCTGTCAAGTGTATTGGCATAAAATTTTCATAACATTCCCATAATAAACTTATAATATTTGTAGAATCTGTAGAATCTATTTGTAGTGGTGCCATCTCTCTCATTCCTGATATTGGTGACTTTTGTCTCCTCTCTTTTTTTTCCTGTTTAGTCAGGGTAGAGATTGATTAATATGATTGGTCTCAAAGAACCAAAATTTTACAAATATTATAAGTTTATTATGGGAATGTTATGAAAATTTTATGCCAATACATTGTATTTTGATTTCTTCTTTGAACAGTGGTTGGGTTTTTTTTTTTTTAATTGTGTTATTTAGTTTCCAAATATTTGAACATTTTCCAGATACCTTTCTGTTATTGACTTAAAATTTAATCCCTTTGTAGTCATAATCGAGAATATATTTTGTATGTCTTGTATCCTTATAAATTTACTGAAACTTGTTTTACCACCCAGAATAAAATGTGTCTTAGTGTCCATGTGCACTTGAAAAGAATGTGTATAATGTGTATTCTACTCTTCTTGAGTATAATATTCTAGTAAATGTCAAATCATGTTGGTTGATGATGTAGTTCAAGTCTTATGTATCCTTACCTGATTTTCTGCCTACCTGGTGTATCAGCTATTAAGAGCAAGGTATTTAAATCTCAGAGTATAATGAAGGATTTGTCTATTTCTCCTTGCTTTTCCATCAATTTGGGGTCCCATATTTTGAAATTGTTACTAGGTATATAAACACTTAGAATGATTATATCTTCTTGACTAATTGACCTTTTATAATTATAAAATGACCTTCTTTATGATAATATTCTTTGCTCTACAATTTACTTTGATCTTAATATAGATCCAAGTTTGTTTTTGACTAATTTTAGGATATTATTTTCCATCATTTTACCTTTAATCTAATTTGTCCTTCTCTATTTGAAATGAATTTCTTGTAGGCAGCATACAGTTAAGTTTTGCATTTTTATCTAATCTGTTGATGTCTATCTCTTAAGTGGGAGGTTTAGACCATTTACATTTAATCTGATTGTTGATAAAGTCTATCATCTTGCTATTTATTTTTTATTTGTTCCATCTGTTCTTTGTTCCCTCTCCCCACTTTTTTTCTAGTTTCTACTGGATTGCTTTTATGAGCCCTTTATCTCCTTTGTTGGCTTATTACCTATAATTCTTTATTTTGTTATTTTAATGATTGCTTAGAGTTTATACTATAGGTCATACCTTCAATTAATATACCACTCCATATACAATGTAAGAACTTCACAATTCCATTTCTTCCTTCCTAGCCCTTATGCTACTGTTGTCCTACATTTCACTTATACACATATGTTATAAGCCTCACAGTACATTATTTTTTCCTTAAAAAATGTTATCTTTTAAAAGAGATTTAAATAATATGAAAACAGCTACATATTTTCCCATGTAAGTATCATTCCCATTGTCTTCATTCCTTTATGTAGATCTAGATCTTCCATTTGCTATCATTTTCCTTCCTTCTGAAAGACTTTCTTTACTAATTCTTGAAGAACATTGGAGTATGTATCTGCTGATGATTAATTTTCTCAGTTTTTGGTTTTAAAAGATATTTTCACTGGTACAGAATCTTAACTTGACAAATGTTTTTCTTTCCAGTCTGTTGTTTCACTCCCTTCTCATGTGCATTTTTCCTGCAAGCAATACGCTATCGTCTGTATCTTTTATTTTTTCATACTAATATGTTTTTTCCCCTTACATTTAAGATTTTCTCTTTACCTTGGTTTTGAGCAATTTGGTTATCATATGCCTTGATGTAGCTTTCTCTGTTTCTTGTGTTTAGTGTTCATTGAACTTCCTGAATGTCTAGCTTTTTACTGTTCCTCAAATATGGAAAATTTGGGGCTGTTATTTCTTCAAATATTTTTTTCTGTCTCCGCTACAATCTACTTTCCTATAAAGACTCAAATTGCATATATACTAAGCAATTTGAAGTTGTTTCACAACTCATGATTTTTTTAGGTGGTTTCTTTTGCTGTGTCTACAAGTTCAGTCATCTTTTCATCTGTAATATCTAATCTGTCATTAATCCCTCTAGTTCATTTTTCATCTCACATAGTATTTTCATATATAGAAGTTAAATTTGGGCCTTTTTTAAATATCTTATGTATCTCTAAACTGTTTAAACATATGGAATACAATTATGATAACCACTTTAATACTCTACTAACTTACATCTGTGTCAGTTCTGGGTTCTGATTGATTGATTACTCTTCTCATGATGGCTTATGTTTTCCTTTCCCTTTGCATGCCTAGTAATCTTTGATTGGATGTCAGACTTTGTGAATTTTACCTTGTTGTGTGCTAGCTATTTTTGTATTCCTGTACATCCTTGAGTTTGTCTTCTGGGGCAGTTAAGTTTTAGAAATAGGCTGATTCTTTTAGGTCTTATTTTTATGCTTTGTTGGGTGAGTCTAAGCAGTGCTCAGGTAAGGTAGGGTAAGGGTAATTTCACACTAGTGAAACAAAACCCTTCTGAGTGCTTTACCCAATACATCATGAATTATGAGTTTTCCAGTCTGGTTGGTGGGAACAGGCATTGCTAACCCTATGTGAATGCCAGGCATTGTTCCTTTTTTAATATTATTAAATGAATCTTTCCCCAGACTCAAGTATTTTTCTTATTCACATGCTGATCAGTATTCTCTCCCCTTATTTGTAATGGTCCCTCTGCTAATTTCAAGAATCCTCTATCTCTGCATCTATATCCTCTCCAGTAATCTATCCAATAAATTCTAGCTATCTTGTTCTCCCCAGATCCTCAGCTCTAGTTCCTCAACGCAGAGTCTACCAGGCTACTTCTGTGTTTCTGCTCCCTGCACGTCCTGAATACCTCAAAGCAATACATTGGGGAAATCATGGATCTCACTTTATTTCTTTTTTCCATTGATCAGGTTGATATCCTGTTTCTTTAAAAAAAAAAAAAAAAGATTTTTATTTATTTATTCATGAGAGACACACGCACAGAGAGAGAGGCAGAGACACAAGCAGGCTCCATGCAGGGAGTCCAACGTGGGACTCGATCCCGGGTCTCCAGGATCATGCCCTGGGCTGAAGGCGCACTAAACCACTGAGCCACCTGGGCTGCCCTTATATCTTATCTCTTGAAAACCATGTTCCCATAGCTTTTTTGTCTATGTGGAGTTTTTTTGGTTTGTTTTTGTGTGTTGGTTGGTTGGTTGGTTGGTTATTTCAGGAAAGAGAATAATCTAGTCCTGTTGCCCCATCTTGACCAGAATTGAAAGTTTAATACGTCATTTTTTTACTGCTTCAAGGTCAATTGGGGTTCAGGTGATCTACGCTGGGTTCTTTGAGAATTGTTTGGGCTTGCCTGATTTCTCCTGTATATGCATATGTAAAATACATATATGAATATGTATATTTGAACGAACGAGCAGTGTTTGATTTAGTTAAAAGTGGAAACCAGCCTGAAAGTTTTACAAAGAAGTTAGTACCAGTTATCAGGATCTTTTTTGATGGAATACTGCTAATTTCAAAGAAGTCATGGGTAGAGCATTAAAATTTTCCTAGATTTAGCATCAATTTCTAGGAAAAATGTGTATTTGTGTAAGTAACTATGGAAATTATCATTTAACACCTTTATTTTCTTATTTAAAAATTAGAGGACAATGTCTATAAAAATATGCAAGAATCAAAGGAAACCCACATATCCAATCACCTAGATGAAATTGTTGCTGCTGTCAGCGTAACGCCTAGAAAGAAGATCCAAAACAAACTGCCTCAGACAGCACTCTTCCAGCCTCCTCGAGAGAAACTCCACCTCTGTGAAGAGAAAGCGAAGTCCTATTCTAGCAGTCACAAAGTAAGGACCCTTCATTTTCTACACCTGTGCTCTGGTAACTAGTGAGAATTTAGGTTACATTTCTAACCTAAGAAGTTTGATACAAGAGAGTATATAGAGTACCTTTATCACAGAATGAGTGGGTGTAGGCCATCAGGGCTCCAGGCACAGCACTTGGCACAGTCAACATCATACCTGCTGAATGACCGCACAAAGGAACAAACACGGTTACCCTGACTCTGGCAAGTGTATACTAGACCAACTGGTTGTAGGTTTGACCTATCAGTCTTTTTCCATCTGTATAGACCTATTTATTGAGCTCCCCCTAGTGCCAGGTCTAGGCACTGGAATATAACACAAAGCGATGAAACTTCTACAGCTTACAATTCTTACATTCTTGATCTTCTTGCTTTCCACATACATCTGTCCCATTCTCTCCTCAAAGTTTTACGCATTCAAAAAAATAAAATAAATAAATTAAAAAAGAAGTTTTACTCATTCACTTGTTCATTTAATATGCGTTTCTCTACCACCACTTACGTTAGGCCCTACTGTCCGTTTTTTTTTTTCACAAATAGCTACTGTATACCTACTATGTGCCAGGTGCTATGCAGGTGCTGGGGGCACATATGGGAAAGCTACAGCTTCTGCCTCAGAGGGACTCATGGTTTGGTTGGGATGCTAGGCAGGAGGCAGACAATGGCAGTCAATGCTGTGATGGACACAAGTTCAGATGAAACCAATTCACAACATGGCATGAGGGTAAGCAGTGGGCATGGAGATAGTGAATGGAGAGCAACCAAAGTGCTTCTTGGGATGGGAGTTACTTGGACAGCACTGATAACAGTGCTTACGAGTTGGCCAGGTAAGGGAGAGGACAATGGTGTTCTGGGCAGATAGAGAATAGAGTATTATTAACTATAGTCACAGATGCTGTATGTTACATCACCAGGATTTAGTTATTTCATAACTGGAAGTTTGTACCTTTTGACCACCTTCATCCATTTTACCCACCCCCTACCCCTGGCAACCATGAGTCTGTTCTCTGCATCTGTGAGGTTTTTTTGTTCTTGTTATTTAAGATTCGACACATAAGTAAGATCATACAGTATCTGTGATTTCCTTCTGATACATGGTTGAATAATATTCCATCATATATTCAATGTCATTCAATGTTTTCTTTATTCATTCATCCATCCTTGGACTCTTGAGTTGTTTCCATGGAATACAGGCTTTAATGACATAGGACAGGAAATGAGATTGATTATAGAAGGAGCTAGGGCCCAGAGGGTATTTAATGCCCAGAGAAAAAGTTTAGATTTTCTCCTAAAAGTGTTGGAAACTATCATAGGATGACAAGTAGGAGTGCCATGAGCAGGTTTGAGTTTCTGGAATGGTTACTCACATAGCTGAGTGGAGGATGGGTGAGGAAGGAGCAAAACTGGAGAAGGCGCCCCAGTTCAGAGGATATTTAAAATAATCCCAGCAAGGGGGCACCTAGGTGGCTCAGTTGGTTGAGAATCCAACTCTTGATTTTGGCTCAGGTCCTGGGATCAAGTCCCTCATCAGGCTCCTTGCTTGGTGGGAAGTCTGCTGGAGATTCTCTCTCCCTCTCCCACTGCCCCCCCCCATCTCTCTCTCTCTCTCTCTCTCTCTCTCTCTTTCTCTCTCAAATAAATAAAACTTAAAAAAATAATCTCAGCCAGGAATTGTAACAGCCTGAACTACAGCAGAGGCAATAGAGATGCTAAGATCAGACAGGAATTTGGAAATGTGAACCAGTGGGACCTGGTAACTGAGGGGACATAAGGGTTGTAGTGGCAAGAGCCAATCAGAGTGGGTGTATGCAATCCGTGACTTAGGTCTCAGCCAGCTTGGGTGACTGGAAGCTTGCCAGTTCCTTTGCCACTGTAATGAATACAGGAGGAAGAACAGGATTATGGAGAGGAGACATGAATTTGGTTCTAAATGTGTGCTTATTCATTATGCAACAGATATTTATTCAGTACCCACTATATGTCAGGGTCTGTGCTAGGTAGGCATTAGGCTGGCAGCCTCTCTCAACCACAGGTCTGCAAGAGAATTAAACCTGAATGCCTCAAGGCATTTAACGTCCATAAAGAAGTAACTTCTCTTCTATGGATCTAGAATGGTACTAAATTATTTTCTGTGTTCTGGAGTTCAGATGAGGAACCCCTGGTTACAGTGGTGAACAACATAGACAGGTTGAAGGCCTTGTGGAGCTGAGGGGTTATCGGCATTATAAATAAACTAGCAAGCCCAGGGTTGTGTCAAGTGCTATTAGGGAAAGAGTGGGCCTGTCTGTAAAGAGGCAGCATATGAGCTGAGACCTTAAGAAGTGAAGGAGCCAGCATGGAGAAGCTAAAGGAAGGGTTCTATGGAGAGGGAATAGCACATGTAAAATCTATGAGGAGGGCATGAATGTGACATGTTTGAAGTGAAAGAGGAAGCCGTGGTCTGACATGAAATGTCAGGAGAGACAAGGAGTTCACTTAGAACCTTGCAGGTCTCCATCTAAGTGCCCTGGAGACCTTAAAAGTATTTTCAAGAAAGTATTAACATGATGTAACTGTTTTTTTAAAATATCCATTCTTTTCTACTTTTTTATTTTAAAATATTTCAGACTTACAGAAAAGTCTACAAGATTCACCAATTTTTTTTGTTTGTTTGTTTGTTTAGATTCACCAATTGTTAATGTTTGCTTTATTGCTTTACTTCTCTGTGTACATATCATTATTTTTCTCAACTACCTGAAAGTAAATTCCAGATATTATGATCCTTTACCCCTGAATATCTTAGAGGAAACTCTAGGTAACCACAGTACAGTGGTTTAAGTAGGAAACTAATATTAGTACAATATTATCATCTAATCTACAAACCTTATCTATATTTCTCAAATTATCTCAATAATGTCTTTGGCAGAAAAAAACATCTGACAGATCCATGCTCTGCTCCATAAATGCCAAGATGGCGCACTCCTATGGTTGACTGATATCAGCTATTGGTGCCTTTCTGCATGGGCACCACTTAGGTTTCCTCATGGCATGGTGGTTAGGTTACTAGTTACTAGTTTGCTAGGACTATGATAACAAAATACCCCAGACTGGGTGGCTTCACCAGCAGAAGTTTATTTTCTCAGAGTTCTAGTGGCTACAAGTTCAAGATCAAAGTGTTGGCAGAGTTGATGTCACTTGGAGGCTTAGCTATCAGAGGATGTTCCCTCGCTGTCCCAACAAGTTCTTTTTTTGCACGTGCCCCTCCCTGGTGTCTCTTCCTCTTTTTTCTTTTCTTTTGTTTTTTTAAGATTTCGTGTATTTATTTATTTGACACAGAGAGAGAGCACAAGTAGGCAGAGCGGCAGGCAGAGGGATAGGGAGAAGCAGACTCCCTAACCTGAGCAGGGTGTCCAATGTGGGGCTTGATCCCAGGACCTTGGAGTCATGACCTGAGCTGAGGGCAGAAGCTTAACTGACAGCTACCCAGGCACCCCTCTCTTCCTCTTCTTATAAGGACATCAGTCATACTGGATTAGGGCCATACCCTAATAGCCTCATCTCAACTTATGTCTTTAAAGACCTTCTCTGCATATACTATCACATTCTGAAGTACTTGGGCCTCCAACATTTGAATTTGGGGGGTGGTAGGCACACAATTCAGCCCATAATGGGTTGTAAATGGAAACAGAAAGTGGAAGCCTCTAGTTCCTTAAGACCTAGGGGACCCAAAACTGGCACCGCATCATATCTTCCATATTCCATCAGCCAGTCACAAAGCCCAGATTAAAAAAAAAGGAGACATAGACCCCTACCACTGGACAGAAAGAATCAAAGAATTCTGGAGCTATATTTTAAAGCTACCAGCCTTGCTTTAAGTGTATTGCTGCTCTGAGCTGACCTGGAGCTGGAAATGCCAGGTCCCTGTTCTCTTGATCCTGACATTGAATATAAATGGACTTCTGATTCCTTTAATGAAATCTCTTTGTCAGTCCTGCCAACCTCATTGCTGTGCTGATATCCTAGGCTGCTAAGAAAGGTATATGAATTGAGAACTAGCAAGTGTTATTTGAAAACCCACTACCAAGTTGCCCACGGGTGCCTAAATGTGTGGTAGCCATTCATAGCTGAGCAGCTGGAAAAAAACTAGGGAATGGTTACAAGTCTGCTCTGCTTTTTCCATGTCTTCTTTATTTATAATATTTTTCATAATGTACTACAAATTTAAATGTTTTATAAACATAAGTATACTATAAATTTTACTTGTTTCTGCCATTTATCGTCTCTCTCACCCCAGATAAACAGCCAACTGCCTCACAGAGATCTTTATCCATTTTGTTCTCAAATGTTATCCCAAATGCTTACAACCATGTCCAGCACATAGTAGGCACTCAGGAAATACACGCTGGATAAAAGTACAGTGGACTTTGTGCTTTTCAACTCTGTGTTTTCAGTTGTCTAACTGGTAAAGCCCATTTTCTTTCCGTCACAGCATAAAGAGGCTGTCCATGAGCTTGTGCGCTGCATTGCACTAACGAGAATTTGCTATGGTGACTCCCATTGGAAACTAGCAGAGGCACATATTAATCTGGCTCAAGGCTACCTCCAGCTGAAAGGTGAGTTCATCTTGGATGGGGAAGATCAGTCCATTGGTTTCTGCACTTTCATGCAAATTTGACTCTAGAAGTCAAATTTAACTAGAAGGATTAAGTTTTCTTGAATATTCTCATGTCCACACATTGAAGAGCCATCTCCTTTCAGAAAGTCCATAAGATTTTTCATTTGACATATAAAAAAGAGAAGGACGATTTTAGCCCTTTGGATGGCTTTGGCAGACCCTTTTTATGATCTTAAAAGTAGGGTTCTTAGGAGAGAATGTGTTAGCTTTGAAAGCATTGTAGAAGGGGCCCAAGGTATGGAGTAGGGACCTGAAGTAGGATCCATTCACATTTGTTTTGAGGGAGAATCTCTTGGCTGTAAGTGACCCCACCCCTCACTCCCAAAAAAATACATAAGTAAGAGACTAAATCAAGTTGGCAGTGAACAGAAGGTAATGTATTGGTTCATATAGCTTGAAAAGCCAAGGATAAAACTTGCTTGTAGACTTAGCCAGATCCAGGTATTCAAACAATGTTATCAGTTTTGTGTTTCTCTCTTCTCCCACCACTGGGCTCTGTTTCTGTCTCTGTGGACTTTATTCTTACCCAAGCTTTGCCTACATGGCAGCGGTAAGGCTTGCAGAAAGAAGCTTTAAACTTCCCTCATCAGCATTCCCAGGAAAGAAAGAACATTTTCCACCCAAATCTCAGGATTTGGGGATTCTAATTGGGCTGACCTGGATGATATGTCAAAGGCAAGGAATGGTCTGATTGGCTTGATCTGCCTTTTGGCTCCACTAGATCCTAAGAGACAGGCTGACTTTGGCTAACTCACGTAGATTGGGTGGGGGGGGGGGGTCAGGTGTCCCCAAAAGAAAACAGAGGAAGGGGATGGATGCAGGGAAGGCAAAAACAACAGGATATCATGTCTTCTTTTTTCTGATGGGCATCCCAGGACTAGGTGTACAAGAGTACATCTCTGTACTCCTTTCTTCAACTGAAAAGCAATGATAAGGTTGATGGTGGTACCTAACCTCCCAGGACTGGTCCAGAGAATACATAAAATTACAGAAGTGGAAAACACCACCATGCTTAGCACAGAATTGCCTCTTAATAAATATGGCTAAATCTGATTATCGACTGATCCCACCTATTAGATCAAAGACTGTTGGAGCCAGAGGGGACCCTGGAGATCATCTAGTTTTGAACTTCCCCTTCCACTAGAAGGAACATCCCCTTCCTATATTTTTACTTTTAGATTCAGAATGAATGAGTGAATTGAAACAGCTTGCTTCAGTAATATATATATAGAAGTAGATGATTTGAGACTCAGACCTAGGATTTTGGATGCCAGCACCAGTGGCCTGGCATCTGGGATTTCAAAGGATGCTTTTCTTCCACAGCCTGCTACCTTTCTGCATGATAGTCTTTATTTCTCAATTTAAAGTAAAAGAAACATCTACTCTTTATAGAAGCCTTACTGAATGTCAGGTACCGTGCTGTCTCCCATTTTCTCATTCATTCTTCATCATAATCCTACAAGGAGGGTAATATTATCATCCTTGTTTATAGTTGAAGAAGCTGAAGCCAACGTTTCAGAGTAAGTAGTGGTTCAGGGAACTCATTCTGGGAAGTTTGATATCAGAGCCAGTGCTCTTGATCCTCAACCCATGCTACCTCCGATAGACTGAGTTCCTTGAGGGGATGTACCAAAGTTGATAATACAGTGCACCATTATCTTTTGTAATATCTCATGTGTAATTGGCACTAAGAAATTTCTGGTAGGTTGTTTAAATGTGTGCTTTGAAAAAATTAGACGAAATTCTCTGAAGTAATGAGTACTGGGTATTGTACGCAACTGATGAATCACTACATTCTACCTCTGAAACTAATCATACAGTATATGTTAATTAAGTTGAATTTAAATTAAAAATTAAACAAAAAAATTAGACAAAATTTTCTAAGAGTTCCCACATGAAGAACATACCCTGGATTTTCCCCATCAGAAAATATATTCTTCTGTTTTATAGATGCAGGAACAGAATTGGTTTCGTATTTTGGAAGCTTTTTTTTAGAGATTTGAGATAAAATTTCATATAATGGAAAAACATAAGACTAGAATTGTATGGATGTGGGTGGAAGAGAGGACATCAGTGTCGGGGAGGAGGATAGAGTATGGGGAAGTGAAAAGCCCTGAAACCTAACTGTGACCCCCCACTGTTACCCTTACCACAAATTAATAAGCCCATGGAAGAACCCAAGAATGCACTGGGGAATTAGTTCTTGTTAGGGATTATTTTTCTCATTTTTGTTCCATTTTGATTCGTATTAGTCAATAACCTTTTGGGAATAAGAGATTGGAGCATGTCAGTTCATTCTGTCATTGGAATTGCGTTTGTAAGTTTTTGTAGATATCATTGTATTTGTATTACATTAAAATAAGTCTCTGAAGTTATGATTATGGATAGATAAGCAGAAGATTCAGAATTTTTAGTATTTCAGTAAGATTGCTGTCACAAAGCCAGAATTAAAATTCACGAATATCCTATTTCCTGCCCAGAATGCTATAGTCCTTGCATTCCATTTTTTTTCTTATAATTATTTAGAACATATTTTATATCTGATATTGGGGAGGTTTCAAAGTTGTTCAATTCCCACTCATTCTGTTTATTTCTAGAAAGACCATTTGGGGAAAAACTTGAGTACTAGATGTAAACTACTTCTTTGGTTTTTATAGTCCAGACAGTATTTCATGCTACCCTGATACTTCTCTGTGTGTTATTTGCCAATACATGAAGGAGACCTCATTGGATTTCCTAGCCACAGATAACTATATTCTTGTCCTGCTGACATGAAAGAGAAACTGAAACCTCTTTTTCTTTGTCCACAGGACTGTCCTTGCAAGCGAAACAACATGCAGAAAAAGCCAAAGAAATCCTTACGAACTCCCTCATGCCTCCCTATAACGACAATACAGATGTTTTTAAGTGTTCGATTGAGCTATTCCATACCATGGGGAGAGCCTTACTCTCCCTCCAGAAGTATCCTTTTGTTTCTCATCTTTACACGTAGAAATGCCGTCCATAATGCTTATATTTCATTATCAAGACCAAATCAAAAGGTGACAGATGGCTTAGGAAGGGGAATAGGAACCTTAAGAGCCAAGGATGTCTAGGAACTGGGGTCCCAGAGTCTAGAACCATGTGTGAAGTTTCCTAAACACAGTCCAGATTCAAGGAAGCTTCAGAGAATTTGTCAAAGGCAGAGAGACTTGCAAAGGAGCTGCTGCAGTGTGGAAGGATTATAAAGGAGGAGTGGATAGAAATTCAAGCACGGATCAAATTGTCATCTGCACAGTAAGTTTCTGGTTTAGGGCATTTCGAATACATGATGGCCAGAGATTATCTGCCAGAAGAATCTGTCTTCAGGCAGATGGTACTTCTCTGTGATGCTGTGTCCATGGCTTCTCCATGGCCATTGTCCAGAAGCAAAAGAGGACCATGCTCATCACAGCAGCTACAACCAAGTCACATACATTAGTGACACCATTCACTAAATGTGGTGCTGACACATTCACCCCTGGGTCCTAGAGTTCTGACGTCATTCTCTTGACTTTGTATCTCTCACCTGCTCTCCTGAATTTAAATCACCATGTGTTTCATACCACAGAGAGGTAGAAGATATTTGTGATACACATAACTGGCAAAGAGCTCACATCTAGAATCTGTAAAGAACTCCTTTTTATCAGTAAAACAAAGACAACTGAATAGAAAAGCGGGCAAGAGACTGCACCCACCACCACCACCCCAAAAAAAGATGCCACATAGCTAATAAACATATTAAAGGCTCCGTCTCATCAGTCATCAGGGAAAAGAAAGTTAAAATTATGAGCTACTATTACATCTCTACTATAATGGCTAATTTTTTTTTAAAAAGACTAATAATATCAAGTGTTGGTCAGGATGCCATGATCTTATATGCTTTCTCATGTGTTGTGGTTTGGAATATATTTGGCATAACTACTTTAGAAAACTGGCTTTTCTTCAAAACTTGAATGTTTGTCTATGACACAGCAGTATCACTCCCAAATTTAAGAGAAATGCACACATGCGTTCACAATAGACACAGCCAAGAATGTCCAGGCTACTATTTGTAATAGCCAAGAATCAGAAACCACCCAACTGTTCATCAGAAGCAGAATACATGAAATTGTGATCTGTTCTTACAAAGAAAATGATCAGACTATTCCTTGGCTTCTCATCGTGGATGACTCTCACAAACCTAAGGCATAGTGCACGAAGCCACACCCAAGGGAATTCATATGTAATGATTCCATTTAGTAATGAGAGGAGGAAGAGAGTAATCTCTGAGAGGGCCTGCCGGTCTAGAATTTCTTCCTGCCCAGAAGTAGGTATTCTGCTTGCACTGTAAGATAGGAAATAAGCAAATCAGAGGTCCAAGATCTGATATTTTCTGCATCCGTTGAAACCTAATAATGTTATGAGAACTCGGTGTCCAGCCCTGTTGCTGCAAAAAAGAGGGTAAACCATCCTCTGCCAGAGAGTGGCCCATCCTCTGATTCTTTCCAAATTAGCAGTACCCAATCTTGCCAGCAGATGGCGTGCCTCATACACATCTGCGAGAATACCCAGCAAGAGTGGAAGGGAATGTTCCCAGCTGTCCTGCAAAGTTATTTTGTGTTTAGCTGAGTTGTTCTAAACTGCCACTTCTTTACGTCCTGGTTCTTCACAGTGTCATAGTCACTGGAACTTGCATGTTTAAACTGCATAGTTTTCTTTTGATCACTCTGCTTCGTTTCCTCCTTGAATTGTGAATATTTTGCCCAAACGGGTCTGTTTTAGAAACTATGAGGCTTTGTTTTTGTTCATTTCTATTTATGTTCACAACCACAAGGGCCTTTTCTTTTTCCAGGTCTTGGTAGTACAAGACCAGGATGATTTTTCACGCCGCTCTCACGGGATTTGTGTTCCTCTTAAAAGGGTATCTTTCATGCATCCTCTTCCTCCTTCTGCCTCGCCTTTTATGGTGCCCATCAGGCCAAGCCAGTTCTTTTCTCCTTGAGCTGACAGATAAATGCTGCCGGGTGACTCATGCTCCATGCCTTCTATCCGTAAGTGTGGGCTGAAGCTTTGTCCCTTCTACCTGCCCTCCTTTTTCCAGTACTACTACCTATTCACTAATTATTAATTAACTTTGGAGAGTAAATCCAAAACACATTCCTGAGCACCCCCTTGCTTTTTTACGTGTGATAAACTCACTAGTGAAAATGGACAACTGCTTCCCCTGTCTTAGGAATTATTTTCTACCCTGGTTACTGCTGCTCCAGAATGTGTGACCTATCAAGGCTCTCCCTAGGACTGTGTGACGTGTCATCTTTGGAGTCTTCCACAGCTTGCTCAGTGAGCACGTGGCCTGGCGTTGCTGACTAGCTCTCAGCGTACTTGTGATAACTAGAGCATCAACAGGGTATCTCCTGTATCTCCAAGGAATGTGACATTGTGTATAGCCAACAGTGTGGGCTTTAGAGTCAGGTAGCCCCATATTCAAATCAGCATCCATTCTACCCTCCCAGCTGTAAGACTGTGGGCAAGTCCCCTACTCTGCTCTCCTGTTAAGGTGGGAACGATCAGAACTCCAAGGTTTGCTGCGGTGATGAAATAGACCCCACATTAAAGCATCTGGGTACATGGTAAACTCCTTTCTAAAGATTTTATTTATTTATTTATTTTTGTTTATTTATTTATTTTTAGAGAGAGTGCTGATGCACATACCAGCAGGGGAAGGGGAGGCTGGTGCAGGGAGGAGAGGTTGGAGGGGGGGCAGGAGGAGGGACAGAGGGAGAGAAGAGAGAGAATGCTAAGGAGACAACATGGCCAGCATGGAGGGGAAGTAGGGCTGCATCTCATGACCTTGAGATCATGACCCAAGCTGAAATCAAGAGTTGGTCACCCAACCGATTGAGCCATCCAGATGCCCCACGATTTTTTTTTAAGTAATATCTACACCCACCATGGGACTCGAACTTGTGATCCCAAAATCAGGACTCACATGCTCTACAGACCGAGCAGTCAGGCACCCCGGTAGACCCTTTTTAAAAAGTAGTTATTATTATAGTTACTATCCATTTAAACATTTCTTTTTGTATGGTTTCACCCTGGAAATGATTTGATTTTAAAGCATGTGCTTATACTGCATGCTAAGATTCCGTACTTCAGGACTGCCCCTAGCATGCAATATTCTCTTCTATTCTTGTCCTGTGACTTGGGAAAAGCTAAGCACTCCCTGTCTTTGCTTTTGTGAACCGCTTAAGCTAAAATTGATAGTCTTCTGTTTTCATTTTTAAGCTTGACTTTGTTTCTTTGTCTTGCTTCTACTTGATCCATTATGGTGGTAAGATTTGGAAAGTGAGTCTAACATAAGGTTTCCCAAGAGGAAAGGAGATAAGGAAGGTTTCTCCCTTGGCTGATACTTTCTAGAAAGAAGTAGAAGGTAATGGAATAAACGATGGGGCAACGTGTCTATCTACCTGCTGCTACCTCACTGGGATGCTAAAATTCAACTTAGTTCCAGGTGCTTCCCCTTAAAGCATCCACCAATGGCTTTTATTGAGAATTTTTGATACTTCAGTAATCACAAAATTTACTATTTTGCTTTTAGATCTACAGTGTTCAGGGGCACTTGAGCGGCTCAGGGGTTGAGCATCTGTCTTTGACTCAGGTCATGGTTCTGGGGTTCTGGGATCAAGTCCCACATCAGGCTCCCCATAGGGAGCCTGCTTCTCCCTCTGCCTATGTCTCTGCCTCTCTCTGTGTGTCCCCATGAATAAATAAAATCTTAAAAAAAAAAAAATCCTACAGTATTCAAACTAGTAATCTCCAAATTTTGCTTTCAGGACTCGGGTTTTTTTTTGTTTGTTTGTTTTGCTTTTTAAGTTCATACCACCTGGAGATCCTTGGTGTCTAAGCTTGTACCTCTGTAGATGTGTTTCTTTAAAGAATCATCTTCTCTGCTTCTCTTTTTTGGGGTATAAAGGCTCTGATGAATGCTTGTGTATTCTAAGCCCTGCTTCTTCCTCTCCTCCTCTGGGAAATGCCCTGCTTTTCTCCAGAAGAGATATTTCTCCTGTCCGCTCCTCCCATGGGACACTATTTGTCTGGCATGCCTTATGCTCGCTTAACAAAGAAGGAAATGATTTATTTTTTTCTGGTGCTCTTCTTCATCCAATGTTACTTTGATTAAAGAAATGCTCTTCCCTTACACACAATCTGTTTTTTTAAAAATCATTTTTTTTTAAATGTGAAGAAGTATGCCCCAAGCATGGCACAGATTACCTTCATATACTTTATCTGATTTCTATTCCTTGAATCTCCTAAAGCTTTAAATTTCAGAGCACTATATTTTTGTCTTTCCCTTTATGACACTACAGGGTTATAATACACATTTCCTTTAAAAACTACAAATAATAACAATGGTTTTAGATAACCACACCAGCTACTAACTCTTGGCTACCTTCTGGGTCAGGCTGTTGTGAAGCGCCTTTTAGACTTTGTCTCCTTTAGTCCTATGGGCTGGGTGCTCTTTGTAGTACCATTTTCAAATGGAGCAACCAAGGAGAAGGAAGGGAGGTCATTCCTCAGGGTCATATCGCTGGGAACACAGCCAGTTCTACCAAACTCGAGTGTCTGGGCTCCTTACCATGGCACAGATACATTCGCTGGTGCAGAATGAAGACCTGAGAATACCCTCTACAGAGCAAAGCCTTTCCTGTGTGTGCCAGAGGGTAGATAAAGAGACCCACGTGTAAGCCTTTTCTCACTTTGACTGTAGAAAATCCCACTTGTCTTTTTTCTGGATTGATTTCTCATCAGATTTCGATTATCAGCAACCTTCCCACAAAGGCTTTGCTTTTCATTGTTGCTCCATATTCTTGCCAAATTCCAGAGCTTTTATTTTTTTAAAGATTTTATTTATTTATTTGAGAGAGAGGGAACATGAGTGGAGGGAGAGGCAGATGCAGAGTGAGAGGGAGAAGCAGACTCCCTGATGAGCAAGGAGCCTGATGTGGGACTCAATCTCAGGATCCTGGGCTCAGTCCCAGCACTCGGGGATCATGACCTCAGCTGAAGGCAGACTCTTAACGAACTGAGCCACCTAGACACTCCCAATTTCCAGAGCTTTTAAAAAGAAACTGTTGTCTTAGTAATACCAGAGAGATTGCATTTGTTTGTGGCCTGTTAAAACAAGTCTCCATCCCTGTGAGATCTTCTGAAGCCCATCTGAAATGAGATAGTGTCTCATCACGTGCTCTGGAGAATTACTGTGGATGTATTTTCATTCAATAAAATATGTTGTGGTTGAAGTTGTGAACCTGCCAAATTAACATACTGCTACATTCTGTTGTTCAAAACTCTCTATCTTTTTATCTGTCTGGTGTTTCCTGAAGCTGCCTAAACATTTTATGGGCACACTAGACAATAAATCCTCAAAGCATTCCCAGCAGGCAGATAGAAATGGAAAGGAGAAAATGTTGCCATCCCAAACATTACACACAAGCAAATGGAGACAGATGAGATTATCTGAAATTGGCTGATGCTGTGAGTTGGTGGAGGTAAGGCCATCATTTAGGCATTCCCTGATAGAGTGCCCCCTCTGTTCCTTCTTTATTACATATATTGTGAAGCTAAAGTAATTTAATTTTCTATTTTGTCTTTTCTTTTACATGAACAGCATACTCTTGATGAGCTCCGGAAGGCTCATTGTAGATGACATTAGCTTGATAAGTCTCCATTTCTGGCAGTTGTGTGGGTGCCAGGACCCTGGGACAGAGCCCTAGAACAAGCTTCATTCTTTGCACACACTAAACAAGAGAGGGTTGTATTTGTTCATCTTTTGAACAGTATAAAAGTATAGATATTGTTACATAAATACATACACACTCCCAAACTTATGAAATAGGACATTTCAGATACATGGAGGCCTGTTCTGTGTTCTTCCCAATCCCCTTTTCTTACCATCCCCCACATTATAGGCAATTATTATGCTTAATTTAGTGTTTTTCATTCCTTTGAATGTGTATTTATATTATATAAATATACATATAAATATACATATTCATGTATATATATGTACATGAAAATGTATAGTATCATTTCTCATCTTTAAAACTTTCTATGTGTATTTCCTTCTGTAGCTTGCTTTCCCCCAATTACATTTGTATTTTTGAGAGATATCCGTGTCACCTGTTGCATGTATCTCTAGTCTCTTCATTTTATTTTTATTTTTATCATGGAGCTTGAACTCACAATCCTGAAATCATGACCTGAGCCAAAATCAAGAGGCAGAGGCTTAACTGACTGAGCCACTATATGCCTTTCTAGTCCTTTCATTTTAAGCCTACACATTGTGTTTTATCCGTCTGACTTCCCCCTAACTTAATCATCAGTGTTCACAGAGCAGACATGTAAATTCAATGGGATGAAATTCCAGTTTCACTCTTGTACTGTCTCTTTGGGCACACGTTCAAGATTATCCCTGAGGTCTATGCCCAGGAGTAGAATTGCTTACTTGACAAATACCCACATTCTCAACTTGACCAAGTTTACCAAACACCAATTTATACTCTTGCCAGTAGGATATGGAAATTCCCCTTACTTTATACTTTACCAACACTCGATACTGTCACATTTCTTATCTGTGCCAATCATGTGATTCCTTTAACTGCATTTCCCTAATAGCGAGGTTGATCATCTTTTCATATGTTTGATGGACATTTGGAATTCCTGTTGTTTTTTATTTGTATCTTTTACTTATTTTTTAGTTGGACTATTTATATTTTTTCTTAGTAATTTGTAGACATTATTCATATTTCTGACAAGTTATTTGCTGCTTCCATATATTGTATGTACTCCCAGGATGTAGTTTGGGCTTTTCACTTTCTTTTTGTGGATTTTTTATGAATAGGAGTTTTTATTTTTAAGGTGACTGCATTTACCCATCTTTTCTATGCTGATGTATATTTTTTGTATCTTGTTTAAAAAAATCCTTCTCTACCCAAAGTCATGGAATTACTTTTTCTTATATTTTTCTCTCAAACATATCCAAGTTTTGCTTTTTAAATTTAGGCCTGTCTAATCCACTTAGAACTTTCATGTAAATAGTGTGAGTGATCTAATTTTTTACCCTCTGTGGATGACCTAAGTGAGGAGATAAGTTGTTTTAGCTATAAGAGAAAGAAGTACTCAGGGTCTGAAGAATTCAGTAGTTAGAAACTTGAAGCAAATAATAGGCTGAGAAAATCTTTTAAGTTTAGAGTGTTCAGAAATGGCAACAGGTCACTTTCAAGTATGGAAGCCTCTTGTGTGATCACATCTCCTCCGGGTTAGCACCCTGCCAAGTTCAGCTGGCTGGATGTCATTGGATTCGTGATGTGTGTGTGCTTTCATTTGGATATTCTTATATCAGAGGCAAAACTGTAGTCAGTGAAAGTCACGTGTTTGTTCCTATTGAATTTGCCTGCTTCTGGGTCTCCTCAGCAGATATTCAAATTAAATTTACAGGCAGGGAGATAATAGAAAGTGGGACTTGAATACAGCGTGATTAGAAAAAAAAAATGGTGCTCACATGTCTAAGTAGTGTTCTTCTATTAGGAGGCTGAAGGAAGAGATATTTCTGGCCCTGGAATTGGCAAGCAGAGGTTCCATATTAGTTTGCAAGGTCTTCCATAACAAAGTACCACCAATTAGGTGACTTGAACAACAGAAAGTTCTCTCATAGTACTGGAGGCTGGAAGTCATAGATAAGTGTTGACAGGATTGGTTCCTTCTAGTGACTGTGAGGGTGGATCTGTTCCAGGATTCTTTCCCAGCTTATGGTGGGTTCCTAGTAACCTTTGATGTCCATTGGCTTATAGATGCAATACCTCAATCTTGCCTTCATCTTCACATGGCCTTCTCCCTGTATGTATCTTTGTTTCCAAATGCCTTCTTTTGTAAGGACACCAGTCATATTAGATTAGGGATCCCCCCACTCTAGTATGATATATTCTTAACTAATATCTACAACAACCTTATTCCCAAATAAAGGCACATTCTCAAGTGCTGAGGTGAGGATTTGAACCTAAGAATTTGGATAGGAGGACACAATTCAAACCGTAGTAGATTTCTACAAGGTTTCTTTTATTCCACCTTTTATAAAATGTCAACAACTTCCCCAAGCTTTCATTAGATCAATAGTCTACAATATTCTTGCTACCAAATCAATGTGAAAACATGTGCTTTTCTTTTGAAGATTTTAGTCCTAAACTTTATTCTGGAATCTATGAAAATTTAGGTATGAACTCTGTTGCCTCAGAGTCTCTAAGCTAATGGATTTGTGTTTGTAGGTTGTTTCCTCCTCCCTCCCTCTTCAGCTTCTCCTCCCTCCTTCCATCAGACAGCTGACACCCACTTTGTGTCAGATGCTGCAAGGTGTTGGGATGCCAAGACCAATGAGGTAGCCTTGGACCCTGCCTTCATAGAGCCCAGCACTCAAGGGATTGGCACCGAGTTACCAGGCAGTTATATAGCATGGAGGGTGTTTCCTGAGCAGGGAAGGTTCACAGCTCAAGGAGAGAGCAGTAGGTTTTCACAGAGGCACCCAACCCAGCCTGGGATGTCGGGGGACAGAGCAGGGGTTAAGATGAGAAAGCCTAATACCCAAGCCACCATTTAAGGATGCAGTCACACTCAGGTGCCCACCCTGCACTTTCCTGCCCCTGAGAGTGTGTGCCACCTTAAATGGTGTGTCCTAGGTGTCTTTCTGGTCCCACCCTAGTCCTGGCCCTTGTAAGGGAAGCCTTCCTAAAGGAGGAGACTGCTAGGGTAAAACTAAAAGAGGAATAGTAATTAGAATGATGAATGGAAGTTTGCCAGGCGGAGATGGAAGAAGGAACGTTCCAGCTAGAAGGCTTAGCAAACACCCAGAAGAAAGATCCACGTGACACAAAGGCGGTGCTGACAGGAGGCTGGCATCAGGGAAGCCAGATGGGAAGATTTAGGTGACACTCAAGAGTCATCTGAATTCATTAAGTCCAAGGAAACTCAGGTCCCAGCAGAGCCACTGTCATCTCTGTGCTACCTTTGTATGTGGTTAGATAAGTGGATAGAGCCTTTGTGAGAATTGGGAAAGGTGCCATGTCTTGGCAAACCTAGCTTTGTGCCTAAGCACCAGCTCACTAAGCAGAGTGTTGCCCCCTTGGGCAGATGTCCATCAGAACCTAGGAGCAGGAGTCTGTGGGTGCAAAGCCAGGCCCTGGAGGCAGGAGCTTGAGCTCTTTTGTGCTAGACCAGGACTCCCAAACCATGCCCCAGATGGCCTAGTGGGCAGCACTCAGCATGGCTGGGAATTGGACTTTCTATTCTAGCCCATCTTTGACACACTGAATTCTGCTCATCTGGATAACTTTAGGGGCTATATAGAACTTCCCTTTCTTCTATAACTCACCGGCACTCAAGCTAATTTCCTTAACCACAATTTATTGGCTTGAAACAATCAGCCAAAGGAAAAAGATTCCGGGTTTGTCACCAATGTCTGGATTCTTCCATTTTGCAGAGGTCATAATAGGAAATATATTAACATATTTAAACTCACAGAGTAATTGATTTACCAGAATACAACATTAAGAATAGTTTTCTATGGCTCTTTTCTCCATGAATTTCCTGCTTTCTCATTAGGATTATACTTTTCATAGACCTAGGCATTCCCCCAGGACATCCAGGCTTCGGAGCTCATCAGGAAACATGCTTATAGCCCCGAAAGATTAGAGTGAGGCCAGTAGCTCAGTGTCCAATTTATGGCCTCCTTGGGGAATGCCCATTGCTGAGTGTCAGGTGCAGTGGGACCCACAGCATGCTCTGCTCTCCTAATCCTCCACCCTAAAACAGATGAGTAGGATTGCCTAATCATGCAGGACCAATTTAAAGCCAAAGCACACACACCTTTTTCTGACCTCCTTTGTGCTGGTTAGATATGACTGGTTCAAGGATGATATGAAGAGAAAAATATTTTTATTTTTGCTTAACGTTACTACAATTATTTTTTAAACAAAAAAATACTAGCTCTATGGGTACCACTAAATCTCATCTATATTTAGCTTTGCTTCCAAATGTTCACAAGCTTTTTTATTTTTTTAAGATTTTATTTATTTATTCATGATAGAGAGAGGCAGAGACACAGGCAGAGGGAGAAGCAGGCTCCATGCAGGGAGCCCAAGGTGGGACTCGATCCCGGGACTCCAGGACCACACCCTGGGCCGAAGGCAGGCACTTAAACCACTGAGCCACCCAGGCTGCCCATTCACAAGCTTTTTTAAAGGACAGATTTATTGAAATATATTCAATGCTTTTCACTATATTAACAGGAGTTATGCAAGCCTTATCGAAATCATTTTGACTTTTTTATCCCATTAACAGTCTCTATTACCATCTTCTCCTAGCCCCTGATAACTACTAACCCACTGTCTCTCTCTTTGGATTTGTGTATTTGGGACATTTCCTATACATGGAATCATACAATGTATGACCTTTTGTGACTTGGCCTTTTTTTTTTTCTTTTTCTTTTTTTAACAGTGTTTTATTAGTTTTAGATGTACAATATAGTGATTCAGCACTTCCATATACACCTGGTGCTCATCACAAGTGCACTCTTTAATCCCCATCACCTACTTTACCCGTCCCCCAAGCAACTCCCCCATGGCAACTATCAGTTTGTTAAGAGTCTTTTTTTTTTTTTTTTTTTTAATTTTAAGCAGGGCGGCCTGGGTGGCTCAGAGGTTTAGCGCCATCTTCAGTCCAGGATATGATCCTGGAGACCCAGGATCAAGTGCCACATCGGGCTCCCTACAGGGATCCTGCTTCTCCCTCTGCCTGTGTCTCTGCCTCTCTCTCTCTCTCTCTCTGTGTGTGTTTCTCTCATGAATAAATAAATAAAATCTTTAAAAAAAATGTTTTTAAGTAATCTCTACATCCACCATTGGACTTGAACTTAGAATCTTGAGATTGAGAGTTGCATGCTCTACCCACTGAGCAACCAGCACCTCAAGAGTCTGTTTCTTGATTTGTCTCTCTCTTTTTCCCTTTGTTCATTTGTTTTGTTTCTTAAATTCCATATATGAGTGAAATCATATGATATTTGTCTTTCTCCAACTCAGTGATTTTGCTTAGCATTTTCATTATGCTCTCTAGTTCTATTCATGTCACTGCAAATAGCAAGATTTCATTCTTTTTTATGGCTGAATAATATTCTACTGTATAAATATACCACATTTATCAATTAGTGGACATTTGAGCTGCTTCCATAATTTGGCTATTGTAATTAATGCTACTATAAACATAGGGGTGCATGTATCCCTTTGAATTGGTGTTTTTGTATTCTTTGGGTTAATACCCAGTAGTGGGATTGCTTGATGGTAGGGTAATTTTATTTTTAACTTTTTGAAGAAACTCCATCCCATTTTCTACAGTGGTTATACCAGTTTGCATTTCCACGAGTGTTCCTTTTTTCCCACATCCTCACCAATTCTTGTTTCTTGTGTTGTTGATTTTAGCCATTTTGACCGGTGTGAGGTGGTATCTCATTGTGGTTTTGATTTGTATTTCCCTGTTGATTAATGATGGTGAACATCTTTTTATGTGTCTGTTGGCCATTCATATGTCTTTGGAGAAATGCTTGTTCATGTCTTCTGCCCATTTTGTAATTGGCTTATTCATTTTTTGACTGTTGCATCTTATAAAGTTCTTTATATATTTTGGCTACTAACCCTTTATTGGATATGTCATTTGCAAATATTCTCCCATTCCCTAGGTTGCCTTTTAGTTTTGTTGACTATTTTCTTCACTATCCAGAAGTTTTTATTTTGATGCAGTCCCAATAGTTTATTTTTGCTTTTGTTTCCCTTTCTTCAGGAGCCATATCTGGAAAGAAGTTGCTTTGGCCGATGTCAAAGAAATTACGGCCTGTGTTTTCTTTTAGGATTTTTTTGGTTTCAGGTTCACATTTAGATCTTTAATCCGTTTTGAATTTGTTTTTGTGTATGGTGTAAGGTGTAAGAGAGTGGTCCAGTTTCATTCTCTCTCTTTTTTTAAAGATTTATTTATTTTATTGAGAGAGAGAGCATGCAAGCAGGGGGATGGGTAGAAGAAGGAGGAGAGTCTTAAGCAGACTCTGTAATAAATATGGAGCCCAACTTGGAGCTTGATCCCACAATGCTAATATCATGACCTGAGCCGAAACCAAGAGTCAGACGCTGAACTGACTGAGCCATGAAGGTGCCCCAGTTTTGTTCTTTTGCATGTTGCTGTCTCGTTTTCCCAACACTATTTGTTAAAAAGACTGTCTTTTTTTCCGTTGGATATTCTTTCCTGCTTTGAGAAGATTAATTGACCATACAGCTGTGGGTTTATTTCTGGGTTTTCTATCCTGTTCCATTGATCCATGTGTCTATTTCTGTGCCAGTACCACACTGTTTTGATTACTACAGCTTTATAATATAACTTTAAGTCTGGAATTGTGATGCCTCCAGCTTTGCTTTTCATTTTCAAGAATGCTTTGGCTATTCGGGGTCTTTTGTGGTTTTATACAAATTTTAGGATTGCTCTTGTTCAGTGGCATTTTGATAGGGACTGCTTTAAATGTGTAGATTGCTCTGGGAATTATAAACATATTAACAATATTGTTCTTCCAATCCATGAGCATGGAATGTCTTTCCATTTCTTTGTGTTGTCTTCAGTTCCTTTCATCAGTATTCTATAGTTTTCAAGTATAAGTCTTTCATTTCTTTGGTTGGGTTTATCTCTCGGTATTTATTATTTTTGGTGCAGTTGTGAATGGGACTGTTAATTTCTATTTCTGCTGCTTCATTATTGGTGTATAGAAATGCAACACATTTCTGTACATTGATTTTGTATCCTGCGACTTTACTGAATTTGTCAGTTCTAGCAGTTTTTTGATGTGGTCTTTGGGTTTTCTATATAATGTTATCATGTCATCTGCAAATAGTGCAAGTTTTACTCCTTCCCTACTGATTTGGATACCTTTTGTTTCTTTTTGTTGTCTACTGCAGCTAGGACTTCCAGTGCTGTGTTAAATAAAAGTGATAAGAGTGGACATCTTTGTCCAGTGCTGTGTTAAATAAAAGTGGTGAGAGTGGACATCTTTGTCTGTTTCCTGACCTTGGGGAAAAAAAGCTCTCAGTTTTTTTCCATTAATGATGATCCTAACTGGGTTTTTCATATATGGCCTTTATTGTATTGAGCTCTGTTCCCTCTAAACCTGCTTTGTTGATTATTTTTATCATGAGTGGATGTTGTACTTTGTCAAATGTTTTCTTCTGAATCTATTGAAATTATCATCTGGTTCTTATCCATTCTTATTGATGTGATGTATCATATTGATTGATATGCAAATATTGAATCACTCTTGCAGCCCAGGAATAAATCCTACTTAATTGTGGTGAATGATTTTTTAACATATTGTTGGATTTGGTTTTCTAGTGTTTTGTTGAGGATTTTTGCATCTGTGTTCATCAGGGATATTGGCCTATAGTTCTCTTTTATAGTGCAGTCTTTGATTTTGATATCAGGGTAATGCTGGCCTTGTAAAATGAATTTGGAAGTTTTCCCTCCTTTTCTATTCTTTGGAATCATTTTTTTAAAGATTTTATTCATTTATTCATGAGAGACACACAGAGAGAGGCAGAGACAGAGGCAGAGGGAGAAGCAGGCTCCTTGTGGGGAGCCTGATATGGGACTCGATCCCAAGACCCCAGGATCATGTCCTGAGCCAAAGGCAGACATTCAATCACTGAGCCACCCAGACGTCCCTATTTTTTGGAATAGTTTGAGAAGAATAGGTATTAACTTTTCTTTAAATATATAGTAGAATTCACCTGTGAAGCCATCTGGTCCTGGACTTTTGTTTATTGGGAGTTTTTTGATTACTGATTCAGTTTCTTTGCTGGTTATTGGTCTGTTCAAATTTTCTATTTCTTTCTGTTTCAGTTTTAGTAATTTATGTGTTTCTAGGAACTTATCCATTTCTTCTAGGTTGTCCAACTTGTTGGCATATAGTTTTTCATAATATTCTCTTGTAATTATTTGTATTTCTTCTCTCACAATTGTAATTTTATTTATTTGAGTCCTTTCTCTTTTTTTCTTGATAAGTCTGGCTAGAAGTTTATCAATTTTATTGATTTCTTTCAAAGAACCAGTTCCTAGTTTCATTGATCTGTTCTGTTATTTTTTTAAATTTCTATATCATTAATTTCTGCTCTAATCTTTATTATTTCCTTCCTTCTGCTGGTTTTTAGTTTTGTTTGTTGTTCTTTTTCTAGTTCTTTTAGGCATAAGGTTAGGTTAGGTTGTATGTGACTGGTCTTTTTTTCATACTTTTTTCAAAGTTCATCCATGCTTTAAGGTTTATCAGTACTTCTTTTTGATGCTTGAGTAATATTTCACTTCATGGATATACCATATTTTATTTACTCATTGCTCAGAATGGATATTCCTTAGGGGACATTTAGGTTGTTTGTGCTTTTTGAGTCTTATGAGTAGTGCTGTTACTAACATTGTGTACAAGTTTTTATGTGGATATATGTCTTCATTTCTTTTGGGCATTTATGTAGGAGTGGAATTGCTGGGTCATACTGTAATTCTATGTTTAAACTTTTGAGATAAATAAATAAATAAATAAATAAATAAATAAATAAATAAACAAACAAACAAACTTTTGAGGAACTGCCACTATTTTCCAAAGTAGCTGTACCATTTTATATTCCCACTAGCAGTACATAAGGGTTGCAATTTTTCCACATCCTTGTCAACACTTGTTACTATCTTTCTTTGTCATTATTATTATTTTTTTAAGATTTTATTTATTTATTCATGAGAGACATAGAGAGAGAGAGGCAGAGACACAGACAGAGGGAGAAGTAGGCTCCATGCAGGGAGCCCGACGTGGGACTCCATCTGGGTCTCCAGGATCACGCCCTGCGCTGAAGGCAGACGCTAAACCGCTAAACTGCTGAGCCACCCGGCTGCCCTCTTTGTCATTATTATAGCCACTGTCCTACTGGGTGTGAAGTGGCATCTCATTGTAGTTTTGATATGCATCTCCTTGATGATTAATGATAATGAATGTCTCCTTACATGCTTATTGATCATTTGTATATCTTTGGAGAATTGGCTATTTAGAAACTTTGCTCATCTTTAAATTGGGTTGTTTTTTTATTTTGTTGCAGGAGTTATTTATATATTCTGGATGCAAGTCCCTCCTCAGAAATATGATTGGTAAATATTTTCCACAAACCATTTTTTAAACTTCCTAAATAATACTATTTTTGAAGATGGGTGGCCAATTAAATCTGATATGACACCACTCAACCACTTAAAGTGATGTTACAGCATTCATTGCGATATTTTAATATATGATTAAGTGAAAGTAGCAAGCTCAAAAATGTTTTGATCCTTTTAAAAAATATTCATAAAAAATCATCTGGAAGTATATATATCAAGTTGTACAACACTCAGCTTTGCATATTGAAAATATATATTATATACATATATTATATTTCTGTATCTTTTCTTTTGATGAAGAATATGTATTTTATAATAAATTATTCTCAAATCTTTTAAAAGCTCAGCTGGATAAGAAAATGCCTGCCTCACTGGCACATGAGTTTGACTGATTATGCTTATTATTTGGACTTTACAAAATCTTAGTGGGTGAGTGTGAGACCATGGTAGAGCTCATTTCAACAGAAGAACAACCCAAGACTGTAGTGCTCAGTTCCATATAGACTAGTGGTTGAGAGGGGTAAAAGGTATGATGATGTATAGGCCAATCTGTATGACATACCAATCTGTATGACATACCAATCTGTATGACTTGCCTCAGTTTGCAAAGCATTTCAGACATTTTCCTTGGTTCTCACAACAACCCTATTGGATACCAGTGTTGAGATGAGAAAGCCAGGATTCAGAGACATTTTGTCCTTGCACAAGGCTCTGTGGCCTGGTCCACAAGGATGCTCAAACTACAGTTTAGGGGGTGCCTGAGTGGCTCAGTCAGTCGAGCATCCAACTCTGATGTCGGCTTAGGTCATGATCTCAGGGTCATGAGATAGAGCCTGACTTCAGGCTTCGCACTGGGCGTGGAACTACTAGAATTCTCGCTCTCCCTCTCTACTGCTTGCAAGGTCTCTCTCTCTCTTAAAAACAAAACAAAAACAAACAAACAAAAAAATCCCTACAGTTTAGGTTTTATGCTCCTGCTATAGTACTTATAACTGATGGTCCTGCCTTTCATCCTGTGTTTTGTTTTGTTTTTTATAAATTTGTCTCCAAGGGTCAGGTATCTGAAGGATGACTTTCTGGAGTGATATGCTGTACTTTTGCCTAAGAAAGTAGGTAAATGGCTACAAGTTATCCTCTTACAGACTCTCAAATACTTTTCTTTCACGCTCTATCTCAGGAAAGGAACAATTGTTGTTATATGAATTAACTTGTGCCTTGTTACTGTTTACTTTTTTTTTGCATTTATAAGCTTGATTACTAAGCTTTGAATATTGCTGTCTTTAAAAGCTGTTGCTCATGGGATGCCTGGGTGGCTCAGTGGTTAAACATCTGCCTTTGGCTCAGGACATGATCCTAAGGTCCTGGAATCAAGTCCTGCATTGGGCTCCCCACAGGGACCCTGCTTCTCCCTCTGCCTATGTCTCTGCCTCCCTCTGTGTCTCTCATGAATAAATAAAAACTTAAAAAAAAAAAAAAAGCTGTTGCTCAAATGAAGTCATCTTGGCATTTGTATTTGCTCTATTACCCTTCTATGATTTTTACAGCAGCCTTGCAAACAAAAGACCTATTATTTCCTTGGCACATGCTTCATTATTTATGAACATGAGAAAGGAAGAAGATGGCTTTTTCCCTTTGCTCAAATATTTGTGCCATTGTTGGAGTTTTCTAGGCTAAATTAGATAGAAAAATATCTGAAGTCATTTTGAAAGTGTGTAGCTTTCTCTAGATTCTAGAGCAGAGGTTGGCAAACTTATTCTGTAAAGGCCCAGACTTTGTGTTTGTTGCAGCTACTCACCTCTGCCATTCTAGTGCAAAAGCAGCCATAGACAAAGTGTAAACAAGTGGGTGTGGCTGTGTGCCAATAAAACTTTATTTACAAAAATAGCAGATTTGTTGCATAGGCCATAGTTTGCTGACTCCTGTTTTCAATTATTCTGAAACATTTGTCGACCAGGAATCTAATTTTTTGGCTGAGTGATTTGTTATCAGCCATATGTTTCAAAGCCTCTTTCTATCACCAAAGATGCTAATGGGTTTTCTCTTCAAAAACAAAATATGATACTTACAAAGCTAATTGTTACTCACTATATCCAAAGCTCAATAAGAGTCAGAAGGCAAGTCCTGTATTACTCAATCACCTATTTGTCTCTTCCTTTCTAAGATTAAGAGTCACTGCAAGCTACAACCTGGATCCTATTTGGTCTAGGAACATACCCCTGACCTCTTCGCATGTTTTAAACTTCTTTCCAATTATAGAACGTATCCTCGTTTATAAGCCATCCAGTCAGGATTTTATTTTACAGTGGCTATCTGAACCACAAATCTACAGAATCTTTACTTCTTTCAATCAATTCCCTTTAAATTTATTAAAGAACAAAAATAGTTGTGACAAATTTCCAATGACTGAGTTGAAAACAAGACTTATTTTTGTGTGTGTCTTTTCTTAGTCACTTTCTCACATTATGTCTGTGTTTACCCATAGGTGGTTGAGAATTGTAAGATCTTTCTGTAATAAAGATTCTAGGGCAAAGGGTAACATAGAAAGGGTTCATACCTTTCATGATGAATTTTACATATGAAATTTTTTCATGCAAGAAAAAGTTTCTATTAATATTTTAGAGAAGATTGTTCTTAAATGTCTGCTTTGCTGAAGAAAATATAGGAATATATATTTTTTTATGTTTTATCCCAAAAAGCTACAAGAATCTTTACCTATAGATTTGCTGAAGAAAATATAGGAATATGTATTTTTTTATGTTTTATCCCAAAAAGCTACAAGAATCTTTACCTATAATTTTTAAATTAACATTTTTCTGATGTCGAAGTAATATAATTTCATAGAAGAAAAGATGGGAAATTTGGAAAGCATAAATAAGAAAAGTAAAATCACAACCAACTCCTTAGAGATAACTTGCTAACATTTTACTGTCCATTTAGATAGCTTTTATGCATGTGTGTACATATAGATTAGATTGTTTTCACCTGCATGAGATATACAAAGCATTTTTGTGTTCTGCCTTTTATACACCTTTATTGGTAAGTTTGGATCAACATTAACTTTAATGGCTATGTGGCATTCTACAGTATAGATGTAATCTGCTTGGATGATCTCCTATTTGTGTATTTTAAATGCTTTATACTTTTCCACTATTACAAAGAGTGCTTAGGTAAACATTCTTATACATATCTTCTTGTTCTGCCAGAGAATCTCTTTAAAATAGACTACTAAAATTGCCATTAGCAGAAACATATGTGTACTTATGTATGTATAATTTTGATATAGAAAAGTTTATGCTCAAATTATATTCTTTCTAACAGTTAATGAGAATGCTTTTACCCTCACCAACGCTGGGAAATTTCTATAATTTCTCAACAGGTTAGTTATCAGCAACTTGGCATTTTTTATTGTTCGGTAAGTTATTTTGTGTTTTTTAAACCAACAGCAATGTAGCACTTACTATGGGTTGGAGATGGTTCCAGGTGTTTCGATGAGTATTAACTAATTTAATCTTCATTATAACTCAATAAAGTAGGCACTGTTGTGATTCTTAATTTAGAGATGAGAAAGCTGTTAAGCAACTGGAAGTTCACACATCTGATAGATAGTGGAGGCAGGATTTAAAACTTCTAAAGTCCGTCCTCTTTACCACCATGCCCTGCTGCCTCTTCGGAGAGAACAAAAACTTAGCTGGCTAGGCAGTGAACCTGGACAACAGGGATCAGAGAGCCAAATCCTAACCACTACCTATTTTTCTCACCTATATATTTTCTATTTAATTATTGTAAAAATAATCTCTTTGATTTTTTTCAGGATGTATCAAAGTCAGAAGAAGTCAAAAGAAGCTTTGCCTCACTACCAAGAGGCCTTAGAATATATTGAGATCAGTAGAGGTGAAAAAAGTCTTGAGTGTGTATCAATATTGAGGGAATTAGCAGGTGTAGAGCAATCCCTGGGATTTTACGATGCATCCATCAACCATTTTCTACAGGTAAGCTACAATATACTGGCCACCAAAGCTCTTCTGCCTTTCCCGGTGCTTTTTATAGACACAAGTGGAATAGCACCTCTGAGAATGCCTGGTTTTGTTATTTGCTCTGGATAAGAACACTGGCCTGGAGTAAATGTTCAACAAAGTCTTCATATAGATGACTGGGTAGATGAGTATGGGATCAGGATAGTGGTCCTTTGTTACCAGGTGCATCGTCTTCAAATAGGCCGAGACTCCCTGAAGGCTTTTCTCATATTAGAGGCATAATTCAAGTCTTATTTTCTAAAGTTCTTTATCTTTTCATGTTTATCTGTTTAGATCTTATGCTATCAAACTGATTAGTTCTTTTCTACTAGACTCTAAAATCCTTACCTGAAACCACTTAGAGTTATCATTTATTAGCTGCTAATCTACTTTATCTTAGGATTCTTCTGTGAGTGTGTCAATCAGGGTTCTCCAGAGAAACAGAACCAATAGGATATATACAGAGAGAGGAGAGATTGATTTTAGGGAATTGGCTGACACAATTGTGGGGGTGCACAAGCCTGAAATCCATAAGGTAGGCAGGCCAGCTGAAAACTCAGGATTTCTGTTATAGTCTTGAGACAGAATTCCTTCTTCTCCAAGAAACCTCAGCTTTTTGCTCTTCAGGCTTTCAACTGATTGAATAAGGCCCACCTCGTCACTGAGAGCAATCTCCTTTACCTCCAACTCTGATTGTAAATGTTAATCACATCTACAAAATATATTCACAGCAACATCTAAACTAGTGTTTGACTGGGCACCATGGCCTCACCAAGTTGACGCATAAAATTAACCATCAGAGTGAGTTCAGTGTTTCTGTATTGCATCATTTGCAAAGAGAACATTTTTGTTTTTGTCAGAATTTTTCCCTGTTAAAGTTGTAAAATATAGACTGAACTCATTCTTGTTATTTCAAATGAGATGCAATGACATGGGATGGCAAGTTCTGCATTACTCTTTCTTTTTAAATTTGTCCAACCATTTGTATGCCCATCTATAGTTTACTAAAATGTCCTTTTCCGTCTTGCTATCTGGATTATTTCTTTTAATTACTATCTCCCTGTGACATATTCTTATTTCCAATTTATAGATAAGGAAGTCAAGAATTAGAAAGGTTGAGTGATACTCCCAGGAGTACTATCAATGCCAATAAATGGCATAGCCCAGATTCAAACCCAGTAGTTTTTAGAAAGATTATTCTGGTTGGTTACGAGACTGTCCAAGTAGGAAAGCTGGAGATGATGGTGACTTGGACAGGATGATGATAGCAAGGATGAAGAGAAGCAGATGGGTTTGACGAAGATATATGAGGCAGAATTAATGAGGTATAGAGATAGATTGTATGTGGTGAAAGAAGGTATGGGGAAGAATCAATGATGACTCCTGGGTTTCTGGTCTAAACAACTGTGTGGATGTTTGTGCCAGGTACAGTAGGGGATTGGGGAGCAGGTGTGATAGGTGATGGAGAGATGGTAAGCTCAGGTTTCAATGGCAAGCTTGAGATGCCCGTACAGATGAAAATGACAGCTAAGTCAGTTAGATAATCAGGACTGGAGCTCAGAAAATAGGTCAGGAAGTCATCTATTTGTATGCATAGCTGCCTTGGGAGAGGATGTGATCACCCAGGGGGGTTATTGAACAAGAATATAAAAGGACGTAACTGAGCCTTGAGTAACTTAAGTATTCATTGGTCAAGTCAAGAAGGATAACCTGGCAAAGAAAGCAGAGAAGAATCTGGCGGAAAAACATGAATAAAAGTAAAAGTGGAAGTTGTATCTTCTGTCTTGTGATACCATTTGCTGTTGAAGGACATGGAGCTGTTGGGAGGATAAATGAATGATTATTCATAAAGTGCTTAGCACAGTGCCTGATATATGGTGCTACAAAGGATTTTAAAAATTCCCCTCCTTCCTTTCCTTGATGATTTGGTTGAGGGAAACATTGGAGCAATGATGAGGCAGAAACCAGATTGTATGGTGAATGAGATGTAAGGAAGCAAAGGTAATAAACACAAGTACCTACTTTTTAAATTTTTTCATTTAAAAAAAAAAAAAAAAAAAAAAAAAAAAAAAAAAAAAAAAAATAAATTTTTTCATTTAAATTCAATTTAGTTAACATATAGCATATTATTAATTTCTGGGGTAGAATTTAGTGATTCATCAGTTGTGTATAACACCCAGTGCTCATCACATCACATGCCCTCCTTAATGCCCATCACCCAGTTACGTCATCCCTCAGAACCTGCCCTCCAAGGAACCTTTAGTCTGTTTCCTAGAGTTAAGAGTCTCTTATGGTTTACCTCCCTCTCTGTTTTTTTATCTTATTTTATTTTTCCTTCCCTTCTACTATGTTCATCTTTTTGTTTCTTAAATGCCACATATAAATGAAATCAAATGGTATTGTCTTTCTCAGACTGACTTATTTCACTTGGCACAATACCCGCTAGTTCTATCCAGGGCGCTGCAAATGCCAAGACTTCATTCTTTTTGATGGCTGAGTAATATTCCATTACTCAGGGTTAAAGAGTGCCTCGTGTGTGTGTGTGTGTGTGTGTGTGTGTGTATGTATACATATACACACCACATCTTTATTCATTCATCTGTCAATGGACATCTGGGCTCTTTCCATATTTTAGCTATTGTTGATAGTGCTGCTGTAAACATTGGGGTGCATGTACCCTTTAGAATCACTATTTGTTTATCTTTTGGAGTAAATACCTAGTAGTGCAATTGCTGGGTCATAGGGTAGCTCTATTTTTAACTTTATGAGGAACCTCTCTTTTCCAGAGTGGCTATTCCAGTTTGCATTCCCACCAACAGTATAAGAGGGTTCTCCTTTCTCTGAGACCTCACCAACATCTGTTGTTTCCTGAGTTGTTAATTATAGGTATCCATTTTACAAAGTACTAAGAGGTGAGGAAAGCCAGCCCAGGCAGAGGGAAAAGCATGTGCAAAGGTCTGGAGGTGAGATGCACCTTGATTTAAGGGAACTGCCTGGGCAGTGGGAATGGTGAAGGCAGTAGATTGGTATCTTTCAAGTAGGGTGTTGAAAGTCATGCTAAGGAATTTGAGCTTCATCCTAAGGGAAGTTAAAGGTTTTCAAGCACGAAGACAGACTTCATAGGATTATCAGTCCAGAAGGGTCATTCTGCAGTATGGAGAATGGACTAGATGGCAAAGAAGTAATCAGGGAAGTATCAGGAGACAGCCACAGCCGGCCACATAGGAGATGATGACACCTGGACTGGTCGTATCAAGGGGGTGAAGAATGTAGACAGACTTGAGAGATGTGTAGAGGGTAGAAACAGTGGGCATAGGAGTTAAGGGAGTGAAGGAGACAGAGTCCCACCTTGGGCCAGGTTTCTGGCTAAGGTCACTGTGTGGCTAGTGAGACCATATCCTGAGTTCAGGAATACTTGGTGGGCTTGCCATTTTTTGTTAGTATCCATAATTATGACTATTCTTACACAAAAAAAAAGTTTTTTTCTTTGATTATTTGCTAGTATAAATTACCAGACATTAAACCACTAGGAGGAAAGATGTGAATATTTTATAGTTTTTTATTCAGATTGACATTCTGCCAAATGGTTATTTTGATTTACCTCACCACCAGAAGTTGGTTTATCTTTGTTCTTAATTGAACAAGTTTCATACCAACCTTGCCAACTCTTTTATACTGTTTTACTTCCATGTTATAGAATATAGTCTCAAATTTAATTTAAAATTTTTTCCTTAGTCCAGTTTTCCTAAATGTTTCCTGACACTATCCAGCTCTGCCCTTAAAATCTCAGCACAATCTTTACTGTACCAGTTTCTAAAGTTCAAAGAAATATATCAAGTAATAATATGCTCAGAGTCCCCCAGGCAGGGTCATTACCCATAACAAAATCCACTGGAATAAAAGATAGGTGGTTTCGAAGACCCAACAGTATGCATTCCAAATTCAAATTTGGTTTAGAAAAGAATTTCCCAAACTGTGTTCCATAGGATACTAGCATCTCACACATCTCACAAGAATTCATAGGTCTTCCTAGAAAAGATGTTTGTGATTAAATAAATTTGGGAACTATTAAGTTAAGACCAAACAGATCTAACACATGGTTTTACAGTACATTTAAAATATCAGTGTGGATTGTGAATTGAGACTCGGAGGGTCAAATACATCTATGAGACATTAGTGTTCCCTGGGCCATGGTTTAGGAAGCACTGGCTTAGGGGAATAAATCATCAAAGGGATTCTCCCTTACAGTGTATTAGGCCTTATCACTCCTGGGAGCCTTGGCACTATGCAAATGGAAAATGGGTTAAATAGTGCCTCTTGTTTTGGTGCCCAGATTCACCATTTTACTTTTTTTAAAGATTGATTTATTTGCTTGAAAGAGAGACAGAGAGAGAGAGAGAGCAGAGGGAGAGGGAGAGAATCTCAAGCTGACTCTCCACTGATCATGGAGCCCGAGCTGGGTTCGATCTCATAACCCAGATATCATGACATAAGCCAAAACCAAGAGTCAGAAGCTCAATCAACTGAACCCGGGTGCCACCCCCCACCCAGATTTGTTCTCCCTATCTATCTATATAGACACACATGCATGCATATGTATGTGCAGAGTGGTAACTATTTACGTATTTTAAACATCTGAAAGTATTTGAATATACCATGTCCTTCTATCCCTGATTACTTAACAAAGATAGTCTCTTAGGTAATCACAATACAGTTACCAAATTCAGGAATGTTCATACTGGTAGAGGCTATATTCTATTTTGTCAGTTGTCCCAATACTGTCCTTTATGGCAGTTTTTTTCCCTCCAATAAAAGATCCAGTCCAGGATCATGTGTTATATTTAGTCAGTATGCCTCTGCTCTTTAATCTAGAACAGTTTCTCAGCTTGTCTTTGTCTCTTTTGACATTGAAATTTTTGAAGAATACAGGCCAGTCGTTTCATAGACTGTACCTCAGTTTGGGTTTGTCTGATATTTTCTCTTGACTAGATTTGGCCAGTGCATGCCCAGCTAGAATACTACAAAAGGATACTGTATTTCTTAAAGGAGTACATCTGGAAGCCCGTAACATCCACCTGTCCTTCATGAGTGACTTTAAATTTATCACCCAATCACAGTGATTCCTCACCATATGGTATCTATTGTTCCCCTTGCAGCCAATAAGCATTCTGTAGAGAGATCATTTCTAAGACCGTATAAATATACCACTCCTTTGCGAATTTTCTCTACATTTGGCATGCATTGATGAATCTTTCCCAAACTACTCTTTACTGCAGTGGTTGCAGATTAATGATTTTCCATTCTGCAATTCCATCCACATTTATCAGCTGACATTCTGCTATTAGGAATGTCCCTCCCTCTTCCCCCCAAATTATTTACCTATTGTGCATATATTTGCTTTTTTCACTTAGCAGTATATTCTGGAAATCACTTTATAGCAGTTCATTCATCTGTACAAAGGTATAATAATCCATCTTATGTGCATACTATGTTTTTCTCAAATAGTTTTCTGTTTGGGCATTTAGATAGGTTCTGATATTTTGTTTTTGTTTTTTTTTTTTTAAGATTTTATTTATTTATTCATAGAGACACAGAGAGAGAGAGGCAGAGACACAGGCAGAGGGAGAAGCAGGCACCATGCAGAGCCTGACGTGGGACTCCATCCAGGGTCTCCAGGATCACGCCCTGGGCTGCAGGCGGCGCTAAACCATTGCACCATCAGGGCTGCCCAGTTCTGATATTTTGTAATTACAAATAATGTTCTAGTGAATAATCTTAACACACATAAATTTTTATATTATCGGAGTTGTATCTTCAGAGTAAATTCCTAGAAGTGGGACTGCTCTGTCAAAGGGAGCCTAGGCTGGTAGTTTTGCAGGACACTGCCTTCCTTGGTCTTCTACCACTTACACTCCCATCAGCAATGCCAGAGCCTGCTTATTTCCCCCATCAGCCTCTTCCAAAAGAGCTTATTGTCAAGCTTTCTTTTTTTTTTTTTTTTTAGATTTTATTTATTTATTCATGAGAGACACAAAGAGAAAGGCAGAGACATAGGGAGAGGGAGAAGCAGGCTCCCCATGGGGAGTCCCCAATGTGGGACTCGATCCCAGGACCCTGGGATCATGACCTGAGCCAAACATAGATGCTCAACCACTGAGCTACCCATGTGCCCCTACTGTCAAGCTTTTGAATTACTTTCTGTCTGATAGGCAAGAAGTAACATCTCTGTTTAATCTGTAAAATGGAATTGCCTATCTTTTCATAGAGTCAGTGCATTTTCTTAATATATTTTTTGTGAATTTTCTTTTCATATCATTTGATTAGAATTTTTTCACTTAATAGAATTTTTATATAATTTCCCTTAACTGTTAAAAGTCATTATATATTACACATACTAAGAGCCCCTTTATCTCTGATATATGTCATAAATATTTTCACCCAATTTGTCATTTGCATTTTTTTCATGGTATTTTTATTGAGCTAATTTATATACCATAAAATTCACCTTTCTAAAGTGTACATTTTGGTAGTTTTATCATATTTACAAAGTGGTGCAAGCATTACTGCTATCTAATTGCAGAACATTTTTATCATGTCAAACGAAACTTGCACCCAGTATGAATTACTCTCTCATTTCCTCTATCAACTCATCCACTGGTAACTACCAATCTACATTCTGACTCTATGGATTTGGCTACCATAGACATTTCATATAAATAGAATCCTATAAATATGTGGCCTTTTGTGTCTGACTTTTTTTATCTAACATATTGCTTTCAAAGTTCATCCATGCTTAGCAAGTATCAATACTTCATTCCTTAAAAAAAAAAAAGTGAGAGATTTTTTTATTTATTTGAGAGAGAAAGAGTGCATGCATGAGATGGGGGGTGGGCAGAGGGAAAGGGAGCGAGATAATCTCAAGGAGACTCCCCACTGAGCACAGAGTCCAGTGAAAGGCTTGATCCCACGACCCTGAGATCACGACCTGAGCCAAAATCAAGAGTCAGGTGCTTAACCAACTGAGCCACCCAGGTGCCTCTATTTCATTCCTGTTTTATGACTAAATAGTATTCTGTTATACAGATAGATCACATTTGTTCATCTCTTCATCAGTTGATGTATGTTTGTGTTGTTTTCACTCTATGGTAATTACAAATAATGCTACTACGAACATTCACATACAAGTGTTTATATGGTTATGTGTTTTCAGTCCTCTTCGATGTAAGGCTGGTAGCAGAGTTGCTGAGTCATGTGGTAACACAATATTTAACTTTCTGAGGAACTGCTGAGCTGTTTTCCAGAGCAGCCTCAGCATCTGATGTTCCCACCAGCAATGCATGAGAATTCTACTTTCTTCAAATCCTCACCAACGCACATTACTATGTCCTTTTTATTTCAACTATTCTAGTGAATATGGAGTGATATCCCACCATGCTTTTGATTTTAATTTCTCTAATGACTCATGATGTTTTGCATCAGTTTATATAGATCTATTATATAGAAAGATGTCTACTCAAATCTTTTTCCCATCCTTTTTAATAGGGTTATTTGTCTTTTTATTGTTGACTGATAGGAGTCCTTCATACTGGATACTAGACCCTAGATACATGATGTGTAAATATTTTCTCACATTCTGTGTTGTCTTTTCACTCTCTTGATCACATCCTCTGAAACACAAAAGTTTTTAGTTTCAGTGAAGTCCAATTTATCCTTGTTTCCTTTTGTTGCTTATGCTTTGGGCCTCAAGTCTAAAAAACCATTGCCTAATTCAAGTTGATGAAAGCTTGTATCTGTTTCTTTTTAAGAGTTTTGAAGTTTTAGTTTTTACATTTAGGTCTTTGATCCATTTTGAGTTAATTTTTTACAGGATGTAAAATAGGACTCCAATCTCATTCTTTTGCATTTGAATTTCCAGTTGTCCCCGTACCATTTATTATAAAAGGACTATCTTTTCACTGAATTACCTTGGGAGGGACCTGTGTCAAAATCAATTGACCATAAATGTAAGGGTTTACTCTTGGACTTTTGATTTGACTCCATTGATCCATATGTCTATCCTTATGCCAGTACCACACTCTCAATTACTGTTGTTTTGTAGTAAGTTTATGGATATTATGAATAATGCTACTATGAACATTCATGTACAAGTTTTATGGTAAGTTTTGAAATCCAGAAGTGTGACATCTCCAACTTCTTTACTCTTTTTTAAGATTGTTTTGGCTATTCTGGCTTCATTATGTTTTTATATGAATTTTAGGATAAGCTTATCAATTTCTGGGAAAAAAGACTCACTGAGGCTGTATTTCAACTGGAAAGTATTAACATCTTCATAATATTAAGGCTTTTGATACGTGAACATAAGGTATCTTTACTTATTTAGTTCTTCCCTAGTTTCTTTCAATCATGTTTTGTAGTATAAGTTTTATATTTCCTTTGGGAGATGTATTCCCAGGTATCTTGTTCTTTTGACGCTTTTAGAAACAAAAGTGTTTTTTCTTAATTTCCTTTTCCTGCTGTTCATTGCTAGTGTGTAGAAATACAAATGATATGCTTACCCTACATGCTGCAATCCTGCTGAACTCATTTATTAGTTCTAATATATTTTTTGTGGCTTCATAATGCTTTTCTGCCATGCAAAAGCTTTCTTAATGCTTTCACATTTTCAACACTTCCTTTCACTACATTTGATTCTGCATCTTACATTAGAAGGATATCTCTGAGTTAAAGGGTAATTCACTCATTTTTATAATACCCGTAAAGTTTAATAGGTGACTTTTATTGTTGTTTATTCTTGAGGTTAATAAAGATTAGAGGGTTATTAGATTAAATAAATACTTACCAATCATTATTAGAGAGATAGCTTTGTGAAGTTGAAATAGCATTGGATGTGAGGTCAGAAAATCTGAGTGGGAGTCCAGATTCTTCTGTTTGACAGCTGTGTGATTATACAAGTCATTTAACCTTTCCAAAACAAAAAGCAAAAAACACAAAGACACAAAAAACACAATCCTACAAAAGACCCTATCCACTTCACAGAACTGTTCAAAGGTTCAAAATGGAAAGTGCTTTGTGAACCATTTGGCATGTTGCCAGCATAAACTACTTTTATTTATTAACAGTGATTATTAAACATGTATCAAGGCTCCTCTTTAAGAGCTTTAGCTTTACCTAGATACAGAAAGGTATGGGTGCAGCTCTCCATGAGAGCCCTTGCCTAAGAGCCATTTATTAAGTGCACGAAAAGAAAAGGGGTTTTGTTTATTTTCTCCTCCGGTTTTCCACTCTTCATTCCTTTAGAGTGAGAGAAACGCCTAGAGAGAAAAGACCTTTTATTTTCTGTAGAATGTCAACAAGTTCCAAAGTATTTTAGTAACTAACCCTTTTTTAAAGTGGAGAAAAATAACAAGCCCCTGGAGCCACCACCCAGAGAAGCCAGTGGTCCCAGGGGCTGGTGAACCAGCTGCCCTGGCCCCCATTGGTCTGAGAGGAGGGGTCTGTGAGGAAACCTGCAGGCAGGATTGTTCCTAAAACAACTCATGGCAGATTTTGGCAATAGACCCTTGTTTTCCTGTCCAAAAGGAAAATCACAGGATTTCATTTTTGTGAGAATGCTTTTGGGGGGGGGTGTGTTTTCAGGGGGTATAAATGAACGCCACATGAGCTTCGTTGCTTTTTTCCATCTCTTGACAGTTGAATTGCATATATTTCTTTTCAGTTTTCAGGGTAGCTCTGCCTCTCAGTAGTTCCCAAATTTGGGGGAAGTTTGATTCACAAAGTATCATGAACTAATTTATCAGTCACTCCAAATGCTTTGAGGTCAGAAAATCTGGCTTCAGGTTCCTCTGGGCAGGTTATCAGCCTCAGCCAGACCTAAGTGACGGCTGATAGGTGCTCACACAGGGCTCCTGCCAGCTTCAGATGCCACAGCAAATGGCAACACCTCTTATTGGTTCTGGTTCATGGCTGTGTATTTGCTTAATAATGTGCTTATTATAATTTCCCAAATCTCTGAAAATGCTAGCCTTTCCTGTTTAAAATTACAAAAGATACAGAATGCAATTATGATTCTGTGCCTTATAAATGTTTTCTAAGGATGATATAAATCCAGGTGTCATACTGTTTCTTTTTAAGTAACTGTTCTTTTTCATAAAAAATGATAATGCTCTTTATATTAAAAAAAATCAAGCCATGCAGAAAAATACAAAGAAATGAGTTACAAGTCGTCCAAGGCCTCTGCTCCCAGAAGTAACCAGTGGTGATCCTTATAATATCTTTTCTCTGCATATGTACATACGGGTATAGATTGAAAGACAGAGAGACAAGAAAGAAAAAAGAGAAAGATGAATTTGATGGCATAAAAACAAACTTTTTCTCTGTAACAGGATATCACAAAGTCAAGAAATAAATATCAAAGAAAGGATATATAGAAAAAGTTCTTATAAAACTTTTGACTGGGGATGAGGGATGACTGGGTGGCTAAGTCAGGTAAGCATCTGACTCTTGGTTTTGGCTCAGGACATGATCTCAGGATCCTGAGATGAAGCCCTTCATCAGGCTCCATGCTTAGCAGAGAGTCAGCTTGAGATTCTCTCTCTCTCTCCCTCTGCCCTTCCCTTTCATGTTCTCTCTCTTTCTCTCAAATAAATAAAAAAATATTTTTAAAAATGTAGATGAAAAAGACAAGTCAACAGAAATATAGACAAAAGGCAGAAATGGTCAGTTTACAGAAGAGGAACTACAAATGGCCAATAACCATACAAAAATAATTGTCAATATCATTTGATATTAAGGAAATGCATTTAACTAAGGAGAGGCCATTTTTCACCTGCTGGGAGCAAAATAAAAGAGTTTGATGATGCCCCATGATGGGAAGAGTACAAGAAAGCAAGTATCCTTACACACTGCTGGGAGTGGGGATTGACACCACTTTGGGGGAAAACAGTTGATATCTTATAATGCATTGACCCTCTGACCAGCAGATTCACATCTAGAAACTTAACCCAACAGATAGATATGTACACATGTGCAAAGATGTATAAGCAGTGAAACGGTGTCTTTGACAATAGTGAGCCTTTAGAAATTAGAAATACTCTTAAAATCCATCAAGGGGGACTGGTAATGAAATCCATGTGGTGGAACACCATAGCACCACTGAAAAGAATGAGATGTATGTATACGTTCTGACTTGAAAGATGCCCAAAGTGCATTATTATTTTTAAAAAGCCAGATGTAGACCAGAATGTTTATTCAGTCAACAACTGGTTAGACCCTATGATGTGCCAGGCAAAATGGTCCATACTGGGACCATGATGGAGGGTCCTGCCATCAAGGCGCAGCCCAGGGAATGACATAGGCCTTACCTGAATAATCACACAGATGAATGTAGAATAGCAACTGTGACATGCACTAGAGAAGAGGTACCGGGTGCTGTGAGAACTCCCAACAGAGCTCTGACAGACCCCAAAGATTGAGGAGAGCGGGGAGGAGCCAGTGTGGCAGAGCCCAGAGGGTAGCGGCAGATGGAGCTGAGCTGGGGGAGGCTCTGGGGGATGGTAGATTCAGGGTATGATCTCACGTGTGTGTGTTTAAGAACATGCGCCTATATATGTGTGTGTTTGTATAAGCATATCAGCATTTCTGAGAGAACATATAGGATGCTTGATAGGGATAGCTATAAGGAGTCAGACTGGGAATGGAGAAAAGATGGGGAGTCTCATAGACAGAAGGGAGAGGATGTTTTAACTTACCACTTAGGATTTTTCAATATTATATACCAGTATTACTCTTATAATCTAAAAAATCTAACTACATTTTAAGAAAACACATGCTTAAAACCAAAAGGAGGGTGAAAGTCTAAGTTCCCAGCATGTCTATTTTGGTGCTAACCCTTACAGAGAATAGGACCTTTACTCCCCAGCCCTTGGGAGGAGCTAAAATTGACAACTGGGAACAACTGGAGAGCTGCCACTCAGGACTCTCTCTATTAAAAGAAACTGGCTTAGTCTGGGGCCCTTGAAACTCATTTTTTTGAATGCCCTCTATACCCAGTGATTTCCCTTTCATCTACTCCCCCAGCCCTCAGAGAGTCCCAGCAACATCTTTCACTTAGCCACGGCTCTCTGGCTGCCCCAGACCATGAGTGTAGGTGCCATGAGAGGTTTCCCTCCTGGCCAGAGATAGGAGATGAAAGGAAGTGGCAGCCTTGGGCTACAACATGAGCCTGTCTTGTCCGAGGCCATCTGCCCGAAGCTGAAGGGTGGAGTGGCCAGCTTTGGCAAGGCCAAGAGGAAAAGCCATGTAGCTGCACAGCCAGTCAGTTATAAAAGAAATGCAGCAGGCTTACACCTCCCAATGACAAGGGAACTTGAGCTTCGGGTGAATTAAAGCACTGACTTGGGGATGCCTGGGGGCTCAGTGGTTGAGTGTTGGCCTTTGGCTCGGGGCGTGATCCTGCGGTCCTGGGATCAAGTCCCACATTGGGCTCCCCAGAGGGAACCTGCTTCTCCCTCTGCCTGTGTCTCTGCCTCTGTGTGTCTCTAATGAATAAATAAATAAAATCTTAAAAAAAAAAAAAAAAGCACTGACTTGAATCAAAGCAGACACACAGACACGTGGGGCACCTTTAACATCTGCTCCATCCATCACCCACTGCCTAACTCCACATCATGGTGTCCCTCTACAGTAAGTTCTCAGAAGCCCATTTGGGACCCACATATATGGCAGCTCAGTCTCCTGCTTGCCAGCCCATTCAACCTATGGGCTGTGTCTGCTACTTAGCAACTATTTCTCTGACTCTCATTACCTTGATTAGAAAATCATCATTCTATAACTTCTACTCTTTAATACCAAATGTTAAACTAGAAGAGGATGCAGGTGGAAATCACAGACCTTAATATGAATATGAATATGAATCCCGGAGGCTTCATATTCCCATCTACAAATTGGGCTGTTGACATCACTCTTAACCACTCCTTCTGAGACTAAGTGAGCAAGCAGGTGTACGTATTTCACGTAGCACCATGCCTGACAAAAGTAGGTGCTTAATCAATGTGAGTTTCTGCCTTCCCACTGTCCTCTCTAGTGTGAGCCCTCAGCTGTACACTTAGTAAGTTGGAGACTTCTATTGCTTTCCCCATGAGTGTTCATGTCTCCAGGGTAAATAGACTCAGTTTACATCCGCAAATGTTCCTTGAGCTACTTGTGTACTCTTCACTTTGCTAGGGGAGAGGAGATTTCTGAGTCAGTGATCCCCTAGTTATTGCCAGATGGGAAAAGAATCCATCCCTCCCTCCTTGCCAAGAGCTGGGGTTCTGCCATCAGAACCCTGCATGTTTTAAGTTGAGTGTTCACATAATGGGGTCTGCCTGCATAAATAGAAACATCCTTTTTACTAGTCATCAAGTTTTCTCTTCAAGAACTATTACACATTTCACAAATCCAAGGGGACAGGCTCAGCTAGATAAGAGCCTGCCAGCTCTAGCTCTGGCTGTATCTCTTGACAGCTGGATTGGCGCGGTGGAATCCGTGGTTTCCCCCAGAAATGCTTAGGAAGACCAGAGGGAACAGCCACTCTGTACCTTGGCAGAGCTGGAGGTGGTTGGTCTTGTGAATGAGGTTTTTCGATTAAGGACCTGGCTCAAAATGGGATATTAAAGGTTTGATTTTTGTTTTTGTTTTTCCCCCAATACAACATGCTATCAGCTCAAGAGATTTAGGAATATTAAACGCTCCCTCTCAGCTTCAAGATGACAGTTGATAAACATCACCATAAAATACTGAAATCAACAAAGGATGGGAGGAGAAATTTGAGCCCTGGGAGATTAATAAATGATGAGGAATGAATGCAGTCAAACCACACATCCCCAGTAGGGCGCATTACTTGGGCTCCTGCATAAAAGCCAGAGAGGCAAGCATGGCTCCTGTAATTCTGTTAACACTAATGACTAGTCCTTAAATGCTCTCAGATGTATACAACAGGGATATTTGTATTCTCTTAGCAAGCAAAGTATTGTTCCAGAACTGTGGACAGTGGTTTTGTTTGGGAAATTGGGTAATCTAATCACTAGCTCTGTCAACTGCCTTTGCACTTACTCCCTGAGAAGGCCTCCTGTTATGGTGTGGAGCTGTGGTTCTCAGCCTGCATCACCCAGAGCCCTCGGGTTCCATGGAAGATCTTTTGGGGGCAGCCAGTTGGGGGCAGCTGGGTGAGCCTGGGTGAGGCCCTCTCCACCTGCTCCAGTAAGAGCAGCTCCACCCTTACCTGCTCTGTATTTTAGAGAACATGGAAGATTCTGTTTGAAATGAAAGAGTTTTGGGTTTGTTTTTGTTTTTGCTTTCTGCTTCAAAACAGAGACTTGAAACTCAATGGTGCCATGATGTTTGCAACCTTTTGCAAGTTACTTTTCCACTCACTGATGTTTCTAAAATGTAACCATGTTAACATACATAGGTAGAGTTCAATCACTGTATACATAAACCGCAATATATTCGTTTTCCTTCTCATGGATATTTAGATGATTCCCCCTTTTTCATTTTTTTCTGTTTGAAATGATGCTTCAGAGAAGTTGAGGGCATTTTTTTTATATCAACAGTGAGGGGTGGTGAGCTCCGAGCTGGCCAAGAAGGGAAGGGGACAACAGGAGGGGGCAGATGGATAGTGAGAAGGAGGTGATGGATAGTCAGTGGATAGAGGACTAGAAATTGCATGGACTTGATTGTGGCATGACATGATAGAGCCAGGGGGTGGGGGGCAGTCTGTGAGCTGCGTGGTCCAGAGGTAGCACAGAATAAGCTATGATAAGGCCCCAGGAGTGATGAAGGACACAATCTGGTATGTAGAAAACATTTAAAAATTAAGGTAAATTGAATAGGACTGCATTAAATTAAACTGAATTTAATTTTACTGAGTCAATGAGATGCTAATCTTGCACAATTTAAACATCATGGTTCCCCTTTCCTGCCCACTACTCCCTCAATGTTAAACCAGCATATGGTTTTTAGAAGCTTCATGAACATCAAATATAAATTAGATCAGGGATTGAGTTTCTGAAAAATGAATAATAAATGTTTGCTTCTATTAGTATCTCACAGAAAAATATTGAGGTTATGAATTTTTTTCTGAAATTCAGACCCCCTTAAGCTCTCAGGATCCACTTTCTTGATATTGTGAGCATTTTGCTCTTGGAAGATTTTGCTTCCTGCCTCCAAAGGCAAAAGGTGACCTACAGAACTTTCAGAACGTGTAATTATTCATTTGAAAATAATTTTGATAGATACCTATCTTTGACGTTGCCTTGAATTATAATACTGAGTGGAAAACAAATACAAAATCTTTTTAAACTTGAATTTGGGTTTTAATCAATCTAAAGTACTGTGTGTTAAAAGTCTCTGTAACATTATGAGTTAAATGTTTTCTGGCATTGCTGGGTGCCCTCCTCAGTGGTTGATTGTGGAGATAGTTAACCAGGGAAAACACCAAATAAACAGGATTCAGTTTGCATTTGGGGTGGGGCAGGCTTTTCCTCTCTCTTTTGTCCTCTCTGCAAACTCTGAACATGTGATGCTTTGATTCTATCCCTGTGGCTCCAATTGTCTTTACTTTTTGGAGTGAGCATTATTTGAAAAGCGCTTTCCAGTCAAAGCTTCAGGCCAAATTGAGGATAATGACTAATTGGGAGGTCACCAAAATTACTTGTTCAATTTATTTATGTCCTATAATAATAAAAGTAGTTTTAAGACAAAGGATATTCTTAACATTTATGAATATGAAATTCTGGTTTTTCTAACACAATAATTAAAGTTATTACCAGCAATCTTGATTTGGAGTAGCCCCTGTCATAAAAAGTCTAGAGCAAGTAACTCAGTTAATTTTAACATATGACAAATGAAGTGACAGTCTCGCATCTACCCTGATTATCAACTCAGAAATGGTGTTCAGCTGATCATGAGAGGACCAAGTCTCTATGACTTTGCCACCTCACTGCTTGGTCTGGACTAGAAAGTTCTAATGGTGTGGCTTTATCTCCTAGACCAGCTCCCCAGGACTAATCTTAGCTCCTAGAGGCTGAATGAATAGGTTCTCTGGGGGAGTGTGCTGACATCAATTGGTGGTGTCTGCCACCAGGGGTCCAGGTGGGAGAAAAAACAAATCTGAAGTCTGAGTATCAAGGTCAGAGTCTTACCTCCATCCTTTATTAGCTGTGAGCGATCTTGGGCAAGTCACCCTTTCTGCAACCTCAGCTTTCTCATCTACAAAACATGGATAGCAAAAGTTGTTAAGAAAATTAAAATTGAGGGGCGCCTGGGCAGCTCAGTGATTAAGCCTCTGCCTTCCACCAAGGTCATGATCTGTCCTGGGATGGAGCCCCTCCAGCCCTTGCAATGAGCTCCACACTCAGCAGTAAGTCTGCTTCTCCCTCTGCTCCTTCCCCTGCTCCTGCTCGCTTTCTTTCTCTCTCTCTCTCTCTCTCTCTCTCTTTTTTCTCCCTCTCTCTCTCTCAAAGAAATAAATAAAAGCTTTTTTTTTTAAAAAAAAAAAAAAGGGAGAATTAAAATCGATATTACAAGTGAAAAAGGAATCTTAGTTACTACTAGTATGTCTTGCCTGTCCCAATCTGGCATTTCTCCTTTAAAATTCACAGTACCCAATACAATTAATTGGGAACTACCCACCATCTCGAATTAGTGCGTTTTCACTAAAGTCATGGGGCCTTTTCTTGCTGCCCACACTCTGCTCCTGGCCTCTCCTGCCCTAGGTGATCGGTCATTATGTGTTTATTGAATGAATATAACCTTATTACTAATAGCATTTTTAAAAACTTAAATGTCAACAGTCAAATGAGTATATATCTTCTCCTTGTATATTGTATACTTATATATTTCTCAACATATATTTATTTTCTCTTTTATTTTATATCTTTTTATTTGGAGAAACATATTTTGTATTCTTTTTGAGAGGATTATCATTATTTTATATTCATGGGATCATAGGCTTTATTTTTTTCTCTTAAATAATTTTAAATTGGGCTTTATTTTCAAGGAATTGAGCTGTTTTCTGTGCTCAGGCAGCCCCATGGGCCAGTTTGAAGAGGATGCAGGCTAATTGTCTTGCTGGATCAGGCACTGAAGAGGCTGCTAATACCTTCACTGAGTCCCCCTTCTGAGCTGAGGGCAGGCAGGGGGCTGTGCTTGCTCACTTCCTCTGCACAGCACTGGCACTCCATAACCCATCTCCTTCCTTCCTGAAACCTTTCTCCCAGCTTCCTCATATCCCCTCGGCTGATACCACACTCAGGAGTAGACTTTTAAATGATATACTTACGGAAGAGCCCTGCTCACAGCTTCAAACCATCTGGACTCAGCCTTTCTTTCTCTACTTCACAATGCTTTTAAAATCCAGGTCTGGGGGTGGCCCAGCGGTTTAGTGGTTTAGCACCACCTGTGGTGGTGTGGTCCTGGGGACCGGGGATTGAGATTGAGTCCCATGTTGGGCTCCCTGCATGGAGCCTGCTTCTCCCTCTGCCTGTGTCTCTGCCCGCCCCCTCTCTGTGTCTGTCATGAATAAATAAATAAAATTAAAAAAAAAAAATCCAGGTCTGGGGCGCCTGGGTGGCTCAGTCAGCTAAGCACCTGCCTTCAACTCAAGTCATAATCCCAGGGTCCTGGGATCTAGCCCATCATTTCCCAGCTCAGTGGAGAGTATGCTGCTCCTTTCTCTCTCTCTCTCTCTCTCTCTCTCTCTCTCTCTCTCTCTCTCTCTCAAATAATCTTGAAAAATAAAATAAAATCCAGGTTCCTAAGAATCATCTAACTCGCTAGAAGTTCCTTGGCTTTCTGCTTATCACTGCAAAAACAGTTAGTTCCCTGTTGCTGCCGCCAACACAGACATGTTTCTTCTTTCCTTGATGACAGGCACATCTCATCGTGCTAAGCAAAAACCCCTCTCAAGAGGAGGCAGCAGTCTCCGCACATTTTGTCGCCCACGCTTCCATCGCTTCTGGGAGACCCGAGCACCATGGTGAGTGCAAAACCTGTGGGCGTCCCTTGCTGCCTGCTTTCTGCCTGTCCTGCAGGCATGCTGCTGGGCCTGTAAACCAGCTGCCTTTAGGAGGGGTGAGCAGGTGGCCTGAGCTGTGACATCGCGATCCTTTGCCGAGCTTTGGTGGCTTTACATGGCCATACATAGCTGTGCCACTGTGTTAGCTTCACCAGTGGCCTTTGGTTTCTGTCCTATTCGGCCTTTCTCTAATCTTTTACTTTGAAATACAGTGAATCTTCATCCAAACGGAGCTGTTAAGATCCCCAGAGAATCTATGATGGGATTACAGGGAAATCTGCTCTGCTTTCAAAGGTGATCTATTTTTAAAAATTGTTGTGGCGCTACTGTGGCAACAGACCTGACTTGTCAGAATCCCAGCCCACAGACTTTCACAGGACTGAGTTTTCCATCAGCGTGAACTTACGTGGTTTTGGGAGTCCAAGAGGAAGCTGCCATTTATGACTCATATGGTTTTTCTTAGCCCCATGAAATAGGTAGAACAGTGAGCCTGGGGAGTTCTTTAATCCAGCATTCTGGACACAGAGCATACAGTGTGCCTCTGTGGATGGAGAACACATATTCCAGTGACTTTTTTTTATCAGAATATTCAGAAACAGAGTATAACTCATCATCAAGAAGACCAAGGGGTGTATTCCAATAAGATGAAAATAATCATGTACTGTAATAAAATAAGATCCAATGTGCCAACAGGCCTAAAATTGAGATCCAGAATAGTTGGGGTCCAGGAAGCAAGAATTGGGCTAGGATATAGAGGCTGGCGGGCAGGCAAGGATGAAGGGGCACCTCTGTGAGCAGCCTGGTCTGCACAGATCCCAGGGCCAGGCAGGGGCTCCAGTCCAGGGAGGATCTGGTGAAATGTATATCGAGGTTTACCCATCTTGTCCATCCTGCCTTACAGACTCCTCATTCTGGTCTCCTGGAGCTTTGAGGACCTTTTCAGAGCAGCCTATCTAGGAATAGAGAGAGAAGGCAGGCAAACTTTCAGATTCTCTCTCTCTGAAATACTCCATATATGACAATCGACTTCAGAACCTTCCAAGAGCCGGCAGGTCTTTTTGACCAGGTTATTGGTACTGAAAATTACTTTAATAAGGAATTAATAGGGAAGAACCTTCCATTGCCAATAATTAAGACAGTTAAGATGCCAACACATGTCTGACGGAAATCTGACTAGCAGAAGTCACAAATCTACATGTCTCTCGGAACCACAGAAGCAGTGTGACACAGATAGTCTTGACAGTACAGTAGGAGCAGCAAGTGCAATTGGAAATGGCAGCTATTGTTGATTGTAACATAAGAGAGACAATACAGAGCACTGAGGACTGTAGCAAACTGGAGAGGCCATGCCCTATTAAGTGAGCAGTGATCTCTGGGCTCTAGCCTATCACTGTCACTTCTTTCAAGAGAAGGCAAAAATCTAGATTTTTATGTATAATTGATGGGAACTAACTCAAATATGTTTCTGGCTCTGAGTGTGGCAAAAGAAGCATGAGGGTCAGATGTGTAATGTCTGACCTGGACAGCAGGTGTGTAATGTGCTTGTCAGATCCTTCCTGCCATCCTCTGGGGCTCGTGGGTTCAAGACAACTGGAGAGTTCTGAGCATTTAAACTGGTGGAGTGGGGATGGGGTGACTTCACTTGGGTGAAGTCTAAGAAAGAGAATACCAAACAGCTAGAGGAGACCAAGGCCCAAAGACCCTCTATGCCTGGAAGGATTCCAGCTTGCCAGCATCTCAGCTAGTTAATAAATGGATGGATTGGGTCAGGTCCAGTAGAACTTGTGTCCTGAAATGTTTTTTCCCTCTAGCTGCAAAGTTAGGCCACTCTGCTTTGCATGATTCACAGAAGCAGATAATCCATATTTTTTTTTTTACATTTTTTAGTCTAAATATAGTGTATTATAACTGAGAATGACAGTAATAACAAGATCTTTGAGAATTCAGTGACCTCACACAGGAATAGTAATAGTAACAACTAATGCTTTCCTGGTGTATTCTGGTATGGTTCTAACCAGTTACATCTGTTAAATCAATTAATCCCCATAGTATTTCCCTGAGATTGGTGTAAGTACTTCCAGTTTCTGGTGGAGAAACTGAGGCACAGAGATATTATGTAATTTCCCCAAGGGTGCATAGCCAGGGAGTAGCAGGCTTGAACCTAGACTTTTTTTTTAAAGATTTTATTTATTTATTTATTCATGAGAGGCACAGAGAGAGAGGCAGGGACATAGGCAGAGGGAGAAGGAGAATTAGGATACCTGTGGGGAACCTGATGCGAGACTCAATCCCAGGACCCTGGGATCATGACCTGAGCCAAAGGCAAATGCTCAACCACTGAGCCACTCAGGTGCCCCTGAACCCAGGCTCTTGACTTTATATTATATTAAAAGGGCTGCACGTGCCCCTTCTCCTTCCTTGCTTGCCTCCCTTTAGGCCTGCTTAGGAGTCTGTGGCATTTGGGACAGAGGAAGGACATGAGAAGAGCAGAGGCAGCCCAGAGAGATGGGTGGGGGCCAGTCTAGGAGCATGGACAGGGTCTCAGCTCCCCTTCTGCCTTTGGTGGCCTGAACCCCACAAGCTGACTTGCCAGTCAGAATTTGAACTATAGGAGGAATGTAGAGATGGAAGAAAACTTTCCTCAGGAGCATGGAGCTGCAATTGGCTTTAGACTAGGGAAAGGGGGTCACTTCTGCCGAGTGGACTGGTTGCTAGAAATGTAGGTAGCAGGAATCATGGTAAGATCATGTTAACGGTGACAATAGTAGCAGGAGTCAAGCTGGCCCTGTATGCAGGTGCTGGAACTCTTATGCATGTGCTCATTTAATCCTTTCAACAACTTAAAGGCAGGACATGACCTCCCACTTTACAAGTGAGCTAACACAGCCCACTCTCCCTACCTGCCACTTCGGTCAAACTGTATTGTCTACTCACTGCTCTGCCCAAAAAAGGACACAGTCCCCATGAGTCCATAGGGTGTCTAGACAAGCCCTTCTCAGGCTCAGCTTCTATGAATCAGAAAACACATGAAATGGCTATCACCCTGGTGCCATCAGGAAGAAAATTTACTGAAGCCTTAAAGGCAAGTCAGCGCTAAGTGAAACTGGGCAGTGAAACTAGATCACAACAGCTGCTTGCTGGGCAGCAGCATGAAGCCCTGGAGCAAGTGCAAAGGGCAGCACAGCCCTTGTCCCCAAGGCTTCAACCGACCATCAAAATGGGCACGACAGAAACAAACACAGGCAAAGAGAATCCCCCCACCCAACTCTTCCCACTCTGTGAACCAGATTGAAAACCATATGTATCAGAATCCTGGTTCCCTTGATGGCAATTATAGGAAAGGCTATGGAAAATCGACTGCTCCTCCAGCATTTTAAGATACAAAGATTGTTCTGGCTCTTACCCACAGTGCCTGCATGTGGTGCGGGCTGAGAAGACCCATGTTCCAAGCATAAAATTAGTGTGCCTCTGGAAGCAGGAACGAGGGCCTCACCCAGCCAGGAGCTGCTCTGGGAGCAGGCAGGCGCATCCCCATTGTGGGAGGCTTGCAGGGAGCCTGGTGTTTCATGTCCTCCCTCTGTTACCTCCTCACAGGCCTATGCCCCCTCAGCAGGAACAAAAGAAGCCCACCCATGGCTGGGGGGCTCTCTAGGCTAGGCCTCTGCTGCCTACAGCAAGGGGGAGTTAGAGGGCTATATTAAAAGGGCTGCACGTGCCCCTTTTAAACTTTTAAGTTTGGAACTTATCTTTGACAACTAAAGGGAGGCCACCCCCTCAAACACATACACATGCGCACACTAGTTGGCTTTCACCCAGGATGGCAGAACTATGACCTGGACTTTAGTCACTAAGTTCAGAAATCACAGCCAGATCCCCTGGGAGCAAATCTGCATGTTTCACCAAATGTCCAGGAAATCCAAATGCATAAGGACCTCAGCTCAGTTTCCCTGTGCTTAAACCTGTCTATGCAGAGTACAGATTTTTTTTTTAGAATCTTTAATGAGAAAAGTTGTTCATTTGGGGATTCTCCGTAGCCTGCTTGCTAAATGCCCATTGAAGGCATTGCCCTCTGACAAATGAAGTGTCTCTGGTCAAGAAGCTGGCGTGTTTCAGGCTCTATGCTCAAGCTAATCCCTTTGCTCTGTGCCTTTCCTGCATTCCTTATGCAGACAAAACTGCCCTAGAAGTCACGAAGGATTGTGATTGCATAAGGACTTCCAATTCAGGCGCCTGGAATGTCACTAACCTGAGCCTGGCCTGCATCCCGGAGCAGCCATAGACAAACTTGGTATTAACAGCTCTCCCAACCCTGCTAAGTGTTGAGGGCATTGGCCTTGTGTTTATAACTCTTCTCCTAAAGAATATTAAAATGAAATGGGCAGAAGCCAAGTGCATTTCAGTGTAAACCTTTGAGAGGCAGAGCCTGCTGAGCACAGGCGGCCTTGTTTGGAAGTGGCTCCATCTGCAGCCTGAGCTCTGTCGGGTCCAGACACAGCAGAATGGAAGGAGCTCTGTTGGGGACAGGGGGTGGGATCCCTGGCTGTGTGAACCAGACTCATGAGCATGGGGTGCATTCCCAAGGTGTAATTCCCTATGCACAAATATATAAATCTCCCTGGCCCCCACTTATCCTAGGCTCTCCCCACATTTTTCACAGCAGACATAAAATAGACATTGTGTCTTAATGATGTCTCTTATTTTATATACTTCCACGATCCTCCCATTTCTCAATTCTTCCTCCTCCTTCCTTCTTCCTTCTCAGCCTGCCTCCCTTCTGGGTCCTACCCCACCCCCAGCTCATTCCATGTCCCCTGGGTGATGGATACTTCTTGGGCCATGTGTGTCCCATGGAGACAGTAAGTCAGACAGGTTCTGGAATATACACACATGCCCAGCCCTGATGGACTCCTATCAGGTAACATAGCCACCTGAGAGAAGCCACAGTCAGGTGTCCTTCACCTTCCTGTGGCCCTCCTCAGCTGCCCTGACTGTTTCCCCCACCCCACTTCCAACCTGGAGAGGCCTCCAGGTGGGGTGTGTGGCACAGCCCTGCTGGGGGAAATGAGTGTAAGCCATGGCTGGCAACACCCAGCCACCTCTCTCTCTTCCTCCTCATTCTTTCCCTCACCATCTTCCTCCTTCCCTCCTCAGCCTTTGCACATCCCCCTTGAGCCCTGTGTGCTCTGAGGGACCCTTCCTTGGCTCCTAGGCAAGGCCCATTTCTTGTTACAAAATGCCCAGCCATCCTGGGCCTGGCCTGCCTCTGAGCTCCACAAGCAGATGTCAGCATCCATGCCTACTCTGTGCCCCAAAGACCATGTGAGATAGGGGAAGCTATAGAGAGCAAGTGGTGGGCGAGGCCAAAGAAGAAGCCTCACCCTGCCTCCCACTATCTTCAGTAGGTGGTGAAGAAACCACTGATGCCAACCTGCCCCTCAGAGATGGCTTTGGACTTCCTGGGATTGCCCGGCTAGTAAGCCGAGGCAGGTCTGCCACTCAGAAGCCATGTCCAGGGCCTCTGAAAGTGTTCTTCCCAAAAAGGGTCTCCAGTGTGGACCACTGAAGGCCTTGAGGTGAGGGGCGAGCCTGACTTGGGCTTCCTATGCCCTCAGGCCACCCTCACCCACCACCCCCACCAGGGCTAGTAGGTGACCTCGCGTCAGCTGCCTGTGCAGAGCCTGTGGCAGCCCCCCAATAGTGTCTAAATGGGTCTAGTCTGTTTGTTTGCTAGGTGATGGAGCTCCTCTGGGTTACTACCAGGCTAGATTCCCTATGGTCCTTAATGCTTTTACAGTGAGTATGGAGTACAGCCTGTTTCCTAAGACTGTTAACAAAAGATAATTGTCACGTTGTACACGCAGGCCTCCCTCTTGATGAAAGCTATCCTCACTGTTCCGCTCTTGCCTTAGCACAGCCTCAAGAAAATGAGCCCAGGGTTACTGGAATTTGTTTGTTTGTTTTTTGTTTTTTGTTTTTTTGTTTTTTTTGTTTTTTGTTTTTTTTTTGAATTTTTTTGGAATTAAAAGCCTTCTAACCTCCAGTATGTCAGATTGTAACCCTGCAATCCTCTTGCACTTTGAACAAAGCCTGGGATATTTTTTTTTTTTTTTTTTTTTTTTTTTGCCTGTATATGAACTAGAGACAGAACAGAGTCGGCAGGGCCTCCAGGAGACATTAAGCCCCCTTGCCCACCAGGCTACACTTCCTCCCTCACTCTAACTCACAGACAAACTAAACATTGTGTTGGAGTGGAAATGGGAGAAGATTCATGGCCTTGGAACACCTGTGCTACCAGGGCTCAGATTTACAAGCTATGTCATGCTTCTGTGCTTTAGAAAATGACCTCATCTCCTGCCAGGCCACAGGCATCAGGTTGCAGATGATTCTAGAAGATGTTTTTAAAGTTAGGGATGGCCATTGTAAGAGTACTGAAATCTCTGGCGCTTCATGGCTTCAGGGCGCAGGGGTATGTGGTATCTCCCCACCCTGTTTGACCTTCCATCTCTCTGGAAAATCCTGTTGTCACCTGTCCGAGATGGACGTCCAATGGTGTGCCCACCCCCGGAAAAACAAACTGCTCATCAGGGAGTAACTCCTTAGCTATAATAACAGGATAAATTTGCTCTCCCTGAAAAGACTTGATCATGTGGTTCCCAGTTCAAAAACCTAATTTGGGGGTCAGACAGGTGAGGGAAATACATCAGGGTCTTGCAATAAAGCAATTTTCCTGTATCCCAGGTAAAGAAAAAGTAGTTTCAAATTTAGAGACAGGGAAGTCACCCACAGTGGATGCCTACACCTTCCTCTGTTCCCCAGCTCGAGGCTGTGCTGATCTACAAGGGCCCTGACATAATGCCTGACGTGTGGCCCACTTGTATGGGACAACAGCTATCAGGAACCCCTCCTCCATCCTCACTCCATCTGATGAGCGACCTTGCAGGTGGCACCTGCAGAGAGCAGATTTCTGGGCAGAGTGGCTCTGCCATCCCACCTGGCCTAGGACCTCACAGTGTTCACTTCAGTCACCCCCCCCGCAACCTTAATTTCAGTAATTAATCCCTTCTTCCCTCCCTCCGTCCTCCTTTCCTTTCACTCCCTCTTTCAGAGATCCATGCATGCTAACGAGCATCCTCTTTGGAAAGTATGAATAGGCCTTCCCAAGTTAGAGGTTGGGCCATTTAGGCACTAGCTGGAGTTCGGCTGAGCCGCATCACGTCCTCTCTCACAGCATCTCTGTGAGATCAGCCACGCTAAGGGAAGGGGGCATGTGGTACTCAGGGCTAGAGGACCAACTTAAGTGGGGTGCTTTGTAGGGGGACAGTTGGTCAGCATATGACTGCTGGGAGGAAGATATCCTAAGAGGTGAGAGGACATTACAAGTAAGGGGCTAGAAGGGTATTAAGCACAGCTGTGTCCTCCTGTGTCCGAGAGACCAGCTCCTTACTCAGGAAGGGGAGGGAAATGCTTCCCATCCCTCTTGCCTGCCCCGTTATCTGAGGTTATCTGAGCGGGGCACCACTTCTGCTAAAGCCTAGGGTCTGAAACTCAGTCCCTCCTCTTCCAGCCGCAACCCCTTCCTACACCCTGGACATCTGTCAGTCTCGGTGGTATGGACTCATCTCAGGGGAACAAAGACTCAGAAAGATCTTTACTCTAGAAGAAGAGCTCAGATTCTTTGGCTAATTCCCAATTAGACAGAAAATCAAAATAGCCAGAGTCCTCCACTCCAGATTATCCTTGTTAATTTTTAGACCTGGCATGTTCATCTCTCTAATGCTTTTAAAATCGACAGAATAAATGCCACATCATCCTCACATTTGCTGTCACAAGATTATCAGAGTAGCCAAAATTAATACTTAGTTGGAGCATTAAATCTGCAATGCTTTCTTCCATGAGTCTACTCAAGTAAAGAGATTTTCTACTTGGTAGAATTTTCTCCTACCAAGAGAAACTTCTGAGTAAATACTCAGAGATACACCTGCTGATCTTGCAGTGGACAGAGCCCCATTGAAAGAAAGGAACAGGGGACTCCAGTTCAATCAACTTCTGTCTCCCTACAAACTCCGGGGGTGGGGGAGGGGCAGTGCAGCTGGCGCTGAGATCTCTCCAGAAGACTTCACCTCACAGCAGAATTCCTGCTTCCATCCAGCAATGGCCTAGGTGCCAAGCAAAGTAGACCTTGCAGAGGAATGAAACTTACTTATTCTCAGGCCTAACTTTTCTCTAGGTGGACCGGATTCAATAGACATGTTGTGCGGATGTTGACTTGTTTCCTTTCTAAAGGGAGCATGATCAGGGTGAATTTTAGGTGTTCTCAGAACTCTCCAGGCATGCCTGCAATACACACAAGCCCCGTGTTCTCTGCGTTTTGACCACTCTGTCTTCATAGAGCTCTCATCCTCGTAATGTCTTAATGTCCCACTCTGCTTCTGGTGTGCCTGCTGGTCTTCCTGGCATGAGCAAGAGAGGTCCATGACCACGATCCTCAAAGCTGTCCCTGAATTTAAATGATTACCATTTACTGAGCATGGACTAGGTGTTAGGCATGTCCTCAGTTGTTTATATGCATGAACCCATTTACTCCTGTCAACAACCCTATAAAGAAGGTACTAGTTTCCCCCTTTTCAGACAAGGGCATTAAGGTCAGTGATGTGGGGGCACACAGCTAGCAGGTGGCAGAGGCAGAGCCCAAACCTGGGCAACCTCAAAGTGCAGCCCTGGGAACACTCACTCTCGCTGCACAGGCTGACCCAATTCCTGCTCCTCCGTGAGTTCTGGAGTGCTGTATTCATGCAGGCCGCTCTGGAAGCACCTGGCACTCACATCACCATATGAGAAAGATGAATTCAAGGGGTGATACTTTGGAAAAAACATGAATTTAGATAAAACATTAGCTGGTCTAATCAAAATAGTGAGGAAGCACAAATACAACATTAGAGATGATAAGGGGGAAATAAGCACATGTAGAAGAATGTAAAGAAGCAGAAGATTACGTTTTATCTTTTTGCCCATATCTATTTGCACTACACGATACACGTGAGATTTTCAAGAGGAAATGTCGAGTAGACCACTGTATACGTGGGTCATAATCTTCTCTGGCAGTAGTTGTATACTTGTCATGTGTCGCAGTAAGGTGGTCCACAGCAGGTGCTTCAGGGGGAATCCCATGTTTGCTCCCAAGATAGAAAGATACCGCATTTTCCTCTGCTAGAGCAGGGGTGGCTGGCCCCACTTGCCACTTGTATTAGTAATAAAGTTTTCTTGGCACACTGCCATGACCATTCATTTATGTGTTACCATACATTTATGGAAGCTTTTATGCCTCAAGAGCAGAGTTGAATACCTGAGACAGAGCCCAGGTGGCCCCCAAAGCCTAAAATATATACATCTGATCCTTCACAGAATAAATTTGCTAGCCTCTATGCTGGTACCCTATGATTTCTCCAGTTTCAGAATCATTCCTAGTTAATTTCTTGGTTCAGAATTTCCAAACCAAGTAGGTGATGCAGATGGAGACCTCACACATGCACCTGCCCCCTGTGTGGTGTGCCAGCTTCAGATGCTATTTTTCTCACATAACCTCATCACAGGAGTAATATTTCATCATATTAGCATGTTTCACTCACCATCACAGGGGAGGAATTAGACAAAGATGAGGGGCATATGGTGTCATCCTAGAATTCTGCCTACCGCGCTGCCTTTTTGTAAGGAGCTCTGTTCCATCTTCCTACCACACAGAGTCCTCAGGCCTCATCTCCAGTCCTTACTCTTATAGAATATACCTTTTTTTCTCATACCCTCATGGACCATTCTGCTTCAGCCTCCACTCACTGCTCTGGCTTCCAGTTGCTTCATTTTCTATACCTGAGGTTTTCCTTTTCTTGCTTTCAAGATTGGCATATATTTAAAAATACGTTCATTGTATTATAATCAGTATGTTTATATGTTTGGAATGATTGAGTTTCTTCCTTCAATGGCATATCAACCATATTTTCCCAAATTTTAATGTTGTAAAACTAGGTTCTAAGATAACAGAGTCCATTAAAGTGGACCCTTGGAGCCCTCCCCTCAGTGAACAGCAACCAGAGTTAAAGGAAGAATTAATGGTTAATCAACCGGAAAACTATACCAATGTGTTCAGGTCTGGGGACTATTTTCCCCGTTTGCATTAGCTTTGCTTACCATATTGCTGGAGAGCTAAAATGTATGAAAACCAAGGGAAGTAAATTGCTGTATCCTTCTGAGACCTAAATCTTTGCTGAGAAACAGGTAGATTAACTAGGTCCTCTTGTCTAAATACTTATTATTTTCAAATAGTTCGCCACCACTAAAAGCATATTGATCCTGTTTCCATTTCAAATCTACAAGCAATCTTCAAATATTGTTATGGTACTTTTCTTCAGATGTGGCCGAGCAGTATTTTCAAGAGAGCATGGCGAATCTTAAGGATGCTGAAGGAATGGGAAAAGCCAAATTTCTTTCAATTCAAGATGATTATTGCCATTTTCTACAAGTCATAGGACAAAAAGAGGTAAGTGAGTTTGGATCAGAGTTGACTAGTTAATTTACATGAGTTGTTATACAAAGGGCTACTCTTGGGCAGCCCCGGTGGTGCAGCGGTTTAGCGCAGCCTGCAGCCCGGGGCGTGATCCTGGAGACCCGGGATCGAGTCCCACATCAGACTCCCTGCATGGAGCCTGCTTCTCCCTCTGCCTGTCTCTGCCTCTCTCTCTCTGAATAAATAAATAATTCTTTAAAAAAAACAAAACAACAACAACAAAAAAAAAAAAAAAAAAAGGGCTACTCTTTCTACTCTGCAAGCAGCTATTAAGCCTACATGTCCAAGGCATGTGCTAAGCTCCCATTGGGACAGGGATAAATAAAGCCAGGTGGCCTCTCTCAGCAGCTCCCAGGTACTCAGTCTGGGGAAATGCAAACTATTCATGAGAATAGAATGCCATGCACCTCACCCCCCCCACAAAGGATCTTAAAGGACTAGAAACCTTGAAAACCCAATGGGCAGACCCTGATTATCATAGCCTGCAGTTATGTCTGGGATAGGGGGTGGTAGATAATATGCCTGATTCCTCTCTCCTTATTTTGGGTTATAGATGGAATTTACATATCTAGTGAGAACTATGCAGCACAGAAGTTACAGCTCGTGGTCCATTGAACCATACAAGCATGCTTTTTTATGGCTTGTATGCTTTATATGCTTTATGTCAAAATGGAAGATGACCCAGAGTTTATTTTCACTTAATTAAACCCTTGGAAACTTATTCCATGCAAAACCAACTACCAGAAAGCCACTTGCTGTGGCTTGATTTATATAGGTATATCTGTTTTCAACTTTAACCTATCAAGGCAAATCCTTGAGATAAAAAACCTTTATTTCTTCTGCTGTTCTGTAGACTTCCCCCCACAGCTCTGTTCTAGCCCTTAACTCCCCGCACCGTTCTCTCAATTGATACGAGCTTACGGAACGTGGGTTTATTTGGGGGTTTTTTTTGTATATTCTTTTATTGGAGTTTGATTTGCTAACATATAGTAGTATAACACCCAGTGCTCATCCCATCAAGTGCCCCCCTCAGTGCCCGTCACCCAGTCACCTCATGCCCCCACCGCCTCCCCTTCCACTACCCCTTGGAAAATAGGTATTTAATCTAGATGCATCCATGTTCCTCAGGCCAAAGTAGGACGACAGTAACCATAACAAATGGAGCTTATATGATTTTCTGGATCACTCAACTAAGTAGAAAGGGGCCTTCCAAGGACCTCACATTCTAGAATATCTGTAGAAGTTCTCTGGAGAGTACTCAGGTCAGAAGCCTGGAGGGGAAGAGGGGGAGTGTGCCCATATCATGCCTTCCCCCTTCCAGCTCATCAGTCATTTTAACCTCTAAAATGTCCTGGTTGCCAGATCCACCTCTGCCAATCATCACCTCCTGTTTGGACCACTCAGACTTTGGTCCCCCAGCTGCTTTTTTCACTCTTGCCTTTTTCTCATCCATTATGAATAAGGAAGTGATGGTGATCTTTTCAAAATGCAGATCTGATCCATGAACCCCTGTTTGCAAAATACACCAGTGGCTTCTCAATGCCCTTAAAATAAATCAGAATCCTGTATGTCTCACAATACCTGCCACATGATCTGGATTCTGCTGACATTTCCAGTCTTATTTTCCCCCCTCCCCTAATCTGTTCTGGCCACATTGGCTTTTCTAATCCTCACTGATTTAGCTAATGCAGATCCATCTTTGAGGACTCATCAGTTTGCCTGATTCCTTTCCCCACTCTTCATTAGATTTTTCCCATTGTTGTTCATCATAGAATCCTTTTGACATAATAATGTGATAAGGGGTGCCTGGGTGGCACAGTTGGTTGAGCATCCACCTCTTGGTTTCGGGTCAGGTGATGATCTTGGGGTTGTGAGATCAAGCCCCTTATTGGGCTCTGCTTGGGATGCTCTCCCTCTCCCTCTCTCTCCCACTCAGGCTCTCGCCCTTTCTCAAATAAATAAATTTAAAAACAATATGGTAAGCATGGTATAGGAATAATAAACAATATAATGAGAATAGTAAGTTTTGTGTGGATATGTACTATCTTTCCTGTGATTAGACTGAATTCTGTGAGAGCAGGAATCCTCTTGCTCATGATGGTTAGCCAGATGAGCAGATGGGTGGGTGGGTGCTTGGCTGTGGGTCACCTGACTGCTCTGGCTACCACAGGGCATCTGCCCTCTCCCCTGTTCTTGTCTGGTATCCTGCCCTGGTGTCTGTCACTGATGCCACACTTCACTGCCCTTGCCCTAGTCACCCACATCAGTGGTACTGAACTGAAGATGTACCTTGTTCCCCTCAACCTCTCTTGGAGATTTTAGCAAACTGGCTCTTTTTGTTCAATCCCCTGCCAGCCCTTCTGGTGCCCTGGTAAGAATAGAAAAAGCTGTGTCTTCTTCAGGTCGATGCAGCTTGTGCCAGAGCACATTGCTTGGAGAGCGGCACACAGGCTGGATTTCAGCTGTCCTCATTTTCCTGCCCCTGTGCATGACACAACCCATCCAACCGAATGTGGTAGCTTTGCACGGTGCTCACCCTGGTCGCAGCCCTCTTTCTGGATTCTAGCCAGAGTTGACCAACAAGGCTGGGCCCGATGACAGTCCCAGGCATGAGCACGGCCCCGTGCTCAGACTACCCCGGATGTGGTCACAACCCATACATGAGCAGAATCCTGTGCTAACAGGAAGGTGATCTTTGGGAAGGAAAATGCCTTTTAAAGTAAAATGTCACTCTGCCATTTGTGTGAGTTTATCTTCTAGTTTTGCTACTTTCCTGCTCAAGAACTTTCTCCAGCTTCTTACTCCCCGTAAGAAAATCAAAACTCCTGAGCCTGGCATGAAAGCTCTCCACCACCACCAGCCCATCCTGTGACTCATGCCTTGTTTCCCTTCCTACTCTCTGGGTTAGAGTCAGATGAACCCTCAGGGCTGACCCTGTCCTTCTCCTACCTCACACCTGGGCTCCCAGTTTCCCATGCCTTCTCCTCAGCCCACCCAGGTCCTATTTTTCCTTCATCCCTCTCCATAAAGCTGTTCTAACTTTAACAGACTGACACAGTCAGTCCACCCATGTGGCATCTCTCTTCCATGGCCCTCTCCACCTGCCGTTCAAGTTCATGCACGTCTCTCTCTAGTTTCCCCAATCAGGCTATAAATGGCATTGAAAGCTTCATTTAGAAAAAGAATCTGGCTCTTCTTTCTATCATTGGCTCCTCAAAACCTGACAGTCAATTTGCATGGACAAGTTGCCAAGTCTAGCACCTGCGCCATCCCAAATCCTTGCTCAGAGATGCTGGGAATGGATCGCAGTACAAAGGACATGATAGGCTTTAGCATCAGGCAAGTTCCCCATGCACCGAGGTAGGTCACACACTTCACAGTTTACAGTTTCTCTGCTCCTATGTGATTTCATCTTTCTACCAAGAAATTGTTTCTGCATCATCAATGCCTTCACTGCTCCACACCCCTCACCCCATCCCTGGCACTTAACTCATATCATTGCCAATAAAACGTGTAAAGCTTTGCCAGCTCCTTCTGTCTCTGGAGCGCTTATCAGGATGTCTTCAGGGCTATTCGGTGGGGAAAGCCCTTTAACTGGTTCCAGGCTTATTTGGCTCTCAAAGTCAGCATTTGTATTCTGTAGCCATAGTCAGGCTTTCCTATACAAGAGCATGGGAGAAATTCAGGAGAAATCTTAGGGATGGACAGGCAGGGCTTTCCCTTTGTACATCTTCGTGTCTGACTAAAGAGCTTAATGTCAGAAGATACTGGTTTCTGACCAACTCATGTTTTTTATTCCGCGTTAGTTTAAGTAAATCTGATAAACCAAACAAAATATCAAACGTATTTAATTTTTCTCCATGTTAGAATGTTTGCTTTTGGTTTCCTAAACTATTTCTTATGAGAAATAGAAAACCCTGGAATATGTTCTGGATGTTTTGTAAGGACCTAAATTGCCAGGAAACTCTGACTTCTGCTTATGTAAGAACATCACTGAAAAGAATTAAAATTACCGGCCAGATTCAGATCCTGGGTCTGCCCCTGCAGAGCTGTCTGATCCTGAGTAAGTTTCTTGACCACTCTGTGCCTCAGTTTCCTCCTCTGTTCAATGAGGATTAAAATCGTACTTAACTAGAGGAGACAGAATTAAAAGCCCTCACAGGTAAACTGTCCAGCACAGTTCTTGGCACATAGAGGACACAATAGATGTTAGCATCTGCTCCTAATACTCAGCTGAAGTGAATTCCTATAGTATCTGAAGTGGCTTTGTTCTCCAAGTGTCGTTCATGCATTCTCTCTCCAGAGTTAACACCTCTCTGTCCCCATCCATGCTGTTTCCTGTGTCCTGTTTAAATTTTTTTTTTTAATTTTTATTTATTTATGATAGTCACAGAGAGAGAGAGAGAGAGGCAGAGACACAGGCAGAGGGAGAAGCAGGCTCCATGCACCGGGAGCCTGACGTGGGATTCGATCCCGGGTCTCCAGGATCGCGCCCTGGGCCAAAGGCAGGCGCTAAACCACTGCGCCACCCAGGGATCCCGTGTGTCCTGTTTAAAGAGGAAAGTGGGCCTAGCTCATGAGACACTACCCCTGAAAAGGGAAAATACACATCAGTTACATCATTTTCTTTTTCTTTTTTTAAAGATTTATTTGAGAAAGAGAGAGTACATGAGTGAGGGAAGGGGCAGAGAGAGAGAACATCCAAGCAGACTCCATTGAGTGTGGAGCCTGACTCGGGGCTCATAAGCTGAATCCAGCTAATGAGCTGAATCCAAAAGTTAGTTGCTTAACCAACTGAGCCACTCAGCAGCCTCCAGTTACACCATTTTATTAAGAGGCATTGATCTTTATCAGCCTTTGACCTTTCTTAACAAACTTTAGCTTTTGTTCCTTTCACAGAAAGCAACCTCGATCCTGAGAGAGTCCCTGGAAGCCAAAGTGGCAGTATTTGGTGACCTCAGTCCCAAGGTGGCAGAGACGTACCGGCTGTTGGGTGGGACCGACCTGGCTCAGGGGAACCACAGTGGGGCTCACAAGAAACTGAAGAAGGTAAAGCTGGAGCCAATACTAATATGGAGAAAATTCTCTCCTGGGTCACTTTCTCTCCCTCCACCATGCTGTTTTTAAATGAAACTTTATCAGAGGCTTATGTGGTAAGATGACACCACTTTCACAGTCAATCTAAGCCAACACTCTTTGGATAAAGAGTACAGTAATCCACTTATACACCTATGTTGTTAGATGAATGATCAATTATGTTTTTACCACGCAAATATTTTTAAAATTTTGCCTACTGCATTTTATCAATCTTTTATTGTACTCCTTTTGTACACACAGTTTATGGAGGAATTCTTGTGTGTGTTCGTTAGTATTTATATGTTTGTTTCTTTTTAAATTTGAAGTTTGTCTGTATGGAAGGTGTGAGGTAAGGATCCAATGTTATCTTTTTTTCAAATGGCTATCCAGTTGCCTAGCATTATTTTATTAAAGAGCCCATCTGTGCTCCAATGACTTGAGAGAACACCTTCATCATGTACTACCCTTCTATATATACTTGAGTATATTCCTAGCTTTCTATTCTCTTCTATTTGTCTCTCTGTTTACTCAAATTCCAGTGCCTCATTATCTCAATTATAGAGATTTCATAGTATGGGTTAATAGCTGGTAGGACTCAACTCCCTGCACGGTGCATGGTTTTTTATTTCCCTCGAGTATCAGGCTTTCTAGACATTTTTGTATATTTATTTTTCTTTATTTTTCCTTTTTTAAAAAAGATTTTATTTATTTTTTCATGAGAGACACAGAGCGAGAGAGGCAGAGATGCAGGCAGAGGGAGAAGCAGGCTCCATGCAGGGAGCCTGATGTGGGACTGGATCCCAGGACTCCAGGATCAGGCTCTGGGCCAAAGGCAGGCGCTAAACCACTGAGCCACCCAGGCATCCCTGTATATTTATTTTTATATGTGAATTTTAGTAATCAACTTGTCTAGCTCTATAAGAAGTTTGGTAGAATTTTTTTTGGAGCATTGTGTTATTTATAACAACTTCAAGAGTACTGACATCTTTATGATATGGAGTTATTCTACCCAAGAACAAGGGGTAGTCTTTATATTTGTTCATGTCTACTTGTGTATCATTCAGGCACATTTTAAAGTGTTCCTTGTATAAGTTCTGCACATTTCTTATTAGGCTGATTTCTAAGCATTTCCTCTTCTTTAATGCTATTATAAACGGAGTTTTATCTGGTATTATATCTTTTAACTGCTTGTGTATATGTGTATGCAAACTATTGGTTTATCTCTGTTATTTTATATTCTGCTAGCTTGCTTATCTCTTTTCTTGTTTGAGTTAATTTGAGCATTGGTTCTTTCAGGTTTTTCAGGTGTACTGTTACATCATCTGCAGTTAGTTTTACTTTCTGTTTTATGCTTCAATTCTTAACGCTTCTAATTGATTTCTCTTGTCTAATTGCATTGGTTTGTACCTCTAGTACAAAACAAGTAATAGTGGAGATAATAGGCATCCTTGTCTTGTTCTGATCTTAGTGGAAATGCCTCTAGTGATTCTTCATATAGTAGATTCTGGCTTTGGACTAAGTTTTATATATTTTATCCTGATAAAGACGTATTCATCAGTTTCTATTTTCATGAGTTTTTTTTTTTTTTTAAATAGAAATAAATGCTGGATTTTATTAAAGGTGTATTATATTATAACATTGAACCAACCTTGCATTCCTGGAGTAAATCCCCTTTGGTCCTATTGAACTATTTTTTCAACATGTTGATTCTGTTTGCTAACATTTATTTTAGGACTTTTTGCACCAGTATTTGTAAGTGATATTTGTTTAAGTACAATGTTATATTTGCTTCATAAAAATAATTTGGAAGTTTACCTTTATTTCCTATGCTTGAAGGAATTTACACACACTAAAACTAGTATCTAGTCTTTGAAGTTTTGTACCTCCAATGAAACTCTTTAGGCTTGCTTTTTTTGGATGGCAGGGAATATCTTGACAATCTTCTCTATTCCTCTGTAAAAAAAAATTGCTCTGTTGAAGCTTTCTATCTCCAATGAGGTCATTTTATTTAAAATTAATTCATGTAATGAAATTACACTATCTATTTCACTATCATTTTTTAGATTTATTTGCATTTTAATTGACTTACAAAGTAATCTCATGAATTTTTAAAATTTCTACTTTTTTAAGTTACCTTCCCATTTAATTTCTTCATTTTATATTTGAATTTCCTCACTCTTCAATGACTGAGTTAGTGGTTTGTCGTTTTTGTCAGTTTCTCAAACTACATGGGTCAATCACCCTCCTGTTCTTTATCACTAATTTCTGATCTTATCTTTATTACTTCTTTTTTTTGTGACTTATTTTGTTTGACTTTGTTGGAGTTTTCTCTATCTTTTTGAATTGGGAATTAAATTCATTTGTTGTCATTTTTCCTGAGATAGTGTTTTTAGGCTGTACCTTTTTCTTTTCTTATTGCTTTAAATGCATCTCATAAGTTTTGTCATGTTGTGTTTTCATTACATGAATTAATTTTGAAAAAGGGGAAAACCTGGGAACCTCTAAGTAACATAACTGACCAAAAGAATTAACTTTAGTTCTGAGTAGGCTGCCCTATGCATTGAGCCTTCTCTTCTTAGGACTTTTGCAGAAGACATCAGATCTGGGAACATGAGTGGTGCCTATTTTTTAACAAGATGATACATATAACTATTATCACTTAGTCAACAGTAGTTATCGGCACCTTCTCTGTGCTAGTACTGTGCTCAGCAGACCTGGGAAAAGCAATGATCAAGTTAAATATGCATCTTGCTTTTATGAGACTTTCAGTCTAACCAGGAAGATATGTTAAACTAATCATTTAAGATAATTTATTTAAACAAATCATTTCAGATAATTTGAACATTATACGTGTACCAAAGACATTATTGAGGGAAGAATGAGGAGGGCAGTGAAGGTGGCAGTTGCCCTGGGTTCCTCCATCCCTTACTTCTGAGCTAATAATTATTGACCGATTGTTATATCCCTGGGTTGAACAATTTACATATATTAACTTATTTAAGTCCTATAGCAACCTGAAGAGTTGGATACCTCTAATTCTGTTTTGTTTTGTTTCTTTTGTTTTGTTTTGTTTACAAAGAGGAAAAAATGAGGCTAAAAGGATAGGTGTCTCAGCATTGATTGCAAAGTCAGGAGTTGTCAGAGTGGAACTTTGGCACCAAGCAGTACAGACCACACCATCTGTTCTACATTTCACATAGTTCACATCTTGGGCTCCTCAGTAAGATTTTATTTGAACCAGGGCTTCCTATGCTTAAAAACATTTGGGAACCAGTGGCATAGTGGGGAGAATGCCAAGATCAGGATAAGAAGGAGTCTTTGGATTATCACTGACAGGAAACAAACTAGCTCAGGTATAAATGGGTGTCTGTTTTGTGGTTTCCAAGGAAGAGCCAATAGGCAGATGATTAGCAGAGCAGGATGTAGCTGAGCTTCAGGAGAATGTTGCAAGGCTCTCTCTGTCCAGAACTCCTGCCTGCTTCTCTATGCACATCCTCTTCCTCCTCTGTCATGGTTGTGTCTCCCCTCAAGATGAAGATCATGGCTGCCAGCCTTCCAGAGTTTTACTTCCTATCCCTGTGCCATTTCTCAGTCCCAGCTTGAAAGTTCTCAGGGAAAGGTCTATAAGCCTGGCTTGAACCCAGTGCTCACTCTGGATCAGTCAGCTGAGGCCAGGGGCGGGGTAAGCTGTAAGAACATGGTGCCCTCAAGGCAGCTGGGTGGCCCAGGGTGGAGATAGTGCAGGAAACACAGCCTCATAGTCAGAAGACCTGAGACAAGGTCCATGGAGCCCCTCCCTATTTTTGAAGCACGTGCAATGCGTACAGTGGGCGTGGAGTAGCTTCCCCGTTTGAGAGCATCCCAAGGAGAGTGAAGGAGTTACAGATTGTAAACCCCCAACTACAATAGCATGTGCTAAGTTCTCCAGGTCCACCCTGGGATCTAGGGGAGGGAAGGGGCTTAGGGTAGGTGTCCACGGATAAGTAGTCCTGAAAAAGAGTGTAGCCTAACAGAGACAGGAATTCCCAGGTTGGAAATGGAGTGGAAGAAGAGGCTCAGGGGCAAGAGAGTGAAGCCTGTTAAAGAAGCACAAACTAGATGGTGCTGACCGTCTTTCAGGACTCATCTGGGAAAGACATGGGGTCAGCTCCCTGTAGCCATGGTTGTAGGTTAAGGGGCTGAGACTTGATCCCTTAAGCAGGTGTCCCAAACAATGGCCACTTCATTGCCTGTGTTTATTTCATTATAGTTAAGGACATAAGCCGAGTTAAAAATGGCTTTTGCAGATAGTCCTAAAACCTGTCATCATTTTATAGGTGATCATAAATTGACTGGAGTAGAAGGAGCACTAATTGAACCCCCACTAAGTGAAATCTCACCTGCACCAAAAAAGAAACCCATTCTTCTCCTTAGTAAAATTAGATTACAAAAACAACCTACTCATAATTTCACTGATAAAACAAACTTGAGGACATTTGCTCTCTCTCGTTACATATGTGCCTACACCGTAATTTTGTCTCTCAGCCTACAAAGCCCACAATATTTACCTTGTGGTGCTTTGCAGAAGAAGTTTCCTGAACATTGCTCTAAGCAGCTGGAAGCCAAGAAGGGAATTTTAAGCAGATAATATAGACCACGGATCTATATTTATACTTCAGATTTAAAAAAAAAAAAATCATAGTGAGGACAGCATTGAGAATGGCTTGGAATGGGCCAGGACTTGAGACAAGAGGCTGCAGGTTTTTCATCTGTGAAATGGAGGTAACAGCAACACCCAGACTTTCTTCCCCCCACATTGTCCCGGGGACAGAATGAGGGGAGGAAGCGAGGCTGTCTTGGAAAGCAGCAGATCCAGTGGAGTCCAGGGTGCCAGGGTGCACCAGGAGGAGGAGAGGGCAGAGCTTTCCCAGCCGAGGCACTGCCTGCCCTTGGGAAGGAGTCTCCACTGTGATTCCTCTTCCGAGGGTTCAGCCTGGCCACTCAACTCCAGGTCGGGGAGGGACCCCAGGCATGGGGCAAGCTGGCAAATGTGAGCAAATGCCCAAGAAACTTGGGCAGGGGCCACTCGAACCTTCACAAAGTCCCACCATCCCCAGTGGAGCTGGGCAGGTACCACTATCGACCTACAGGCTTGGGGCCAGGCTGGCTGCTGCCCAGGGCAGCCCATACAACATTCCCAATCCTTGCAGCCCTGCAAGTCAGATGTTAGTAGCTCTGTGTTTGTTTCTTTGTTTGTTTGTTTTTAAAGATTTTATTTATTTATTCATGAGAGACACAGAGAGAGGCAGAGGCAGAAGCAGGCTTCCTGCAGGGAGCCTGGTGCAGGACTCGATCCCTGGACCCCCAGGATCATGATCTGAGCCACCTAGGTGCCCCAAGTAGTCCTATCTTACAGGCAAGGGGCCTGAAGCGCCTGGAAACAAGTAAGTTGTCTATGGGCAGGTTCCTCTTAAGCCCACATGCTTTCCTTATTACCAACTGTTCACCAAGTATAGGGTCTTAAAGCCCGGCATCAGGATGACCTTCTGAATCTGCATCCGGGGCAGGAGTCCAGGAGCCCAAGGATCTGCATTTTAGCTTTTGGGGGAAGGTTGAGATTACTGCTCTAGGCCCCATGCCCATCCACGGGGCTTAAAATCAGCTCAGCGTCAAGAAACTGTCAGGTTTCATCACTCCCAAAGTCTGCAGTGGAAGTTAGTGCAATTTTTTCCCTTCAGTTTGGCCTCATTAACCATCAGTCCTGAACACAATGGCTTTGACATTTTAAAGCTATCTGGTTATTTGCCAGAATGTGGGAAGAAAAGGCTGAAACTTCTATGTCTGTTGGTCGTGTGCACTGTGGTCCACACAGTCCTCGCTGCCACTCCTCTGTGCTCATCTGAGGACAGGGCTGGCTACACCGTGAATGCTAGGGCACACACACAAGACCTGAAACATGCCCTTGCATATCTGCTGCTGAGCCAGACTTTCTCCATTTCCATACTTAGCCCTGGACTCTATGGAACCAGCAACAGCTTTCTAAAGCTGCTGGCTTAGTGTTTCTCTGATTTTTTTCACAACAGCTGAATCTCCCAAGTTTTTAATTCTGGAACAGAAACCCAGTGAATACTAGCTTTTCCAGACATGCCCTCCTGTGCTGAGTGGCCCGGGCATAGTCCTGTGGGCATGAAAAACAGGAAAGCATGAGAAACAAAGCAGACCGTGGGATTAAATTACTGAAAGGAAAACCGTATTATTGATCTGTTTTTCAAAGGCATCTGCCTGCAGGAGGCAATTGGAGAAATCTGTTGGCTTCAGATGGAAATTTCCACAGCAAAAGTTCCACATGCTTTTGCAACATAGAGACCTGGTTTGATTCTAGGAGGGGCATCACTGCCAACATTTTCATCCAGGTGAAAGGCTACAAAAAAAGGCTTCCTAAAGACTGTTTCCCAGGTCAGTAGCCTCTCAGGACTCATCCTGGGCCCAGTGACAAGATGAAGTTGGGGTGGGGCCCCCCTTCATCTGGCCTCCCTCATAAATAACCATCATCATTAGGGGTCAATCCACTGCCTGACTGCTTCACAGCTGTGAACATATGCGAACATTAAACATTTCCATAAAAGAATAACATAATTTTATGTGACCTCTCTCCAAGAAATTCATAACGATGAGATAACGAATCGGTTGAAGAGAGGTGGAGGCAGATGGTTGTTGTTCATAGATTGTAGATGAGAAAGCCATCCCTGGACAGCTCTATTTTATTCATAATTCACACACTGCCATTCCATCACGAGACCACTTAGTTTTACTTTCCCTTTAGCCTGGGTAGTGTTTTCCTGGTTGTCCTGGATACCAGGAAATCCAGAGCAAGTTTGGAGTCTCCATAGAGCCGCATATTAGCCCACACTGTTTTCAAGTGTGGTCTTATTTGTTCTTGATTCTGATTTTCCTAATGGTCATTGACTAACCCACCTTGGGGCTACAGCAGATTCCCTCAAATCCTTTTTGAAAGAGAGTAAAATCATGACCACATGAATTTCACATCAAAAAAATCCTGTTCTTGGATTGAAAAGCACCCCTAAAGATGTTCCAGGCACTTCTTCCTGTTTGTAGATCGGTTGATAGAGTCTAACAGTGGGAGCTGATGGTTATAGGTCCATTTTTGACCTTCCGTGGGGAAAACATGAGCCTCTCTTGCCTGCTACAGGCCAGATGGGAATGATATCACCAGCTGCTGGGAAAAGGCCCAATGAGGGCAGCCCACATGCAGCACCCTCCACCTTTGCTGTCCCTTAGAAAACACAGATGAGTGGTGTACACAGGCTGTCCCCACGGAAGGGGGGGATGTTCACTGGAACATCGGAAGCTCCTCAGCTGTCAGAACACTTACTGTTGGCTCATTGAGTTCTCAGAGCCTTCAAAGTTCCTAAACTGGGGTCAGAGTCTGGAGGGCTCAGAACTGTGGGTCCAGACAGACTGTCCCGGCCTGACACTGGTGATTTGTCAGAGCCTACCAGATGCAGGACACCCAGGAGTTTACGGGCAGATGGCCAGCGATGGAGGGAAAGGCAAAATGTCCTGCCTGAATTCATTGTGACCTTCTGCAAGTGTTCACAGTGGTGGCCAGGAATGGCTGGTGTGAGTGCCCCAGCTCAGGAAGGACGCAGGCGATAACGGCCAAGCTCCGCGTCAGGAAGGGAATGGGCCTCGAGAAGGCAGATCAGAGGGCTTAGCTTGAAGAGGGTCTGGATCTCTTGCTCTATCTGGCTCCAAAATGGGCAAGTTCGGCTTTTATGCAAAAAACTGGCTGCCTGGACTGATAATGTGCGGGCGCAGCAGGATTCCCCACAATAGCAAGTCCTGCTGATGCCTGTGTCCTCTAAATATTTGTGTTACAGTTGTCCTGGAGAAAGATGATGGTAGCTTGCTCCAAGACAGTGGCCAGGGGATGGAGCAAAGTCATGGGGGAGTCGAGGGATGTCGATAAGGATGTAGAAGCCACAGCACATGGCAGCTCAGAGGTGAGGAGTGAGGGAGACAAGGATGGCATGCACACTTCCAAGGCTGGCACTCAGCAGGCACTCGGGGAGAGCTTTGCAGACGGGGCCGCTCTCAGCAGCTGTGTGAGTGGCAGTCCCTGGGCCTCCCTTTCTTCCTCATCTCCCATGTCCCTCTCCTGGTGCCTCTGGTCCCACCTTATCTATCCTCCTGTCTGGGAGGCTTCCCACCCACCCACCCGTGCAGCAGGTGGGTCTTGGAATTAGTGGGTCTCCAGGTAAGGGAGCCGCAAGGGTGCATGTGTGCAAGTGAGCGTGCGTGTGAGAGGAAGGGAGGGAGAGAGGAAAAAAAAGAGAGACAGAGAGAGAAGGAGAATCAGAGTATGTTCCTTCAAACACTCTCCAGTCCTCCTACCTGGGACCTCCCCCATCACCACCACCACCTTCACCTTCCCCCGACCTGGTGCTCTTCACATGGCTGGCCAACTCCCCATCCTGCAGGCCTCAACTCACATATCACCCCACAAAGGCCTTCAGCCTGCCCCTGCCTCCCTGCTGTGTCACTGAGGTGGACACAGGGTGGCATCTTGCAGGGGCTCTGCACACATCTGCCGCAGGAGCAAGGGCAGATGGAGGAAGATGGGGGCCCGGTGAGGACAAGACTTGGTTCCTGGGTAGGGCTCCAGAAAGCCAAGCTTCCCTGTTTCTGTGTGGAAAATGTGTCCCTGTTTCTGCAGGAAAATGCCCCCTGATGAATTGTGTTTCGGTTTGTCCTTTCAGTCCTCCCAAGGTCATCATTTAAGTAAATCACTTCTGCCTGCCTGGTAAAGATTAGTAAATGAAAGTATATTTGTGTTTTTCTAAACACTGAAAACATTTCACACTTCCATGTATTTTGGTTTCTGACCTCTTCTCTTCTTCATACCAGTTCTGAGAATTGACATGAAAACAGAGACACAGCTCATGAATTTCTGGGTGATTTCTCTGCCAAGGGTGTACCGTTGCAGCAGATAATATGTAAAGAAGAGTAGTGATTTCAGATCTTGAGAATTAGAGTCTTTTTTTAATTTACCTTTCTCTGGTTTTGTTTTTCACCTCATATAAGGACAAAATACATGTAATAGCAGGACAAGCTTGGCACAGACCCTTACCAGGCTGGAAGTTGATGGAGGAAGGGAGGGCTAAGGCACCCCAATCCCGTCCTGCAGAGAGGCACTTGCCATGAAAATAAATGGCCTTGAGTTGGGACAGCAGATTGTCAGAGATTCCTGCCCAAACCAGAAGCTTCGCTCCTTTGTCAGTTTGGGCATTTAGCTGTTGTGGCTTTCTAAAGCCAGAGTATACTGAGTCAGCTAACCTCCATGCCGTAGCTAGCCCCCCATCCCCCCAGCCCAGAGCCACCCTTCCAACCGCACTGGGAAGGGCATGAGGTCTGGGCCACAGAGGTAGCCCAGAGCTGGGAAGACACTACCTGATGGCTCTAATCCCAACTGTTTTGTCTCCCAGGCCCCTTAGAAACCTAGCTCTCCAAGCTCAGTCACGTCAAAGAGAATTTTTTAAAATTTCACATCAGATGTTTAAAGTTGTGTCTTAACTAGCTCGGCACCTACAAATGACTAAGAGAAGCAGCACCTAGTGAACAACGCTCTTGTAGCTACTGAACCTGCCTGGATTTGGAGGGTGAAGGTGTGTAACGCTGCGCCCACAGTGAAGCTCCCATCCACAGTGATGGATCCCTGGAGTCCTATTTCTTCATATGAACAGCTTGTCCACTTGTTTGTTTTTAGGATTTCATTTATTCATTTGAGAGAAAGAGCGTGTGTGCAAGAAAGGAGGCGGGGGACACACGAACAGGAAGGGCAGAGGGAGAGCAGCGAGCAGACTCCTCGTTGAGCAGGGAGCCGAACATGGGGCTCGATCCCAGGACCCCAAGATGATGACCTGAGCCAAAGGAGATGCTTAACTGAGCCACTCAGGAGCTTCCTGCTTGTCCACTTGTTTAATCATTCATTCACCTAGCAACTATCGCACATCGGCTTGCCAGGGCCCTGGCAAGCAGCACAAAAGGCAAGCAACAGAAACACAGCCCTTGCAGGGGCAGCTTGCAGGCTAGTGTAGAAGCGGGTGCCCCCTTCTGTCTTTCTACAGCTGGAGGAAAGCTGCTTATTTGGCATTTAAGGAATAATAGAAACCCAAATGACTTCTCCCAAGCCCTGCAGATAAAATCAAAGAGAATAACAGCAATGCCTTGGCTCCTCAGAATTCATCTGGATTCTGGAAACTTCGGGGTGTCTTGTTCACTTAAGGAAAAATGAGAAACACCCTGTAGAGGCTGATTTCAAATAGGACTGCACAGGCCTTGGAGGAGTCTGGAGAGCACAAAACCAGCTTTGACTTACAGCGTAGAATGTTCTACAACCAAGGCTTGGGAGTTCTCTACTTAGTTCAGAGAAGGGTTTACAATGCTGGGCTCCCAGGAGGTTCCATTAACACTTATCGACTTTGCCTCTGTCAATGTCTGTATTTTTAACAAAAGAAATCGAAATACCTATTTCACGCAAAAGTGCTTAAGCGAATTTAGCTAAGAGGAGCAGAACATTGAAAAACTCAGTTTATGTTTCTCCGATACATACGCGGCTCTGTAAACATTTTCTAGTAAGGGTCAGTAAGGGATTATTTCACTCTTTTCAAAAGGTGGCTGTTGAAGACTATTCCAACTAACGGATAAATGATTCTTCCCTGATGTGCCCCGTATGGCATCCCTGGGCGCTGCATCATAAAGGAGGTTAGGCAGGGGCTGAGGACCCGTTTCCCTCTTAGTTGGCTTTCTTTTACAACTCTTCTCGCTTCAGCTACAATTTGGGGCAAATCTCAATGAGGATAAGTAGCCTTTAAAAAAATCTATTAATGCCAGGAAGAGAAGAGTCTTGACTGCCAGGGTCTAGGGAGTAGGGATGGGGATGGGCAGGGCTCACCTCTTTTGGACTTGAGTATTGATTATGGCCCTCTCTCCTACCTCCATCTCTCTACAAACATTTTCCCCGGGGAAAAGGATTGGCACACAGGGTCTGGGATGAAGGTAGTTAGTAAAACTAGTGAGAATTTGTAGAGGCACGTTGTCAATCGCCATGTCCGTGTTCCCAGGAATCCGTGAATATTTAGCTGCCAGTATATCTTTCCTGAGAGAATGAGGGGCCAGGGAGAAGCTTCAGTAACCAAAGGGGTAGGATGGAAATTCCTCCTGAGTTTTGGATTTAGGAGGCCATCTGTTAAGGCAGGGTAATCTGAGACCTCAAAACATCTCAAATAATTGTTAAAATGTCAGTAAAATTCTAATGTCACAATGAATGAATTAGCACAAAGGCATGTTGGCATGAGCTCATCTCAAAACGAGCTGCATCGGAGGTGCTCATAAATATCTACACAGAGGAGTCAGGTGTGTTTAAAATTAGACCTGATCTTTTATACTGAGTTAAGGTCTTTCTGGCCATGCAGGAGAAAATGAAGTCTTGTTAGCCCTGGACAGAGGCCTCTCACTGCCAGGCATGGGTGAGGAGAAAGCCTGCTGGCTTCCTGCTTGCAGTTCCTTCCTAAGCAACTCCTCTCCCAGGCCCTGTGCCCTGCGGGGAGACACCCCCAAGCTTCCATCAGCTGGGAGACATGCAGGAGAGGAGGGTTGAAAGAGTTTACGTTAAGTGTCGTGGGTATCAGAAACCCGTCCCCAAAAGCAATAGAGAACTCTCTCAGGGTCCTGCATTTCCCAAGTTCACAGCAGTTTATCTGTGGATTAAAGCAGGTCTGGCTCAAACCCATGGAATGAGCAGCACGTTGCCCAGGCCAGGCCTGGCCAGGGCCCCAGTGCAGATTCAGAAAGGCTGGGACTTGTTGGATGGAGGGGGTGGGGTTTTGGAGATAATGGATTATAAGCTAAATGGAATAAGAGAACAAGTGCACTACTTCCTGGTGTTATATAATTCAACAGAGTGAAGATCTGTTCTTTTAAAAGAGAACCGTGTCACGTCTCCATCTAATAATGCTTCTTTCCTCCAGAAGACAGCCACATTCTCAGATTCCAGAACCACATCAAGTCCTCAGACTGAACCAAACATTCAGAAGGTTTTGATATTTTCCATATCTTAGACAAAGGATTTTGGCTGCCTGCATTTTAATTCTCTCAAAGACCTAAAAATGTTGGCAGATTAGAACAAATAAACAGTCTTCAGTACAAAGTCCCCAAACCCTCACACTTTTTTTTGACTCAAGCTGTTACCATGTAGAAAGACCAATTCAATATTTTAAAAATATAAAGTATTTCAGATATGCAGAAAAGTAGGAAGAATGTAACACTTTTGAGCTCATTATTCAATATAAGCATTTCCTACCCTACCTCCAGATGACTACTATCCTGAATTTGATATCATTCTCAAGCTGTCTTAATTATCTTACAATGGCTTTGTTTTTACATGCTTCTTAAGCTTCGTGTAAATTATATATACAATATATATTATAACAATATGTAATATATAATAATATAAAATGCAGCCATCTGCAATTTGCTTTTTTTTCCCCTCTAGAATCACGAGATTTGTCTATGTGGCTACATATATGCACATCAAAAATCTGTATGATATTGTACATATACAATACATATTTATCACAATTTACCTATCCATTACTGAATAGTGACAAATTGTTTTAAGAAGTGGTTGTGCCAAAAAAAAAAAAAAAGAAGTGGTTGTACCAATTTCAACACCCACTATCAATATGTAAGAGTTCTTTTCTTTTTTAAAAGATTTTATTTATTTATTCATGAGAGACACAGAGGGAGAGAGAGAGACAGAGACACAGGCAGAGGGAGAAGCAGGCTCCATGCAGGGAGCCCGATGTGGGACTCGATCCCGGGTCTCCAGGATCACACCCTGGGCTGAAGGTGGCGCTAAACCACTGAGCCACCTGGACTGCCCAGTAGGTAAGAGTTCTTGCTCAATACCTTTGACAAAGCTTGGTATTATTATCAGACTTTTTGCAATTTAATAGGCGAAGGAACAACCTCATTGAAGTTTTAGTTTGCATTTCTGATTACTAGTGGGCTTAGGTGTGTTTATTAGCCACTTAACTTTCAACTTCCTTGAATAATTTGTTTATATTATTTGATTATTTTCTATTGGTGGGTTGTTTTTCTCATTATCTTATAGGAGTTCTCTATGCACTGTTAATACTAACCCTTTCTCAGTATTGTGCGAATATTTTCCCTCATTGTACTTTGTACTTTCCCTCTTTGTACTTTGCTTAAGATGAATTTTGGTACGTAGATGTTTTGAATTTTAATACAGTTAAATTTTATCAGTCTTTTACTTTTGGTTTGTCTGGATATTGTCTAAGAAATACTTCCCTCCCTCAAGATGAAAAAGACAAACCTCCAATATTTTCATCTAAAAGTTCCATTTATTGACTAGTTCAGCTCTTCCCCCTAGACCTTTCAAGGCACTCCTGCCATCTGTCAAGTGTTCGACTCTCTGCCATGTTCTATTGGTCTATTGTCTGTCTCTGGATGAAAACCATTTTTGGGTTTGGCCATTTGGGGGCACAACTTTCTTTATCCTTTCCTTGAGTTTGCCCTAGCTTGGTATAAGCAACCAAATGGCAGCTCCATAAGCAGAAGGGAGAAATCAAGGCAAAGCTAGCCCTGGATATACATAAGCTGAATATTTAACTCCTAAATCAATTAATTCCTAAGAAATTACTGTATAGTAATGAATATAGAAAGCCCATAAGATAAAGCATTTTAACAAAAGAAAAAAACAAAACCATTAAAACACTTTTCTGAGCTATAATGAGATTCATTTAAAAATGGAAACTAGAGGGATCCCTGGGTGGCGCAGCGGTTTGGTGCCTGCCTTTGGCCCGGGGCGCGATCCTGGAGACCCGAGATCAAATCCCACATCGGGCTTCTGGTGCATGGAGCCTGCTTCTCCCTCTGCCTGCATCTCTCTCTCTCTCTCTCTCTCTCTCTCTCTCTCTCTGTGACCATCATAAATAAATAAAAATTAAAAGATAAATAAAAAAAATAAATCAACTTTTGAAAAAAAAAATGGAAACTAGAGATCTCCAGTCAATACCAATGTTCTTGCCTTTATTTTCTAAAAGTACTACTTTAAACACAGTTTGCATACAGCTAGTCATAGGGAGTTGTGTCAAATGGTGTTAAAACTTCACATTTGTTTCCTGGATCCCTCAGAGCGTCCAAACTGAAGGTCAGACTGTCGGTGAGAAACCCTGAGAATGCACCAGTCCCGTCAAGCAGGGGTCTGTGAATGAAGTATTCTTTACTGAGAATGATACTTGGTGAAATGCTCTCAGTGACATTTTGATAATCTCATGATCACTACCTGGTGTTCTGCAGTGTCTTCAGATTCAGACTCTCTTATACGGACCACAGGACAAGAGGACTCTGGCCACCCAGCAGACCATGGACGTCCTGGCCAAGTGAGTTGGCTTCCCCTCCCACCATGTCCTTTGCCATTCAGATCTCAAAGGAAGCTGGTTCTGTGAGACTGTGGAAAGTCTTACCAAGTGACTTCCCTGTAACTCATGAACTATGCAGGACCAGTGGTTTCTTTGAAAACCCGGCTGTAAGAGATCTCCCTTGCCCCGATGCTTGGAAGCGATGAGCTGCCCCCCTGGGATCCTCCCTCCCGCCGGCCGGCACCTGCGGGCCCTCCCCGCCGCCGGAAGGCCAGGGCGCAGTCTAGCGCGGCCCGCCCGTGGCTTCCCCTCCTCCCAGGGTGCCGGCAGGATGGCGGGGTGCCTGAGAGCCCTCTGACTCCACCTTGAAGGCCGCCCCAGGTCTTTCTCCGCCAGCAGGCTCACTCTGCTGTGGAGAGCCACCCCTCCCCGAGCCTGCGGCCTCTGTGACCGTGACCGTGACCGTGACCGCCCGGGGAGGATCCCGGGAGGCCCGAAGGCGAGGGGACAGCCAGCAGGGGGCGCTGCCTCAGAGCCTCCGGCTGATGCGGCTCCGCGCGAGTGCGCCCAAGGAATTGGCATTTTCTGTCCCTGAGCCAGGGCTCTCCCCTCGCTGGGCTTCCCTTCACAGCGGCGAGAGCTGCAGGGTGCCCGTGTGCAGGGCCGGGGGCAGCACGCTCACCCCCCTTCTCCTTTGCAGGGCCCCGGAGGTGGCCGTGAAACCCAGGCAGACCCCCAGAGCCAAAGCGGCGTTCGGCGGCAGCGCGGCCCAGCACGGTGCGCCGGGGAAGGCCAGGCCCAGCGCAGCCGACTGAGGCCCCCGCCCCGCCCCAGAGAAAGCTTCAGTCGTGCCTGGGAGCCTGTAAACCTCTCCCACAGGGCGATGGGATTCAATACCGTCAAGGCTGTTTGCTCCAACAGGCAACAGAGCTGCGCCTCCAACTCCCGGTGGGCCACACTGGGACCTCGGAGACCCTTCGGGCGATCTGGTGCTTCTATAAAGCCTTTGTTCTTTTTTACCGCCCAAGTGATTTTTCTTGCCAACAAAAATTTTTACCCATCAGTACTACCGGGGGCTAAAAAAAGGCTTCTCTTCAAAAGTTTGAAACTTGCTGTGTGTGAATACCATGCACAGTATCTGTACACACAGAGCCTCTTGTGTAGGCCTGGAGTCAGATTAGAAACAATAAAGTTCTGACAGGGAAAAGCCCCTTTTATAAGAAGATAATAGGGATTGAAGATAAAATGATAATAAGAGGAATCTTGGAAGTACTGGGGCTGTTATGTGTTTTTAAAAGGAGCCTGCCTCCGAGTTCTCGGAGCCCAGAGAGGACCAGGAGGAAGCTTTTCTTTACCCATGCAAAGGGCCTTGACTGAAAGTGGCTGAGCCCCCAGTGTGCACCAGGCAAGTGGTGAGAGCTGGGGACACAAGAGTCAACAAGACATGCTGTCCCCATCCCCTCAGAGCTTGCCACCCAACATGGACACTACCTACTACACATAAGGGTGAAATTAGTCGGTAACGGAGGGAAAGAGCCCAGTACAGCGAGGCAGGGAGGGAATGGTGGTAAACGGGCTAGAGGGCAGGGGAGGCAGTGAAAAGGCGAGGCGGCCAGCCTGGAGAGGCTGCAGGGGAGGGCTGCTGACTTGTGGCCTCTACTCCAGGCAGGAGAACATGGCTGCCCTCTGGAGATAGCTCAGCTGGGCTCAGCACGTGAGGGAGGGGTGGGCGGAGCAGGACGAGCGCTTGTGTCCACAGTGGTCTTCCGTCTCCAGGGAGGTCATTGCCGCTAGAGAATGGAAAAGCAGAGTGGGAAGTTTTGAGCACCTTTCTTCATGCAGTCAACCATGAGAGCCGGTACTGGAAAGAGGTGTAGAGTACACACAGTGCGCGGTGCTGTTCTTCTCCTTCCCACCGTCATCCCATGGACCATGATCCAACAAGGCTGCAAGCTGGTGCTACGATGGCGACAGGATGCAGCACACAGGCCCCCTTCTACTCCAGTACCCAATGGGAAACCCAGAGCCACTCTGGTTCCATTTGTGCAGGATCCCACCTCAAGAATGAAGGGTGTTAATAAACCAAAAAGGCCTGTGACAGGGTGGAGAGAGAGGCAGGGTCCCTTGTCCCCTTTGGAAGTTGTGACAACTGGCCACACAAGCCATTCCCACTCCTTCCCACTTATCCCAGATAGGCCTGTGGGATGAAGGCAGGAGACATGGTCACTACTCAACAAGTGTCCCATCTGATTGAAGACATGGGTTTCAATGTGGATGGTGGAGTAAGCATTTTATTATTTTTTTAATGTGTGCCTCCAAAATTCATGACAAAGCCCTAATCCTCAGTGTGAAAGTATTAGGAGGTGGGGCCTCTGGGAGGTGATGGGATACATGGGAGTAGAGTCCCATGAATGGAGGTAGTGCCCTGATCAGAAGAGACACGAGACAGATGACCGCGTTCTCCACCGCGTGAAGATACGGCAAGATGGCTATCTGCGAACCAGACAGCTGCAACCGGGCACTGAGGCCCCCAGCGCCTTGATCTTCCACTTCCGGCCTCCAGAACGCGGAGGGAGAGGTGTCCACTGTGTGAGCCTCCCACTCTGTGAGTCTGTGCTGTGCTGTTGCATCAGCCTGAGCAGACAGTCCATGCTGGGCTTTTGGGGAAAAAAGTGAATTCTGATGTGACTTCCTCTGTATCTCTTGGAGGATAAGATCTTGCAATTGCAGAAACTAAAACACATTTTTAAAAAACTTAGCCCAGGAAAGAATGGATTTCGGCACGTCCTGCCCCAGTGTCTCCCATCTATTAAATGTGTTAACTTCAGCAAGAGAAGCAGACTATAGATCCTCATGGTCTTTGTGGTAAAAAGTTACGCACTGGTCAGGGTATCTAATAACTGTGCCTAGGTCTCAAAACAACTACAAGTCTTTCAAGCGCCTAAGAAATGGCCATGATTAACCAACTCCTTCAATTTGCACCTACGTGACCCAACCATTTTGGTGTGCCCAGGACTGTCCTGGGTCTAGCACTGAAAGTCCTATGTCCCGGGAGACACCTCCATTCCAGGCTGTGATGACCACATTCTTACCACAAACTGTCCAGTCTACGTTTGAACACGAGCAGCTGAGTTTTGCTCTGTCTGCCATGCTTTCTGGTTCTGTGTTAACATCAAATTCTGATTCGGGTAGGGAACTGGAACTTCTCATGCATGTTCTCCCCCCAGTGATTCTCTGCCACCATTAAAAAAAAAAAATTTAAAAAACAATGCTGTAAACACAGGTTTTAATTAGAGTTTAAATAGAAACTACAAAAACACCTACAGGAAAACACTCTCTCTAGGAACAATTTGGAGGGTTTTTTTCCTTAGATTTTTATTTTTATACATTCTTGTGACATTTCCCTCTGTAGGGAACCGGAGCTTAGAAAGATCAGCTTCTTAGATGATTCCATCCTAAATATACATTTGAAACAATACTGAAACCACCAGTGGGAGGGTGAAAAACGTTCTATTAATACTGTTTTGTCTCCACAATGGTAAATACTGGTTCTGTCCACCCCACCCCACCCCACCGCAAGTTGATTTCTAGTGTCTCCAGAGTGACTGGTTTTAAAGGACTCGGAGCTGTAGGGTGACCAGCACTGGGTGGAGGACATGCCCTACTCCTAGGTGATCCAGACCAAGTAACCAAACACAGCTCAGGAGTCCACCTTGGTGAATACCCTTGGCAGGCTACTTCTTGAAGATTCGTGATCTAACATTGAAATATGAATTAAGACCTAAGATAGATTTATTTTTCCAAATAGAGGTGGGTCATGATATTAATAACCTGTCCACATCAACACTCATTTACCAGATCACAAGGCAGGAGAGGGACATTAAACTAAGGCCACTCGGACTCACTCACATCATAGACTCCCCCATCATCAGTCTGTCTTACCATCAGAATGGCAAGCTGTCACCCTGACCAATAAATCACTTACACAAATACCATCACCCATTATGGCTAACATAAAATCAGCCCATCCTTGACTGTATTACAAATGAGAAGTCTTTGCTTGCAAAGCTGTCACCTCTGTACCAGTTTGTGACAATCGCTAGTTCATCTGGCAGATGACAAAGGTTTAAACTTGCAAGTCAACTTTCTCTATACTCTGATTCACAGTGTTTATTAGATCATCCTGAAAGCTTTGCTGCATTTCTCCCACTTAGTAAGAAAATGCACGCTCCTAAACTATCTGCTGTAGCCATTTCTGGGGGCTGAGGAGACAGGGAGGTCTCGAGAGGATCCGAGAGCCACTGTGTGACCGCCTCCCACCCAGGGGGAAGACCCTTGTGCTTCATAACCACCACCCCATCACCATACCCCACCTGAGGCTGATGTCACCTCAAATCCTTATTCCTCAGCTCACTACTGGCAGTTCTAGGATTGATTCTGTGCTAGAAGTACAGTTTCAACATGTGCAAGAAACTAGCTTGGATTAAAATAATACTGTGCTAATACTAGAGATATTACTTTTGCGTGACACTATCCCTTTAAAGATGGAAGCCTTAAAAGCAATGCCCTATGTAAAATGAAACAAACCCAGTAAAGCACCCTTTACTCTAATATCGTGAACTCAATGGTACGTATTTGAAGGTCAGCATCCTGTGGCCTGTGAGGGTAGGGCCCTTGCCTTCCGCTAGGGCCCTTCCTGGGTGCTTCAAGTGCTGGGCAGCAGTAGGGGCACCCAGCTTCTTCCCCCAAAACATCATCTTCTATTCTACATTAGTATTCACTTGCCTGAACAAAGCACCCCAACTGTAATGATTTCTGTTGAAAAGGCAAAAACTTCCTTGAGGTTGGCAGTGGTTTTTCATCACTAAGTCTTTGAGCTCAGGAAGACCTTGGCTCCTTTCAAGGTGGGTTGAAAGGGCCTCTTTGGGAGGCGCTGTCCACCCTGCACCCGACCATCTGGCAAGCCAAGTTCTCCTCTGAGCATCAACGATCTCCTTATGGTCTTCAGGGTCTGCCTCCCACCAGGAAAACTAAATGTTTAGGTGCTAAGGGCTAGAATGCTGAGAAGCTTAAGAATATTCTGATAGGAGCTGGAGACTCCAGAACTTTGGGTGTAACAAAAAAGAACTATTTAGACTGTGTGCTACTTAACCACCTAATGCTGCAAAAAAAGTACTCTAAGCTACTCCCAAGAGTCATTTTCCCTACACACAGGGCACAGTGCAGGGTCCTAGGGACCTGTGCAAACATAGCAAGTGTGTGGACTTGAAATACCACAACAGGCTGAGGCCGTCCTTCGCATAAATAAAACACTATATATTTTTTTAAAGCTCTACGCGTAGAAAGCAATTCATTTGGGTCTTAAAGTGAATTTAACTTTCTCCTAAAGATAAAAATCATTTAGAATTTATTTTTTTAATAGAAGAAGCAATCTGCTTCCTTCCGAGGATTTCTTTTTGAGAAGACTTAGAAGAGTATGAATTTTTCCTTTTAAAGGTTATTTGTTATTTCGTATTCGCACATGCAAGATGGACTCGTAAATATATTTTGATCTTGTTACCATAAAGACCTCTTACCTACAGATAGTTAATTGTGATTTCAGACAGATGCGAGGCATTTCTGTGACCAGGAGCAAAACTGGTAGAAATTGTCTCTAGGAGTGGAGAGACTCTGGTCCAGGAGAAGGAACTTCTAAGACTGAAGCCATAAAAACTAATTTTGTTCCAAGTTCCGCCTCAAAAATGAAACTCCCAACGCCTTCAATGGCGTGAGTTGATTTGCAAACTTTGCAGATTATTAAGTAAATTGACAGAGCCCAGAGCGCCCTTTGGAGAAACAAAAGGAGCCTTAATACATGAGTGAGCCCCGCTCCTTCAAATTAGTAAAGGCCTTTGTGTGTTGCCCCGTTACCAGGTAAGTAACCTCGGGAAAACAACATATGTCTCAAAACCAGTGTCCCTCACTCTCCTCCTCCTGGTTGTCTAGATAGAGGAGGGCAACTTTCTTTTCATCCGAAATCACCGACCTTTGGTCTACCATCCTCTGGAGCTGCACCGTCTTGTCAAACTCAGCCTGCTCCTTGGCCTGGTCTCCGGGGACCTGGCGTCCGTCCCCGGCAGAGCCCTGGAAACTCACACTGGCCACCCAGGCGCTTGCCCCACCCACGTCCCTCCAGGCACCGGGGTCAGGGGCGCCCTGCACTGCCGCTTCTGTCCCCCCTGGGAAGAAGACTGTGGTCTCTTGCGTCCAGCGGGGGGTCGCCTCTGCATCGCTCACATCCACCTGAAAGGTAAACAGAGAGGAGCCTTTGGGTCTCGGTGCAACGTGCCTTACTGCACTGCTGCGTCTGCTAAGTCAGCCTGGTTCGGAGAAGCCCGCCGAACCGGCAGGTGCCAGTGTTCCAGGAACGGGACACGGAGGACAACTTGTTCAGAGGGTTGGGTTCCTGCGGGGCCCAGCCCAGGGTGCCTGTTCATCATGCCCAACGTCTCTCCTGCCCACACGGGCCTCCTGAGGCCACTGGGTACTCCGGTCACCAGCATCTGCCTGCCCACAGCGTACCTGCGAGGAGCCTGGCGAGCCCTCTCTGCGGGCACTGCCTCCCAAGTCCTTTCATTCTCTCCGGGCAGAGGCTTGATGCCTCGGAGACCCGCCTTTGACCCGCCTGATGGATCCGCTGTTCCCTGACCCCTCTTCGGGAGGCACAGAAGCTTCTCAGAAGCCCCATTGCCTTCTGTCTAGAAGCGGGGCTGTGCCCCGATGTGCTCACTGATCCCCTCTCTGGGGTCAACCTGAAGTTGCTTTACAAAAGGCTGGGTCCCCACTGACTCTTCGGTTTGAGAATAATCACCACCTGTGCCCGCCCAGAAATGGGGCTCTGAGAAACAATATCCCTTTCATCACGAGACTGGAGGCAAACCCTGTGCTTCTCTGAGGTGTGGGTGTGTGTGTGTGGAAAGCTCTATGGGGCCAGGCTCTCCTGGGCCCCCCACCTCCTGAAAGGCAGGGACAGACCCTTGGAAGACGACTTCTTTGGACACTGTCTTTGATCAGGACCCAGGGTGGGGTGCCTTCCAGACCAGGTGGCCCCGGCCAAGCCGGCTGCCTGACGTCGGTCACCTTCCCCACTCACCTCCACCACCTGCGCAGTGGGTCCTTCTCGAGAGACTTGCTCCGTCCTCCAGACTCCGGCGGGGCCTACTGTGACTCGCCTGACAGAGCGGCTGACATCCTCTAGCACGTGTGACTGGCCGAAGCCCCTCGGGCTGGTGACCTCCACGGTGGCTGACACGGGGCCCTGGGGCACGGCGGCCTCGGTGCCGGGAGAGGCCGGGCCGGCCCGGTCCCCCTCCCCAGAGGGGCGGTACAGTTCCTGGGTGGCCCAGCGCTTGAAGCCAAGGCCAGCGGCCGGGACCTCGGCCGCACTCTCCCTGTCCGGGCTTCCGGGCGGCCTGGCCAAGCTGTCCCGTACCACTGACTCCACGGCCTTCTCGATTTCCCCGGCCTCATCTCTGCTCAGCTCCTCCAGGTCTAGCTGATTGGCGTCCACGGTTTTCGAGAGGTTGACTTGGGCAACCAAGGTCACGGACCTACCACCAGCGGTGTGGACTTTCTTTACATCGACGGAGACGTTCTCCGGGCCGCCCTGACTGTCTCTGGTGAGGGCAGAGAGCTCCTCCTTCATGCGCTCCGGAAGGCTTTCTTCCAGCTGCCCGATCACCTCTACCAGCTGGCGTCTGGGTTCCTTGGCGGCCCCCTGGATGGACGTGTGGAACTCAGGTGGTATCTGGATCTCCTTCTCAATGATGGTGGGTTCAGCATGAAATTCACCACTTCTAACCTGTTCCGTCCAGTGAATAAAGCCCACGTCCTCCCCATGAGAGGGTTCAAAGACATCTGCTGGCTTCACGACTGCCTCCCCCGACACAGCATCCTTCTGGATCCTTCTCCGAGTCCCTGGCACAATCTCGTCTTGCCAAGAGTACCTGATGGTGGATTCCTCTTCGATGTGGATCTGCCCATACACGGAGCCCTCATCCCTGTCCTGCACCCCGGGGTGCTCATCTGGTGTTGACACAAAATAACTCTGTTCTCCTCCCTCCGAGTCACTGGCCTCCATGACTTCTTCAACTCGGGTTTCATTCTCAGGAGGCCGCTTGGTCTTCTTATGCTGACGACCAGAGACCGTGACGTCCACTTCTCCATAACTCTCTTCTTCCTCAACGAGCCCCTTGGAGGCGGGAGACATGTCATCCACCTCCTCCACTTCGAATGGGGTAGAAAACTCTGCCTTCTCACCACTGACATAGCTCATGGGTTCCTCGATGATCTCCACGTTGACCACCTTGGCCCTCCCCTCTCTTCCCTTCAGCCCCAGGTTGATTATGTCTCCTAGCATCCGCTCGGCCGACTTCCCTTTCATGTCCACCTCCTTCACATTCTTGCTCAGAAGGTAGTCCAGGCCAGCTTCGTCTGAAACGTCCACCTCCTCCGTCAGCCTCGACTCCACGACGATCTCGGTCTTAGTTTTCCTGTCCCCGGGGAGCTCTTTCCTGTCCATGTACGTGACCTTCGTGTCTGGAAAAGAAGTGGCAGATGCCTCTGTATCCGGAGACTGGGTAAACTGCTTCAGGATACTGGACACGATGTTTTCAGCCACGGTTTCGGTGGTGGACTCGCCTTTCAGGGAGCTGGTGGGGACACCGGGTTCTAGCCTGGAGCGGGCCTCCTGGGTCCCCACACCGTCACGCGCGTCCTCCTGCAGCAGCGTCTGCAAAGTTCTCCGGGCCGCCTGTGGTGAGCTATCCCGGGAGACTTCTAGACTGATCGGCACCTCTCTTTCTCTTGCACTTTTTTCCTTCACTGGCTCCTTCCCTCTCTCCTTATCTCTCAGTTGCTGGCTCTCTCTCGTTCTTGCTTCTTTATCTAACTTTGTCAGCTCTTCCCACCGTAGGTTTCTCTCCTCTGAAGCCCTCTCCTTGGAATCGAACATTTTCTCTTCTCGCTTCATCTGGACAGCTCCTGGCCTGTTTCTGTCTTGCTCCCTCGTGGCATTAGCTTCTGTCTTCTGTCCCACAATGACGGTCCTCTCACTTGACCAGGTGCTTCTGGAAGCACCTGCTGACACATCATCCCGGCATTCTCGGGAGGACTTTTGGGCATTGGCAGGCTCTTTGGCTTCAGGAGTGGAGGCATCTTTCGTACCCGCAGTCCTGGGCCTATCGGGGAATGTTTTCACGGGAGCTTCTGTATCTCTTAAAAGACCACGCGTGGGAGAGAAAGTTCTGAAGCTGGTGTGACCCTTGGCAGTTTTCTCATGAGAGTTGGTAGCTTTTTCGTAAGTTGTTTCCTGCCGGCTGGTGGTACGGGAAGAATATTCTGAGCCTAGGAAGCCTCTTCCGGCAGCACTTCCCACGGTGGACTGTGGCACCAGGTGAGAGCGCCGCACTGGGCTGTGGCTGAAGCTGGCCGCCAGGGCTTTCTGCCTCGCAAACAGATTCCTTTCATTTTCCTTCTGTAACATCGTGTTGGTGTATCGATAGGGCGTGCTCCTGAGCTCTGCAGAAAATGACAGTCATCGTTACCTTCTTTCATCTTATTTTTTTATTTTTATTTTTTTTTACCTTCTTTCATCTTAAAAGCATCATCAAAGGTCAAATCCTATCGCCTCGTCATAAAGACACAAGATTACAGCAGAAAGGGCCTTATAAACGAGAGATTTTCAATCCCCAAATCATTTCTTTTGTTTTTTTTTTTTTTTTTATGCTGCCACAATAAAATAGAGCACTATGCTTGCTTTGACACCACACTTTTCTCAAGTTACTGATCTCAAAACGTCATGAATCTTAACAGATGTTATCAAGTGTGTGATCGTAGAGCAGGGCACATGCATCAGAGAGGTTGGGGCGCCTGTTTTCATGGCTGAAATTTCACAAGGTCTTGATGATCTGGAAACATTTATTTCCACTTTGTTGATCTAAGTTTCTTTGACTTATTTCAATGGAGAAGAGCTTTATAATTACAAAGTCCAGGATTATTTAACAGTAACTGGCCTGTCCCTCCACTATTTCATATGTTATTTCCCGTTGGTTTCCATTGTTGAGCCAACGAGTCCTGCAGAATTTTAACTTTTTCTAAGGCTCCCTGACTTCTTCTATTTTTACACTGCTATTTTTACAAACTTCTCATTGGAAAATGAGCCAGAGCAGGAAGCTGACCAGTCACCAACACTATGGTCTGTTTTAATGCCATGATCCTGGGAGGCAGGCCACTGGGCTTCCTGCTTGGCTCCATATCATCCACAGAGGCTGCTACCCTTGGAGGTATCCAAACTCCACAAAGGTACCTGCTCTTACGAATGGCAGCTGGGGGTTAGAAGGTTGTCAGGCACACCTTCCACCCTGAGAGTGTCCCCTCGTGCCTACCACACCCCATCTGGCCAAGTCCTGTAAAGCCTATTCCCCTAGCTGGGTCTCCCTGTCATTGCAGCCAAAGCCAGGGGTCCCTTTAGGATGGATCCCAGGACAGGGGAGAAACAACAAGCCAGGGCATTTTCCATGAAGATTCCTCTTTTCAGATCAACATACTAAGCCTAAACAGAGAAGCCTCAGGAGATGAGCCCCCCGCTCCCCAACCTGGGAATGTGTAGGAACCATCTGGTTTTTAATTCAGGTTCACCAAGAAATACGGAAGACGACAGACAGGTTTCAGGCTATATCATCTTGCAGGCAAGTGGCCAGCATTATTCTGGACAGTATTACAAAAGAAACATAAGGGTATTCACAAGCATTGATAAATTCATTATTTAGGAACACATCTGTACATGTATTCAGTGAACAGTTAACGGGCATGTATAGGGCACAGGACACAGAACTATCTGGAAGCTCAAAGCCTAATTTACTGGTCTTCCTTATTCTTTTTTTTTTTTTTTTTTTCAGTCCTCTTTACTCTAATGCTACTTGCTTGGGCATAATCCATAACTACTAAGCTAAATTTAACTTTAGCTTTCTGTAAGGTTTCTGTATCCTTTAAGAAGCTTGACAAAACAGTTAATGAATAAAACAAGTTAACAGAGGCACCCAGTCACCCTCTTACTGGGCTCTCTCTGGGCTCCACGATCACAGCTGGTCAAAGATCTGAAACACAGGGCACCTGGGTGGCTCAGTGATTGAGCACCTACCTTGGCTCAGGCTGTGATCCTGGGGCCCTGGGATCGAGTCCTGCATCGGGCTCCCCACAGGGACCCTGCTTCTCCCTCTGCCTATGTCTCTGTGTCTCTCATGAATAAATAAATAAAATCTTGAAAAAAAAAAAAAAAAAAGATTCGCAAGTCTTGACCTCAACCATTGGTTCTCCTCTAAGTCTCCAAGTCTGGCCACAGCTCTTTCCTCCTCTCTCCCCCTGAAGTGATGCTATGGACTTGCAGATTCCTGTACCCTCCCCTAAAATATGTCACTAAGTAAACCTTGAAATCAGGTGAATGAGATCAAGGCTTTTTTCAACCTTACCCTCCAAATCAGAAAGCAAACTTGCTGGATACTGTCAACGACCAAATCCACACTAGTCACAGATACCAGACACCGGGAACCAAACCTATTGTTCTGAACCCAGTGAAGTTTCAAAGCTGTCAAGTGCTGAATAGGGATGCTGATTTTGAAAAATAAAGATGGACAGTATTGGTTTAAAAAAAAAAAATCTGCCATCTATCTATCCAGACTGGCTGTTAACTAAATATCCTCCTGATAGAAGAATCACATACATGCATTCCCCATGTGCCATGACTTTGAATACAATAATACTCCCGGGAGACTGAAACTCTGATGAGGAAGGCATACACTGAGCATATACTATAAGTAATTCCCTCTGCCTTTCTTTACCCAGAAAGTGCTTTAAGTACTATGGAGCTTTAGAAGTTTTCTTTCTTTCTCTCTTTCTTTCTCTCTCCCTCGTTATCCTACAGGTTCTTAGATCTTTTTTGTTTTTAAGATTTTATTTATTCAAGAGAGACACAGAGAGAGAGACAGAGGGAGAAGCAGGCTCCCTGTGGGAAGCCTGAGGCGGGACTCAATCCCAGGACCCCGGGATCACAACCCGAGTCAAAGGCAGATGCTCAACCACTGAGCCACCCAGGGCCCCATTAGTGTCTTTCTAAAGAACGCTTATTTGTCAGTTCTGCAGCTACAGGGATGTGAGCTTTATTCTCTAGCTTTGGGCCTCAATCAAGACAGACCTCAGGGCACCAAAGGACACCTGTTGCATTCATCCACCTGAGCTGCTCAGGCCAACCTGGGGTAATACGAACCGTGTAACCGTTCCCACCTCCGCCCCTCATGGAGGAACAAGTTCCAGAGTGCTGACTCCCTGCTCCACAAAGTAATACCTCCCCAGACTTGTGTTAAAACCATAAGTCTTTAGTCTGTAAAGGCTGTTCCCTCCAAAGGGTGTGATAAACAAGTACACATCCAGTGTCTCCTCTGGGCCTCCCCATCAACCCCTGCTCCTCCCTCACCACCCTGGCTAGATGAATAAATGAGTTTACTAAGCACTCTTCCATGCGTTTACATGTATATTCTTATTTAACCATGGCCCATTAAATAAAATCTATTTGGGACTTAAGAGAGGGATAAATGACACGTAGCTGAAAAAAATCATATCTGAGCCCAATTTCTTCCAGACAGAGGAAGCTGCACTATTGAACCATGGAATGAACCTGTTCAGACGGAAAACATCTTAAATAATTAGCTTTTCTTCTATTTACCTTGCGGCATGTTTTCAATGCATTCAGTCAAGATCAATATCTCTGGATCACTCTCTCCTTCCAGTAAGGCTCTGTAAAAATAATTTAAGGAGAAAAAAAAAAAAACTCATCAGAAACATTAGGAGGGGTGAGGGCTTCAGAAGTTTTGGAGAGGCAAGCCCTTCTAGAATGCCCTTCCAAACCCAGGAAGAGGAGTAAACAGAAAGGTGTGGGCCCAGGAGAGGAGGTCGGGGGTTGGTGACCCCAGGTCCGAGGATCCCAGAATAATTACAACTCCCACTGGGGTCCTTCTGGAGTCACAGGTTGGGGGTTGACTGGGAGCAGAGCAAGGACTGCCATCTGTTTGTAAATAAGGCAGCCAGACGGCATATGTGATTTTCACGCTGAGTTCCCTGAAAGGGAAGGGTAGAGCTGGAAAGCAGACAGGTAGAAGAGGAAAAGGAGGAGCTCAGGCCACCCCTCCACCAGCACCACCCCAGTGACCCTGTGTCCTCCACAAAAGCATCCTGTTATCTCCTCTAATAAAACAGCAAAAAGCACTTGACTGGGCCATCCCTGTGGCCACATCTACAAGCCTAACACCAAAGAGTCTTCATAAGTTGTCACTCATATGCACAACGCAGAGCCCTGAGGACAGAGTGGCGTGTCAGGCTTCGGCCCCGAAGGACCCAGCAAGCTGGGACAGGTTAGCCCTGGGCGTCCATCACTCAGAGAAATCCCCAAGGCACTGGCTGCCGTGGGCACAACAGTTGCTTGGTTGCTAGAGCAACGTGTGAAGTCACTACCTTCACTTCCAAAGACTACAGTGTATATGGCAAAGGGGAACCAGAGGCAGGGCCCACTTGGAAATGGCTCTCTTACCCATGACTTCTGGGCACAGGGACAGAGGAGGGACACCAGTTCCCAGCAGGGACTGGGCAGTGCAGGCAAACCAGAGCCAAGTTCTATTTCCACTGACTCAAACGTGGTGGTTCCCATCCATGTAAGGACCCCGCAGGCAGGCGGAGCACAGCACGGGAGGGCCCGTCTGAGGCAAAAAGGAGAGATGGCAGCCAGTGGGAGTCTACCCCAAGGTGCACGTGGGTGCATTCAGGAAGATGAGGGGCCCAATCCAGAGCCCCAGCCCTTCCACTAGGGACAAAAGCCAAGCAACGGGACACCAACCCACTAATCTCATATCCTCATGACCCAGCGTTTTAGGTTCCAGGAACACAAATAGCTTCCATCGCTGAGAAAATTCTGAGGTCTGTATACAATAAGAGGAAAGCTCAGGGTAGAAGCCAGACTCCGTGAGGGTCTGTGCCCCGGGATGACAGCAGCAGCAGAGGCGGCACACTGCGGTGTACAGGGCAGGCCTGGGTGAGAAGGCCACGTTCTACCGCAGGTCTTCCCTCAGCCCACTCAGCAGGAAGCCTCAGGTACCAGAGGGCTTCTCGCTGGAGCCACCACGGCCAGGGCAGAAAGTGCCTGTGAGGAGTCCAGCTCAGCAGAGAACTCCGTGACAGGGCAGGGGGCAGGGGGTGGGGGGTGGGGGTGGGGGGTTGGCCGGGCAGGGGATGAGGGCAGTCAGGGTAAAGAAGATCCCCTGCGGGGGCAGAGGAACTATCTTCCCTCATCCCTCAAAGAGGAATGCTTTTGTTCCTCTCAGGGGAAATCCAAACCACCATCAAATGTTGACTGAGGGGTTGCCCGGGGGCTCAGTGATTGAGCATCTGCCTTCAGCTCAGGTTGTGATCCTGGGGTGCTGGGATCAAGTCCTGCTTCTCCCTCTGCCTATGTCTCTGCTCTCTCTCTGTCTCCAATGAATAAACAAATAAATAAAATCTCTAAAACTTTTCTGAGTTCCGGACCTTGAGTAGGATGCTCTGGTTATCTGGGAGCAGGTGCCAGTCCCCCGAGGAGTTTGTGTGCTCATATGCTGGTTACCAGCCCTGGCTAAGACTGGGTACCAAGCATGGCTCAGACCCTCCTATCTCCTACCTCAGGAAGCCCTTCTAGCAACCCCCACACAAGGCCAACAAAAAGCATCTGGCACCAGAGGTAAGAGGACTGTAGTGCAGGGACAGCTTCCCGGCCAGAGGCATCCAGCTCACCAGCAAGGAGAGTCAGATGGAACCCAGGCAGCCTGGGCGCCCGTTCCTGCAGGCTGCTCAGACCTCCCTGCCAGGCCTGAGAGGTCGGCATTTCGTACAAACTTTCAAAAGAATAAATCCTGTAGACAGCCCCCTTCCCAGGCTGTATTAATGCAAGCATATTTAGCATCTTTTGATGACTTCAACCAAAACACCCCCTACAGAGAAGCTCCCCCACCAGGGAGGAACTCAGTCCTGCTCTAGAGGGTTGACTTCTGGAAGGCAGGGGCGTGTGCTACCTTCTGCACCTTAGCACCCAGCACATAGCCTGGCAACCGTCATTTAATTCACTCCTTAATTAAAGACACCTCTCATGACACACATGGTTCCCTGCCCTCCACCAGCACAGCTCACAGAGGCACAAATAAGATTGCTGAGAAGATGCCAGAAATTTCCTCAAAAGCTCCAAAAGGCACATTTTTAAGGAATGGACTCATGCAACTTTAAGGAAAGGGTAGAGCGTTCTCTGGTTATTTTGAGAGCATTGGAAGAAAACAGCCTCCAAGCTGTGGTGACTGTGTGAAATGCCAACCCCCTGAATCACGAGCTATTAGCAAACGTTTTAGCCCCACAGGTTGGCAGCCTCTTCAGCAGGAAAATAAGCAAACATGTGCAGGAAAACCAAGTCCCTGGCCTCACTAAGGAGTCCAGGACAAATCCATAGTGCATAAGTGAGCTCTAATGTGGCCTCTGGCCAGGCTCCAGGCCCTAATAGACCCCACCAGCCATCGGAGCAGGGCCCCGGGTGGGATGAGGTTCTCTGTCCAGGATAGATTATCCTAACGGAACCTCAGGGCCTGGCTGCTGTTAATCCACCTTGGGGGGCACAAGGCACGCCCCTGATAAATGTAGACAAGAGTGAGGGAAGAGGGAAGATGTTTCCAGAAATGATGCCAGTGGAGCCTACTGGGATGGTCGACAAAGTGCTTCCTGGCTAAACGCAGGTAGGGAGTGGTGGGATGGAAAGGTGATGGAGCTGGGAGGAGCCTCAGAACTGCCCCTCTGACCCCCAAGCTCCAGAGAGGGTGAGGGACCACCTGCCACCCAGGGACCACCCTGAATGGCCTGGTGGCTGGGTGCAAGGGTACAGGAGGGGGAAGCCAGGAGAGAGGACCAGCATCACCATCCCAATTGGAAAGGCCCTGTCCCATACCACAGGCATCACACGGAAGATAACACATGCCGCTTCTGGTCATTCCTTCTGTATGTGGCTCTAAATCACATATCAAAGCCTACCCATCAGTTCTAGAGACTGAAGAAAGAAAAAAAAAATCAAATGATCAACAGAGAGCCCAAGATTACTTAATAAAATAGAGAAAGGAAGCACTGGGAGTGGTCGATGGAGAAACTTCCAGAGTCAGGTTGCCTGGATTCAAATCCTAGGCCTGCCACTTCCTAGTTCTGTGACCTTGGGCAAGCCACTCAAACCCCCTGTGACTCAGTTTCCTCATTTCTGAAACAGGCAGCATCCACAGGCGTGTGGGGGTTGTTAACTAGAAAATTCTTACAATAGTGGCTGTCACAGAGTAGGGGCTCAATAAACTGTCACAATCATCATGACCACCATCTTCCACTAACCCGAGAAGCAAGCTGATTCAGCTAACTGAAGTACCCCAAGAGGGAATGAGACTCGGTAATCGAAAATCCCGGTCGTCAGAGCGCCATTGGTTTCTGCAGTGATGAGGGGGGAGGCCAAACGTATGGGTTACTCCTCTGTGTCTCCTCTCCTTGAAACTACAAGATTTTACTAATTTCAGCCATTCTACCTAATAAACCAGCTAAAGTCTCCATGTTAATACCTGGTGATAAGTTTTCAAAAGAGGAGGATCAGGGCACCTGAGTGGCTCAGTGGTTGAGTGTCTACCTTTGGCTCAGGTCATGATCCCAGAGTCCTGGGATCGAGCCCCTATCAGGCTCCCCACGGGGAGCCTGCTTCTCCCTCTGCCTGTGTCTCTGCCCCTCTCTCTGTGTCTCTCATGAATAAATAAATCTTAAAAAAAAAAAAAAGTGTCGGATCCAGTTTAGCGAAATAAAATGTATCTCTCCAAGAGCCTGAGAAATTCCAAAAAAGGGCTTTCCTTTGCACAGGTACATGAGAAGGTGGAGGCGGGCCTAAAACAATAATAGAACGCCCAGAAATACCACTACGATGATGAATCGCCAGCAGTGGGGAGTGAGCTCTAATGCTTTATTAGCAGTCCAGATCCAGATCCAGAGACTGAATACTGACTTCCTCCGGGTGAAAAACACTGTTTCTGCTCCCAGCCCTACAGAAAGAGGAAACGGGAAGTTTGCATGTCCCCACTGTACGGAGGAACAAAGGATATGTTTTGATGTTGCTGTTTCCGACCTAACCTTTTAAGAAGGACTTTGCCCAAAAAAGAATCCAGGCAATACTTCTCTGTGTTGCATTTTTGCATCTGGCCAGCCAAGACTCCCTTCAGTGCTTTCCATTTGAAAAATCATCTTGCCCTGGGGCAGCCCAGGTGGCTCAGCGGTTTAGCGCTGCCTTCAGCCCAGGACCTGATCCTGGAGACCTGGGATCGAGTCCCAGGTCAGGCTCCCTGCATGGAGCCTGCTTCTCCCTCTGCCTGTGTCTCTGCCTCTCTCCCTCTGTGTGTCTGTCATGAATAAATAAATAAAATCTTTAAGAAAAAAAATCATCTTGCCCTGCTTTCCATTTCTTCAAGTGACATTTAGAGTAACTGTTACGGATTTCAGTCCCAAAACATTAAAAAAAAAAAAAAAAAAAAAAAAAAGCAATTCTTTTTCAAATTTTGAGGGAGAATGCATTGTCTGTCCCCCAGATCAAAATGCCAGGCTGGGCCTCTTGAGCACACAGTTTTCAAAGCCCGCAGGTTTGTGGGCTTTGGACTTGGTATATTCCTGGGTGTTTTTAGATTTTTTTGTTTCGAGTCTCTTTTTTTTTCCATTATATTTTCTAACAGCTTCTTCCTAATGACTGGGTTCTGTTATCTTTATTTTGGGGGGGGCAGGGAGGGGTAGGGAGGAGAGACTATTTATTTTCTGGCTGGGCTTCTGCAAGTTCTCAATCTTCAGCCTTTGAGCCAGATCTTTGCATTGGCAGTGGGAGGGAGGGGTTTGGGGCACTCCTGCCTCAGTTTTTCACCGCATTCTGATTATGAACTAAGTTGGAACGAGCAGGTAGTTCATGGATAGGGCTGGCCTCTGGTGGTCTCCTCCACAAGAGCGTGTGCTGAGCGGTGCCTTCTCCCATGCTCCCACCCAGGAACCTCTGCACTCCTCCCAGCCAGGCTCCAGGGCCTTGCTCAGCCTATGCAGGGGGCCTCCCTCGGCCACCCGTGTCAGCTTCTCCCCACATGCCACCTCTCTATTCCCCACCACCCCTTCTCCTGCATATCTGTTCAAATCTCCACCATCCTTCAAGACCCAGCTCAATCTCACTTCCCTCCTGAAGCCTTCCCCGATCCTCACAACTCCCTTCTCATCTCTAGAAACCTCACACTCGTGTGTTTTATGAGACATTTGTTTCCTACTGTTCAGGAGGTGACTTAGGTCTAAGCAGCCTTGTCCACATCACATGACCCTCAATGCCAAGCCACACTGGTTGGAGGGTTTGTGAACCCCTCTGAGTTGGCGTGGCACCCTGCCTGCCAGTGTCTCTAGAGCAGCCTGAGGGCACTTGGCTTCACAGGTGCGGCTCTTGCCCACCCATCACACACCGCCCTCCGTGTCAGGCCCCCGAGCTGCCCGGGAAGCCTAAATGCCTGGCATTGCCACAGATGCCATGCTAGCTCAGTGCTCAGGTCCTCGCCCAGACTGGCCCCTCTGCCTGGAAGCCCTTCCCAAATTATCTTCCTGGAAGCCCGTGTTGCATGTCTCATCCACCACTCCCCCACAGCACGTCGCACGCCACTAAGCCTGCCCATCATTCACCTCATCTCTAGACTACTGCGAGACAGATAGGCTTAGTGCTTTCAGGATGCTTCCTGAACTGCTCTGCAAATAGCAGTGTGTTTGTTGAACCACATGGCATCTTGTTAGAAGGCTGGCTTTGACCAGAAGGTCCAGAATGGGCCTGAGATTCTACAGTTCCACAGGCTTGAGATGCCCAGCAATGCCAATGCTGCCCGTGGACCCCTGCAGCAGTGAGGCCCTGCATCTGCATTGCACTCCTGACAATCCTCCTGGGAGCTGTAAAACCACCACACCTAGGCCCATTCAGCACCAAGCTGACTGGAACATCTAGGAATGGGCCCAGGGGCCAATGCTTTAACAGGCTGTCTAGGTGACTGCCAGGTTCAGATGCGGCTGAGAACCTCACCCTGTCCTGTCAGAGCATCTCCCCTCTAACCACTCGGCTGCCAGTGTGATAAACACTCACAGTCCAGGAAAAGCCTCATGATGACACAGGTGGTGGACAAGCACCCTCAACCCCACACGACTCCACTGGTGACAGGCAGGTGAGTGCAAACATGGGTCCCCTGTGCCAGGCCACCTTCTCTTGTACTCTCCCTGGTCTCTCAGTGTTAGCCAGCCTGGAATGCTGCCAATCATCAGCTGTAGTGTGGGAGGAGAGGGCTCATTCTCACACTCGCCTGTGAGGCCAGACACCAGTGTCTTCCCTGGCTACCAACTGGCCTGCAGGGTTTGATGAGATCCCTCCAGCCTCAGACGCCGAGGTCTGCTTTGTTCTAATTTCATTATTTTATTAAATTGCATGTTTACTTATAGACTCTAAGTCTACACTTCCGTTGGAAATTATACTATCTTGTTATTACTGTTTCTTCTTCACACTGAAGGTTACCAGAAAGGGCCAAGTTATCTGGGTTTGGAATTGTCCATGACACTTGAGAGCTGGCTTCAGCATAGCTGACAAATTCCAGCAGTACTGGGATGTGCTTCCAACTTTGAGGAGCCACAGCCCCTTTCCTTACACGAGATGCTAGGTCAACATAATGACCATCAGCTACGCAATGCTGGGGGCAGAGCCACTGCGGGGAAGATGTGGAGCAAATCTACACGATCTCAGGAGAGAGGCCATGCCAGTCACACTGCCAGCCACATTAGACCCTCTGGACAGGGCTGGCAGGGAGTCACACTGCATGGAGCCCTGGGCCATGGACCCCAAGAGGCTGACAGTCTCTCTCTTGACACTAGGGCAGGGTGTGAAAGGAAGGTCAAATTCCTCAAAGGCAGCAGTAGAGATTTATAAAGACTAAATGGGCACCTGTGAAAGGGTCAGAAGAGCAAAAGTAGGAATTTTCATACCTGTCCTTTGGACAACAGGGCAAAATATAGGAAGAGTCACATCAGCAATGACAAGGGCTCTTCTGCAGGACACTCAACAGTGATAAAGATGCTAGACTTTTTGGTGCCTAAGAAGAACTGGGTTATATTCCACTGCCTGAATGACTTTTTTTAAAGATCTTATTTATTTATTTAACAGAGAGAAAATGAGAGAGCACAAGCAGGGGGAGTGGAAGAGGGAGAAGAGGGTCTCCACTGAGCAGGAAGTCCAAGGTGGGGCTCAATCCCAGGACCCTGGGATGATGAGCTGAGCTGAAGGTGGAAATCTAAGAGTGAGCCCTTCAGGCAACCCCTCCCATAGCTTTTATATCTGTGGACATCTCCCAGACTAAATCCTGAGCCCTAGGAGGCGGGAAGGTCTGTAGCTATTCCAGGCACTGGGCCTGTCATCTGTAGCTGGGCAGGGCCAGGCTCCTCATTTTCCATGTGCAAACTTGGACTTCAGAAAGACATACAGTGAAATCAATCACCCACTTTCCGGAAAATACTGATGCCTTCTCAATGGCTAGGAGGTAGCCAACTCAATTCCTAATTGGGTTAGACCAACGCCAGCAACAGACAGAAGCCATAAACTCTGTCCCTGCCGACAGACTGCTGACGTGAGCACAAAGGCTTCCCCATCAGTGCCCTCAAAAAAAAGCTCAACGAGCAGGGTTGTGACCTGCCTCTCCAAAGAGTGAGGCCCCAGATGTTCAGGCAAGATACCCACCAAGCCCTCTGACTCCTCCCAACAGAGAACAAGGAGTAAGACAAAGGGAAGAAGAGAAGGGCTCAAATCCCAGAGAGAAGAAGCACAAGATCAAAGTCTCCGTATCCCACCTACAGAACCATTACAAGGACAATCCAACTGCCTCTGTAGGGAAAAGAGTCGCCTGACATCGAGGTCACTGAACACGGGCACAGATGTGGGTTTTCTGGGGCAACCCCAACATCTGCTCTAGGATGGTGCCAGTTTGGGGCACCTCCCACCCCCGTGTCAATCCATGTAGCTCACAGGAGGGTGGCCCTGTCCAGGCTCCAGAGCACGCCATCCCCCTGACTAGGGAGAGGCACATGGCCCAAAAAAGCCAGACTGCAGGGCCCAGGAGCTCCACTGAGATTGGATGAGAAAGGGCCCCTAGGCAGCCCATAGGAGTGCTGAACTAGGCCTGGGCTCTGTCCCAGCTCCGCCCCTAACCAAGGAAGTGGACCCAGCCCCCTTCTTATCCTCTCCAGGTTCAACTCCCCTGATCTCTTAGCAGTAATGCTGTCGGAAGATGGCATTTCCTATAACGTCTTCTACTCCCCTGCCGAGAGGCAAAGTTTCCATAGCTTGTTCAGACTCACGACTAAGTTATACTCTCACATTTCCGGGAAACAAAGGGGACATTGTGACCACTTTACATGCTTTGGTGGGTGAGGCACAGCTGTCTCACCAGCCTGGACCCCTGGCTTCCAGGCCCCCCTCCCTCACCCTATGAATGGCGCAAGTGGTACCCACCCACCAGAGAGGGTACCGCGGCAGCCAACAGCCACAAAGGCAGTCAGTCAGCGCTCAATCATGTTAGTGGCTGTTACTATCCTCACAAAGTGGGGAATCTGGGTGTCTCAAAAGTCCTTCTGCTGTCAGTGTTTGAGATCTGGCCATTCCCTGTACCAGTCCTCACTGAGCATGAAATCTGCAGGGAATAAGGAGCCCCACCCCAACCAAAGACTGCTTAATCCCCGGAGGCAGGACGGACACTGCCAAGGAGAAGCACTGCTTTCTGGCCCACAGGCGGCTCCAGGGACTCGGGACTGCCTTCTCTGCCCAACCCAGCATCCAACCCCTTTGAAGGCTTTGAGACTTTTTCATCTGGACTGCTCACCACCACCACCACCACCACCACCACCACCACCACCACCCACTCCCTCTCCCGACACCCAAGTCATCGTCTTGACAAACAAAGCCAGCTGCCTCAGTACAATGTTCGTCTTCTGGCAAAAATGCAGTTACTCAGGGCAAACCCATGGAGAGTCGAGTCAGAGCCCTGGGATCTGAAGCAACAGAGCAGCCGGCATGTAGACTCAGGCCTGTCCAGGTCTGAGTTCTGGCCTCCACTCTCTAGCTCCCTAACTTCTCTGAGCAAAGCTCACGCCCCCTGGAATCACAGTACCTAATTCCCAGGATCCAAGGTGTTGACATGAGCAAAACTTGTCCCCGGCACCCAGAACACACGAACACTAGGCAAGGGGGTGAGTTCTGCTAGTTGCATCGTGGGTGGGGTGGGGTGGGGTGGGGTGGGGGGCATCTGCTCGGTGGTCTAAGTGCGGCCCTGCTCTTCCTTCTCTCTCTCTTTCTGGCCCTGGACTCCTTGCCAGGCCACACCAGGGGTCTGCTCTTTGATTATCACAAAGCTACAGGGACCCCAGAGGCTCCAGGTGATTTCGCCAAGGCAGTCCCCCCACAGCATCCTTACCGATACGTGGCCACCTCCAGGCTGAGGCCATTCTTCACCTGCACAAGCTCCTGATACTCCCGCAGCCGATCAGCCATGGCCAAGGTGAGGGCCGCCTTCTCATCCTCCAGGCAGGCGATCACTCTCTAAAAAGAACAAAGGGCTTTTAGATCGGAGGGCTGGAGCTCCATGTGGTCAAAATGCAGGTACCAACAGTTCAGGATGCAAAAGGAAAAAAAAAAATCTCTAGGCTTATTAATCATGTAATCATTGTAAGGAGTGATTTTAAATAGAGTATTCCTTCCCCATGGAAGTTTTTTTTTTCTTTACTACATACGGATGATGTTGACAGGACACTGGCTTCTCTGTTCCTACTCTTTAGTAAGAAGGAATGCTTAGAAGTTCATTAAACGTGGCAGTTCAGACATCAGGCTACTTAGGAAAAGTCAACACATCCCACCAGTCAACGCGGATGCTACTCAAAGGAAGCCCAGACCAGAAAGCAGGGAGTCTGCAACAGAAGTTGCTCCAATCTGAAACAGAATATCCCCTGTACTCATGATTTTCCCCCAACAAGAAGCAGGTACACTCACAGAACTCTTTGTTTCACCCAGAAAAGACAGGAATGTCTTCAGGGCATAAATGTCAATTCAGACCAAAATATGAATCTTCTTTTTGGACTGTACCTGGCGGATGTCGGTCCTGAGCACTCCCTTGGCACCTGTTGACGTCATGTTTCTAGCCCTTACGGTGTGTCCACTCACACCTGCTAATTCTGTCTGTCCCTCTCTTTCTGGCAGGGAGACACTGAAGGACATGACCTGCACCCCCCATCTCTAGAAAAACGCCCATCCCCTGTAAGTCACACAGCACACAATTGGTGAACTGGACTTGAAGTGATGGAGACGGTGCAATCTCCTCAAAATGTGCTATTTTAAATCAGCAATATCTTTTAGTTGGTACACACAGTGACTTCATTGGCCCCATTTTAGAGTCTTGCATTACTCCGTGTTACAGTTTTGCATTAATGCTTTATAGTTGCTCTGGGGAATAATTAACTGAGCAAATATTTAAACACTGAAATGAGTCCATATTCTTTAACTTCTGGTTGGTAATGGAAAACAGCCTTATTTCTGAATACAATTAACTAAACTGGCTACATCTTTAGACATTTATCTTTGTGGAATTCAAAAATTGTAAGACAATCAGGAGAGGGGATCTATTTCCATTCCCCATGTAATCCCTCCAGCAAAGGTACCAGGCAATACATTAAAAAGTCCACAATAAATACGTAAGATCTGCAAAAGCAATGAATAAACAAAGATCTCACACTGGATCTACCATTTTAAACGATTCACAATCGGCATGTAAATAATCCTTCCTCCCTAAGAGTTCTATATCAGTTAATGATTGTTTCTAGGTTCTCTCTGTGTTCTCTCTCATGCTAAAAACAAAAAGTGAAAGGGGCATCTGGGTGACTGAGTTGGTGAAGCGTCTACCTTCGGCTCAGGTCATGATCTTGGGGTCCTGGGATCGGGCCCCACATCGGGATCCCTGCTCAGTGGGAAGTCTGCTTCTCCCTCTCCTTCGGCTCTGCCCCTCCCTCCCCCTTTGCTTGTGCTCACGCTCTCTCAAATAAATAAAATCTTAAAAAAATAATAATAACCTGAAACCTCTCAGCTTTTAAAACAAAGGAGTAGGGCAGCCCTGGTGGCACAGCAGTTTAGCGCCGCCTGCAGCCCAGGGCATGATCCTGGAGACCCGGGATTTCGTCCCACATTGGGCTCCCTGCAGGGAGTCTGCTTCTCCCGCTGCCTGTGTCTCTGCCTCTGTGTCTTTCATGAATAAATAAAATAAAATCTTAAAAAAAATAAAACAAAGGAGTAAATTTAAGAACCTCTAGCTAGCATCCCAGGATAGATCTACTTTTTTTATTTTTTATTTTTTTAACATTTTATTTATTTATCATGATAGAGAGAGAGAGAGAGAGAGAGAGAGAGAGAGGCAGAGACACAGGCAGAGGGAGAAGCAGGCTCCATGCAGGGAGCCTGACATGGGACTCAATCCCGGGACCCCAGGATCACACCCTGGGCCAAAGGCAGGCACTTAAACCGCTGAGCCACCCAGGCTGCCCCTACTTTCTTTATTTTAGATCTATGTTAATATCCTCCCAAACTGACATTATAAGTAGATAAAGAGGTTTGCCAAAGCGGATCACTAGCCAGTCTTGATGTAAGTGATGTAGTTGCCAGAATTTAGCCATGACATTCAGACACTGTATAGTTAAATCTTTTTTTTTTAAAGATTTTATTTATTTATTCATGAGAGACACACAGAGAAAGGCAGAGACATAGGCAGAGGGAGAGGCAGGCTCCCTGTGGTAAGCCCGATGCAGGACTCAATCTCAGGACCCAGGGATCACGACCTGAGCCAAAGGCAGATACTCAACTGCTGAGCCACCCAGGCATCCCTATAGTTAAGTCGTGTGTTCAAATCCCATGTTCCCCATTTTAGAGGGAGGATAATCCCAGGGACAAGGTTTGAGTGTAGGGTATGCTATAAAAATACAGAGAGTACTCCATCCTACTACAGGAAATTCAACCTGAATATCAAAACTTGAAAATCGTACTAATTTGTTCTATAGAGGGAACTTCAATTACTATTAAAATTGCTTAGAAAAAAGTATCATATGCACATGCTTCTCCAACCACAAACCTCCTGAGCAGGTCAGGATCTCCCAGTCATGCCAAAGAGGTAGAAATGAAGATTCTCTTTCTTCCCAAAGGGCACAGAGTAGGTCTGTGCCCCGCAAAATCAAGGGGGGAAAAAAATCAAACTCTGTTTAAGTCAAAATAAGTATAGTCCCAACTGCATTTCCATGTGATTCAACTCTCCCTAAACTGTCAAAGGAAAATGACTTGACTTTTGGAACCAGGAACACCAGTCAGACTTATTGGCTCCTAACAGTCTCCAACAGAAACTGTAACCAATCCTTCAGGTTGAAGAAAGCTTCAACTTGGCTTTGACTCTGCCAGAAGTTCTCAAACTGGGGGCCAGGCCAGAGGTACTGGAGCAAGAGACACCAGCTGCTGATTCTAACCAAGCTAAAGCAGTTCCACCTCATGTTATAAAAGCTGGGTAGAGAGGTCACCTCTTTGGATTGCTATTTAGGGACCTTTTGGACGGCATCACAAGTGATGATGCAACGGAGGTCTGTTTCAGGGAGAGCATGCTGCTGTTAGGTGTCCAGAGAAAGCCCTTTTTCTTAACCCAACTGGAGCTGCTCTCCTCCAAGCAAGCCACACAGACAAAACAGGAAGAGCCTGCAAATGTCACAGTCACTCAGAATCTGGACTGGGAGAGCTTGAGGGAATTTAAATACTGTGATACCCTCATTTAGGCACCAAAACTAAATGTAGTCATCATAACACGAGTCAATGGAATGCTAAGTTTGTATAGCTCTAGTCCAGACAATACGCTTACAATACCTAGTGGGTATTTAAGAGGCACCTCAAAGTGAACTCCGATCTCCCACGCAGAGCTACCAAATCTCCTGCTCCAACCCCCGTCAGCAAGGATCACTCCCTTTTTTCAGTGGTTTAGACTGAAAAGTGAGCACTGGAGTTAACTTTGATTTCTTTCCCTCTCTTCTACTGCATCTGATCCATCTGTGCAGACCCTGTGGTTTTCAACCTCAGAGAGCTCGTTCTCAGCCCCTCATAGCTGCCCCTGTTCCAAGCATCCAGCACCTCCTGCCTTGATTGGCAAAGAAGCCACCTAAAAAGTGCTCCCTGCTCCCACTCCTGTCCCACAGTCTGTGTCCAACACAGCTGGCAGAGCAATCGCATTTAGATACGGTGAGGTCACCACTCACCTCTGCGCAGAGTCATCCAGAGGCTCCCCTTGCTGCTCAGAGCCAAAGCCCAAGTGCTGTAGACGCTACTCTCCCCCTTGCTCACCCTACCCCACCACATCTACTTCCTGGACACCGTGCACTGTTTCCCCCTCAAGACCTTTGAAGGCAAGGGATTTTCTCTGTTTTTGTTTTGTTCACTGCTATATCCTTATCACTTAAGGACCAAGCTTGGGGGACGCCTGGGTGGCTCAGTGGTTGAGTGTCTGCCTTCAGCTCAGGTCACGATCCTGGGGTCCTGGGGTCAAGTCCCACATTGGGCTCCCCGTAGGGAGCCTGCTTCTTCCTCTGCCTGTGTCTCTGCCTCTCTCTCTGTCTCTCATGAATAAATAAATAAAATCTTTAAAAAAAAAAAAAAAAAAGAACCAAGCTTGGCACACTTTGTGCTCAATAGCAGTCTAATGAATGAATGAACTGAATGTGTCCACTCTGTGAGTTGTTTTTATTACCCCTGTTTGGCAAATAAGGAAACTGAGACCCAAACAGTGGCAGAGACAAAATTCAGACTCAGGCAGGGCGGCTAACCCATCCCCATTCCAGTCAAAAGAAAGTTCTCATTCAGTCACATTTTGGAGACATAGACACCTTTGACAGTCAGCCTCAAAAGGCTAAGAGCTCAGTTTCAAGAGCAAAAATCTCAGTGTTTCTAAGGTAAGGCTGGCATAAACCACAAACATCTTAAGTTTTTGTCCAAAGCTCCTTCCTATGAACTGGGAGACAGAGTGTATCACTCAGGCTTCAAGTGATCTAAACCACGTATAAAATGCTGGGGATTTGGCTGTCAGTTCAGCAAACTCCTCTCTGGCAGATCTGGGGGGAGGGGCCTAAGAAAGAGAAGGCCTAACAAGGAGGCCTTAGCAGAAGAACCACTTTTCTCAGTAAGACAGTCCCAGCCAGCATCTTGTTCACTCAGGCTACAGAGGAGGCCTAAAGCCAGGAAGACAGTGGGGACACTGCGTGGGGGCTCTGCCTCCAGGTGAGGGAGGGGACGGTTCCCACTAAACCACAGGCTACACAAAAAGGAAATAAAACACATATGACCCTAAAACTATCCTGACAACAGCCAACTGGAAGAGTCAGAAAGTATTCTGGGATTTCAGCTTAGGGGGCACCTCTGGGCTAGCCCTAAGGAAAAACAACTATCATTATTCTACGAATGCAGAGAGAATGCTGGTCAAATGTTTACCTTTTATGGAACAGAGAAGAGCAGAAATGTGGATCCTTGGTTACTTGCTCTGACACTGGCACCTGAAGAGGATACTGACTTAGCTACTTACACACTAGGTGACCTAAGTGCCTCAGTTTCATCATCTGTGAAATGGGACTAATAGGAGTATCCACCTCCTAAGGTCGAGGTGAGGACTAAGAGTGAATACGGGTGAAGGGCCTGGTTCCCGTGGTACCTGGCACATGAGAAGTGCTTGATACAGGCTAGTTCTTAGGAAGGAAACATTTACTACAGTATATTAGCCCCACCACGTTTTGATAGAATTTCAAAAACAAAAAACAAGGGTTTGGGGTTAACTCATGGACACTTACTCCTTAACAAAACTCCTAGTATTTTTAGCCTTAAAAATGGTTTAAGGTGTTGAATCTTTGGGAATGCCATTTGTAATTCGGTTGCTTTAAGGCTAACTGGGATAGATTCAAGATCCATGTAAGAAAACAATACAATGAAACCACACAAATTGGAAGTGAAAAAAAATCCAAGTCCTGTGGGCATTCCTTGCTCCCTACTTTAGGGCAAAGAAGTGAATTTCAATGCAAGAGGTATTACCAGACTGTTGAGGGCAGGATCCTAGTCCCCGTCAGGTGTACCCCAGGGAAGGCACTTCCCCAGTGGGCCCTGGTCTCCTCTATCAAAGAGCAGGACAGTGATTCTGAATGCACATCCCAGGTGCTTACTTCTGCTGCAGTCTCTGTTCATATCTGTGGTTGCACTAAGGTTTATTTAGGGGGGACAGGGTCCTACTTCTAAAAAGGAACCCTGTAACCAGAGCTTCAAGGTCCAAATCAAGCCAAGTGAGCTATGATTCCAATGGTTGAGGATTTTGCCCACACAACACACCTCAGAGAAGCAGTTTCCAAACCTGCTGGCACAGCAGGGGCCTTGGGGGCGGGAGTTGGGGTTCCCTAGAGCCAGGCTCAAGGCTCCGTGGACTGTTAAGTTTGGCAAGCACTTCTGTTTGGTGAAAAGCTCCGTGAAAGCTTCCACCAAGATACTTTTTAACTTCCCGCCAACACAGAGCATGGGGCCCTATGGAACTAGCATCTCTGGCTGCCATCATTGGAGAAGGGAGCACTCAGGCATCGAGAGTAAGCTCTGGAAATCAGCACACACTTCAGCCAGTCCCTGTCCTTGCTCTACCTACAACCCTGAGTGGGGAGGGAAATGCTTTTGAAAATTATGAGGCAGAGGCCCAACAAAACCCACATTCCAAAAGAGTAAATTCCAAACAATTTAGTATTGTACTGCTTCATAGGATTTCCCATCTAGACTCCAGCTCTTTGTTTTTTGTTTTTGTTTTTTTTTTTTTTTAATTTATTTATGATAGTCATACAGAGAGAGAGAGAGAGAGACAGAGACACAGGCAGAGGGAGAAGCAGGCTCCATGCACCGGGAGCCTGACGTGGGATTCGATCCCGGGTCTCCAGGATCGCGCCCTGGGCCAAAGGCAGGCGCCAAACCGCTGCGCCACCCAGGGATCCCCTAGACTCCAGCTCTTTGAATACGGAAACACCGACGCAGCACTCAGAACTAGGAGTAGTCGCTAGATATTTGCTGATTATTGGTGGACACCTGTCACACTACCATAGTCCTCGAGGCCATGATCACTGTGGCCTGTTTACTTCCTATATTAAAAAAAAAAAAAGGCTCGTGTTCCATTTATTTCCTGTATTTAAAAAAGGGGGGTGCTGGGTGGCTCAGTGGTTTGGCGCCTGCCTTAGGCCCAGGGCGTGATCCTGGAGTCCCAGGATTGAGTTCCGCATCAGGCTTCCTGCACTGAGCCTGCTTCTCCTCTGTGTCTCTGCCCCTCTCTCTCTGTGTGTGTGTGTCTCTCATGAATACAAAATCTTTAAAAATATATATATTTGTCTTATATATATAAGACATATATAAGATTTATATATATAAGATTTTACATATTTTATATATATATAAAATTTCTGAACTTGTGTGGATGTTATCTTAAACTGTCAACCTGAGAACCACTGATAGTATGATTGGGGGATATTTGCAAATGTGGCTTCGGCCAGGCAGGACCAGGGCCAATCCTAGGACTGGACTGGGTGTACAGACAATAATCGGCCACAAGTGTCACCCTCCCTGTCCGTGTCAGACGTTTGGGCTTTGCTTCTCTGAAACAGTAACTGTTTATGTTACCCCGCACTTGTAGTAACATCCTGCCACAGGGGCCAGCACGTTTCCACGACTTTTACACTACCCAGAGCCCTGCTGTCTGCTCCTACCGTGAGAAAAACACCTCGGAGTGAGCTCTTTTCTGCATGAAAGTGCTGCCCCTCCCAAGAGCAAACAAGGCAGTGGCCCGGAGAGCCCAATCCACTGCCTCCTGCCGGGAAATCACTCGGGCAAAGTAAGAACCGGTTTAGGAAACGACTTAAGTTCTCCCCAGGGGCGCCCCACAGGCGGGGGAGGGGGCTGTCATTCTGAATGGCTCCCCGGTGGGGACCTGGCGCCGCCTAGACACCTTCCAACGCGGAGACCCCCCCGAGAAGGAATGCGCTGTCGCCGCTGAGCCGTCTCTGGAAGTCGGAGAGGCTGCGTGGCGGACTTTTGTGTGATTTAGGTCAAGGGACACGGGCCATTGGGAGGGACCTAGCGCTGCCTGGGTCCTGGGTGTTTTGTCAGGATGCACGCGCTCAGGGCAAAAGCTACAGAGGTGACGACCTGACGAGACGGCAGGGACGGGCCCCGCCCGTGGACCGCACTCCCCGCAAACTGCGCTCCTCTCCCCCGGGGGCGAGACGCCGGGCCGAGGCCTCAGCCAGGCCCTACGGGTGGGTGGGGTGGTCCCCGCCAGCGCCAGCTGCTGGGGCCGGGCGGACGCCCTGCGGGCCGGCCCCACCACGGGCCCCACCACGGGCCCCACCACGCGCCCCGCGCCCGCGCACCCACCTGCCGCTCCTCCGCCTGCAGCTCGTACTCCCCCCGCACCCGCAGCAGCTCCTGCTCCAGCAGCGCGCGCAGCCGCTCCAGCTCCAGCGCCTCGCGCCTCAGCGCCTCGGCCTCCTGCGCGCACAGCCGCGTCTCCTCCTCGGCCTCGCGCCGGCTCTCCTGGCCGCGCCGCAGCGCCTCCTCCAGCCCGCGCACCTCGTCCTCGTACAGCCGCGCCGTCTCCCGCCACGCCTCGGCCACCAGCAGCGCGTAGCCGTCGCGCACCTCCCGCAGGCGCGGCGGGGGCGCGGCGGGGCCGGGGCCGGGGCCGGGGCCGGGGCCGGGGGCGCGGGCGCGGTAGCTCAGGGTCAGGCGGGCGGCGCGCGCGCGCAGCTCCCGCACGTCCTGCTCGTGGGCCGCCTCGAGGCCGCGGCGCTCGGCCCGCAGACGGCCCAGCAGCTCCTCGAGGGCGGCGCGCGCGCCCAGCGCCTCCTGCAGCTCGCGCCGCTGCGCGCCCAGCTCGGCGTCCAGGCGGCCGCGGGCCGCGCGCTCCTCGTCGCCCAGCCGCCGCAGCTCCCACAGCTCGCGCCGCAGCGCGTCGCGCTCGCCCTCGGCCAGCGCCGTGGCCCAACTCAGCTCGTCCAGCTGCTGCCGCAAGCCGCGCGCCTCCTCGGCGAAGCGGGCCTGCCCCTCGGCCCACGAGGCCTCCTGCCCGCGCCGGCCGCGCAGCTCCTCCTCCAGGAGCAGGTTTTCGCGCTCCAGCTCCCGCACCCGGCACACGTAGTCGTAGAGCCGCGCGTTGAGCTCCTGCAGCTCGGCCTTCTCGGGGCCCGTGTGCAGCCGCCAGGAGAGCATCTTGCCGCGCCGGCCGGGTCCCTCCTGCCCCGGTCTTGTCCCCGCGTCCGCGCCGCTCCGGCCCCGCCGCTGCCCGGGAGGCCCGCAGACTGGGGCGGGAGCCGGCGCGCCGCGCCACTTAGCGGACCCGGCGGGCGGGAGCGGGCGCGGGCGCGGGCGCGGGCCGCGGCCTCCAGCCAATGAGAGCGCGGCCCGGCGCGGGCCCTGCGGCCGGACGGCGCCCCCTGCCGGAGTGACGCGGGCGCGGCGCGGGCTCCCGGCCCCGGCCCCCGCGGGCAGTCCCGGGCCCGGCCGCCCAATAGCAGCCCAGTAACGGGCGGGCGGGCGGCAGGCTCTCGGGGCAGGGATCCTCGGAGAAGGGACGCGGAGGAGAGCTCCCCGCTGCTGCCCCGACACGCGCACCTGCAGCACCCCAGTGTCCCGGCGCCCATGGAAAGACACAGGAGCCGCCCCTAAGTGAGACAGCTGATCACTTACGCGAGACTTCTCATCCACGGTTCTGAAGCTCCGAGGCCTAAAAATTATATACGTACATATAATGTACACACGCAAATCTAATACACATACATATGCATACGCATGCGTGGATGTGCATTAAATATTCTATTTTAACCTAGTACATAAATACACATTCACTTGCCAGGGCTTCTGTATACAGCCAAGACCTTTCTTTTGTTATAGGTTGACTAGAGGTCCACGTTTGCCTTGTACAAACTACCCGTAGAAGACATAGTCTACACTTTCCAGTATCAGTTTCTTTCTTTTGGAGCGGGAACTACAAAAGATTGTGAAGTTCTCCGAGTGCAGAATTTTCACCAAACGTTTACAGTTCTCACTGTTCCGCCTAATGGGACAGCTGCTTTTTTCCAACATCGTGCCTCCACTTAATTGTCACAGAAACCATAGCTCTCTTTCGCACGCTTGCGTTTCATTAGTTTTCATGACAGTTATTGAAGTTACAAATGACAACGAACAGGTACCAGTAGCATTGGGGAGCATGAGAACAAACGCAGCTGGCCTTTGGTTGGAGTACCCCTGGATTGGTGGGGACAGAAGTGCATAGGGGAGGCCTGGAGAGTCATCCACTGACTTTGCAGTTGGCATGGAAAGGTGAGTTAGTCAGCAAGCTGGTCCAGGGCAGGTCCCTTGAGACAGCTTCCAGGGCTCTCCTTGTGACAGGCATAAATCTCCAACCACAAATGGGGCAGAGGTGGCCCTTTGTTTTTCTAGAGAACTCATATCACAGACTCTATTCTGCGGGTAGTAGAAGTATCTTTCTATTTAGAATTCCTCCCCCTTTCTGCCAAGGCTAAGTTAGGGGAGGAAAAGAAGGGGCCAAGGCTTGGGGCAGGGACTCTGGACCCCTGTTGTTGTTCATCCTTCTCCCTTTCACCCAGGTGCACATTGCACCTGGCCCTTGCTTCTCAGGCCACACTGCTGCTACGATGTCATTACCCAGACCTGTCCAGGGGTCCTATCAGCAACAAGCATCTTTCCTGGACCACGCCGGGACACCAGGGCACTGTGGCAAGCTCGCACAGCTACCTGGACTCAGCACACTGCCATTTATTTTCAATTCTTCAGCTCGCCAGGCTACCAGAGGTTCTGCTGGCCCACCTCTCCTGGCTTGGCAGGTGAGAAGGGCCTTCTCAGGACCCAGTGGGTCTCCCAGCAGGATGCTTTGCTCTGACTCATTAGGTTTCCCTTGCCTGGATGCCCATCATGGTCTTAAACTTTGAAAGCCGAAACTTTCCCCCTAAATCTGCTCTAAATTCTGTCCTTGAGAAATGACTGGTTTGGGGTACAGTGGCCCACTTTGGGGAAAGAGAAATAGGGCACTGGGCAATAGCAAGAGAAAAGCAAAAGTACCACTGGTTAATCCCTCAAAATAATGTCCTGCTGCATCAATTTAATTCTCACAAAACTATAACTCAGAGAAGTTGAGCAACTTGCCTGAGGACACACAGTCCCTAAATTTGGGAACAGAAGTATTAGAAGTTGTGACCACAGGGGCAGATTTGACCAGGCAGGGTCCAGCCAGGAAACAGAGGCACACTCAAAAGGAAGGGAATGGTTACTGGGATGTAACGAGAAGACTTTACAAAGGGTTAGATGGGATGCAGAAGCATCAGGAATTAGCAAGAGGTGGAAGCCAAAGAGCTGTTAGCACCCTAGGGGCAGAAGAAGGGAGAAGTGTTGGAGGAGCCTGGAGCTCTGGAAGGGGGGCTCTAGAGGATCAGGAGCTGCAGAATGCATCCCAGGAGGGAGCAGGTGAAGAAAAGCCCAAACCTTCCCTCTTCCCGTCCTCCCATCTCCTGCAGATGCGGTAGAGCAGATTTAGATTTAGCAGATTTAGATTTAGATTTCTCATTGTGGAAACAGGAGTCACTGCGGCCTAGCAGTGGTGTGCTGGGCCCAGCTTTACCGGCTTGTAAGAGCCAAATGTTAAATTTTCAGGAACTTTGTGAGTCAGTTGTTAAACAGCCATTGTTAAAAATAAAATTAGGCAAGTTTTCCGCGCACCTTGAGGGAGAGCGGCAGTTCTCCCAACCTCCCGGCAGGGGGCGCTGCGAGAGGATGGCGAGCCTAGAAAGGGCTCCAGGGCCGCGGCGGGCACCGGCTCCAGTCTGTGTTCAGAGGCGCTGCGGCCCAGAAGCAGAGAGGGCTCCCAGCAGAATTTCAGGGAAAGCTCTAGAAGCAGGGAGGGCCTGTGTAGGGGTTGGGAAGTGGGAATAGCAGGTGGTTTCTCTACCTGGAGGATCCGAAACACTGTGCCCCGGGGGCCCGAGGTGGGCCTCCCAAGCTAGGTGGAAGGATTGGGGGAGGAGGATTATGGACTCCCCTCGAACAGTTCATGCCACCCTTCAATCCATTGCCTGAGGGGAGGCAGAAAGCCAGGACAGAAATGTCTTCCTGGTGAGTTTTAAGGGCTTGAAGAGGACTCCTGACTAGATCAAAATCGGGAAGGAAATCCTAGGGCCTCAGAGCAGAAGGCTGAGGGAAGTCTCTCCTCCCAGGAGACCAGAAACGGTTCCCTAAGGTGGGGGATGGGAGGAGCAATGGAGGGCAGTGGTGAAAGCACAGTAGATCCTAGAGAGCTTCTAGGGAGGGGAGCCTTGTACTCCTTTCCCAGCAACGCCTCAGGGAGACAGCAAAATCCCAGCTACATCGTGAGCTCCAAGAGCAGGGGCCTTGTGCCCAGCTCCCCAGGTGCATCCTTGGAGGGGGGATGGCAGGCCTGAGGGGCAGGGCTGCAGTCATGGCCAGGGAAATCTTTTGGAGGTGTCCACTCCCAGCATGAGGGAGGCCAGGAGACAGAGCACCACCCAGAAGTGGCAGAGGGCCTGAGGGAGCCACTTAGACACAGAATGGGGTGACTCCAGCAGGGCCACAACCAGCTCCAAGATGCCCTCTGTGCAAATAAGAAAAAGGAGATGAAAGAGTCAGAGGTACATGGCCTGGCCAGTGGGTAGTCTGTTGGTGCAAAGAAAAAGTATCTTTTCCTCAGGAGAGAAGTGGTCCTGTACCTACATCCACAGCTTAGCAAGCACAGCACAGTCTGGATTTTATTCCCACTCATCTCATCATCCAGGTATGTCTCTGCCGTAGGCAACCCATTCAACTGTCCATGGTAGCCCACCGTCCCAGCTTCTGCCTCGGTGGATGAAGACCAAGGGCCTGTGAGGTGAAGTGGAAAGCTGGTGGATGCCAGCACAGGCAGGTGACACGAGGACCAGGTAGGCCTCAACCTCAGTGCCCTGGCACTGGTTAAGTCCTCAAGAATGCTAGTGCAGCCCAAAGGAAGGAGGATAGAGCCTTGAACTGATAGAGGATGAGTTTTCATCACCCTCATGGAAATTGGGGCCCTAAATAGAAATCAGGCTGAAATATAGGGAAAAACAGATCTGTTATTATTGCCTGCACACCCAAATTTGGTCTGGGAGGCACACCTGCTATCCTGCAGGTTTGGCGAGGTAGAAAATGAAGGATGCAGGGTGGGGGAAATGCACTGGGTCTGAGCTGGGCGCAGTGGCATAGAGTAGATTGAGCTCTTTCATGTCCTGGCCCTTACTACCAGCAGGACCTTGGGCACCACCACCTCTCTGAGCACATTTCCTTATCCACATAATAATGAAGACAGAGTAACACATAGAGAGCCTGTGGGTTGGATGAACTAGTCCTTGCATAGACTTTACCATGTGCCAGGCACAGTTCTGAGGGCTTTACGTGGATTAATTCATATCAGCAGCACAGCAATGTATGAAGTGGGTATTAGCAATTCTATTTTAATGGCGAGGATACTAAGCCACAGAGCATTCAACTTGCCCAAAGCCATGCAAGTAAAAAGTACAGGATTTGAGCCGTCCCTGCTCATACTCATTCCACTAGACTGGCTGTTATACTATGAGAAACTTGTCGCATAGCACCTGGCGGACAGCACCCAGAAAATATTGGTCATCCTTTTGGGCGGATCCCTGAAGCCCAGGAATGACACAGAAGTTCATAGCCAGGGGTCTACCAGGAAGGCCAGGTAGATGGGGCCAACGCAGGTGACACACAGCTCAGCGGAGTCCACAGCTTAGTGGGGCTAGGGAGGGCAGGAGAGCAGGCAGGGACTAGTCTTGGAACCTTCCAGACTCCATTTCTTCGTCTGTAAAGTGAGGATAACTCTTCCCTCATAGGATTGCTACGGAGACTAAATAGAGAATATAAAGGCATTCAGGACAAGGCGTCTTTATGCCCTAATACATTCAAAAAACTATTTGAATCCAGCCACTCTTGCTTGGAGCTGGGAATGTTCCCCACTCTGTCACAGCTCTCTGGCTATTTCAAGAAAGCAGATCATTTGTTTATCACTGTTTCGTAGGAGCGCAGCAGGTGTTTACTGGGGATACATATAGGCTGCCTTTTTAAAGGTGCAAAAATAGCATTTGTCATATGAAAAAAATGCACAGTAACTTAACCTGCATAACCTCCCTCCCCTAATTTGGAAAGTCGTGTCATATACATTACAAATGAACTTGGGAAGGGCCCCAAATGGCAGAGAGACCTCCCCTGGTTAATCTTCCCAAGAGAAACAAGACTCACATTTCATCCTCAGAACTAAAAAAAGAAGAATCTTCTATCAACGAGGAACAGCACGTTTGCCATTACTGCCCTTAAAAATACATTTTCCGTGGAGTTTGTTGATGGTGGCCATGACCAGATCATTCAAAAGCTAGTCCCCTTTCCGTGCTGGAGGCTGAGCTGGGGCCCTGGGGCCACAGAGCAGAGGGAGACACAACCCCTTTGCTCTGGGACCCAGGGTCTGGGGAGTGCAGAGGCTCAAGGAGGGCTGCTGTCTTCCCCTAGTAGCCCTGTAAGTGTGTGCTTCCTCTCCTTCTTGGCAACCACCAGTTGCTCAGCAGGACTTCTCTCTGCCTCCATCTTGATTTTCCAATCCAGTCTCATGGCTTTACATATCAACCACAGGCCAGTGACCCTCAAATGGGTAATTCCATCTCAGATTGCTCTTCTGAGCCTGTTGTGTCTTGGGTCAGGGCTCTGTTTCGGACATGACCCTTACATATTCCTACTCTTAACAGGAGAGCCATACGGGTGCTTTGGGTCCCTGAATATCTGGTAATTTGGAGCTGGCTGTGGGTACTCAAACACTTTGGAAAGAAGTGCTGTTCCCCTTTCTCCAGTATGAATGGCTGTCATTCCCTGGGGGAAGGCTCTGCGGAACGCAACTGTACTGACTTACCATGGAGTTTGCCAGGTTCTGCCTTCACCGGGTGGCTTCTGGGTGTGAGAACTGACTCAGGACTGGAAATCGGGCCATGACTTACCATAAGAAAATTGAGTGATGACTTAGCATAGGGGTGGTTTTGATTATGTATTTATTAGTGATATTTTTGTCAGCAGCCCCATTTATCCTTCCCCTAGGAACACCATGTTCTGTGAATCATCTCTGTAGATCCCTTAGGTCATCTCCCCTACCCCTTCCAACCTTGCAGCTCATTATGGTAATTGTACTCATCTTGCCTCTGATACTTACAAGACTGCCACCTGCCCTCCACCAGGCCTGTGTCCACAGCGTGTCAGCGGTGCCTGGGTTAGCACCAGCAGCAGCACCTAGAACATTTTAGAAATGTACATTCTCCAGCCCCAAGCTCAGACCTACTGTCTCAAATGCTCTGTATTTTGACGAGCCCTCCAGTGGATTTTAATGCATGCTAGGGTATGAGCAGTACTACTGCATTATTATCCCTATCAGAGATACTAGTTCTATATCCTCTCCTACCGGTTGTCTGTCCTCTTGCAGAAGACAGGCACCAGGGAGCTTCTCAATGATGTCTTGCCCCTCGCCCGTGTGTGCCTTTCCAGTTTGGTAGATGGAGTGTCCACACAGCCTCCACAAACATGGCTAGCCTGCTGTGTTTCTGGACTGATACCCACTTCTGCTATCTTTTGTTCCCTTCCTCTAGTTTCCTCCCATCCTACTGCCATCTCTACTTCATTTAAAGTGGACCGGCCCAACAGCAGGCTGGCACAATTGTCCAGGGCCCCTGTGACAGGAGGGTGCCCCCACACCAATAGATGCCCCCTGACCCAGCTTTCTAGCTGGTCCTGACCCAGTTCCCAGCTCATCCCTGCTGACAGCCAGGGCCTGGAACAGCTTTGGGGCTGAACTCCTTTCCTTCCTATGCAGGCCCAGCACTTCCCCTATCAGGTACGCTGAGGTTTCTCCCTAGATATAGGTCCAGGAGGCCAGGAGGGAGGTGGTGGTCAATCCCAAAGGCAAGCATTGTCCTGGAAGGCACCTGCCTCATGTGTGGCCTCTGTATCATCTTCTCAAAGGAGATGGGAGGGGGTTTTATATTCCACCAGTGGGAATGGGTCACTTTGTGGGTGCAGGGGAATCTGGAGGCCCTAGGTTCTTGCCTACAGTACCCAAGTACCTCTGTCCCAAATCTCTGAGTCCCACTCTTGCCCCATTGGTGCCCTGACTTCAATATAGGAAACTTGCCTGGAATGAGAATGCAGGCTTCTCAGAACTATTACCCCCTCTATGCATAAGTATTGTGCCTCGTCTTCCCCTCTGTCTGCCTCCGGCCTGCAGGAGAACAACTGACTAGGTGCTCTAACTCTCACACTTGGCTTTCAATCACTGAGGAATAGGTTTGAGATGGACATTTTTCTCTCTTAGTGACTCAGTGGCACTTGGCAAATCACTGAATTCCACACTCCTTCTAGTTCACGTTTTCTCCAACCCTCTCAAAAGCCCACAATATTGCATCAGCTAATGCCTGCCTTCTGCCTGTAATCTGTCTCAATTTACCAAGATATTAGCCATCACACCATGACAGCATGTCAGGAACTATCAATACTCCTACCCACTAGCAGGGAACAATTCAAAAATTAAGTTAAGAAAACAATTCCATTTGCAGTGGCACCAACACACACACACACACACACACACACACACACTCCAACCCCCCCCCCCAAAAAAAACAACCCATAGGGACAAAGTTAACAAAAGAAATGTAAAACTTGGCAGCCCCGGTGGCGCAGTAGTTCAGCGCCGCCTGCAGCCCGGGCGTGATCCTGGAGACCCTGGATCGAGTCCCATGTCAGGCTCTCTGCATGGTGCCTTCTTCTCCCTCTGCCTGTGTCTCTGCCTCTCTCTCTCTCTCTCTGCATCTCTGTGAATAAATAATAAAATCTTAAAAAAAAAAGAAATGCAAAACTTGAACTAAAGAAGCTAAAGAAGACCTAAGCAAATGGAAAGACATCCCATGTTCATGGATTGGAAGATTTAATATTGTTAAAATGGCAAAATGTACACACAACCCATGTGTACACATATGTCTATATTTTTGTCATCTAGCTAGCTATCTACAAACATGAGCCCATACTGATCCTTCCAATTCCAACCCGCAAGGTTCATTATAACCTTCTTTCCCCCCTTTGCTTATTTATTTATAACTTCCTTCTCTGACAGTGAGAAGCCTAGTTCTTCTTATCCACAGTATATTAACTTATTTGTTCAACCCTGGTGTACATGTAGTTTCTCTGTAGTCTTTTCAAAACCTAATTCAGATTACTCCTCTGCTCAAAGCCCTCCCATACCTTCCCATTTCATTCAGACTAAATCTAAAATCCTTGACTTCCTATGATCTTCAAGGCTCTACAAGACAAAGATCCTGGGATGCCTGGGTGGCTCAGCAGTTGAGTATCTGCCTTTGGCTCAGGGTGTGATCCCTGAGTCCCAGGATTGAGTCCCACGTTGGGCTCCCTGCATGGAGCCTGCTTCTCTCTCTGCCTGTTTCTCTGCCTCTGTGTGTGTGTGTGTGTGTGTGTGTGCGTGTCTCCCTGAATAAATAAAAAAAAATCTTTAAAAAAAAAGACATAGATCCCTAATACATATTGATCTGCTCTTCCTTGCACTTCAACTCTAGATACTTTGGCTTCTTTATTGCACCCCAGAAGTGGGGGTGCTAGAAGGATTTTGAATGAAAACAGGGAAATAAGAGAACTTCTCAGGGGTAATAGAACTATTCCATACCTTGACTTTGGTGGTGGGAACACCACTGCATACATTTGTGAAAACTCCTTGAACTACACACTTAAAATGAATGAATCTTGTTGTATGTCAAGGATACCTCAATAACGTTGATTTTCTTATTTTTATTTATTTTATTTTTAAAAAAAAGATTTTATTTATTTATTCATGAGAGATACAGAGAGAGAGGCAGAGATGTAGGCAAAGGGAGAAGCAGGCTTCCCACGGGGAGCCAATGTGGGACTCAATCCCAGGATCCTAGGATCACACCTCAAGCTGAAGGCATGCTTAACTGCTGGACCACCCAGGCATCCCAAAGTTGTTTTTTTCTTTTTTTTAAAGACATTTGTATGGAGCAATATTACCCATTTGAAATGTCATTTATAGGTTTCTAGAATATTTTTAAATAAGCACATAACTGATAAAGCTTTCCATGTTTGCATTCACTCCTGCCTAAAATCATGTCCCTTTTCACTGTGGTATGTTTCCCATAATGAACTCTTGGGTTTTAGCAGAGAATCCAACATGATCTGTTGGACCTGGCTGCGTCTCTCTCCTCTCATAGTGAACAAATCATTATCCATCGGTGGCCTTCAAACTGCTTTGTTGGTGACCACAATGGAAAGGAAATACAGCATACATTGAACACACATGAAAGTAACTGAAACAAAAGTTCTACAAAACAATGCTTATCCCTCCAATGTTTTTATCTTTCTTAAATGGTGGTTTGGATCTACAAATTTAACATTAGGACTCATTGATGGAGTTTTAACAATAACTTCAAAACTCCTCATCTAAATGATGCTATCTATAATTTTAATCAGTAACATTGACCTGGCAGTTGTCAACATCCGTGGTTTTTCTAAATGTGATGGCTAATGTGTCAGCTATGGAACATTCTTAATTGACCTCCATTAGTCATCCCACTGCCCCCACCTTTCTGAAAGTTCATAGTCTCTCTCAGGGAAAGAGAGAGCAGCCCCCAGCCCTAGTCCATGCTTTCTAACCTCTTACCACCTGTTCAGGAAGACATCTCAAAGACCAAATCAGGGCAGCCTTCGTGGCTCAGTGGTTTAGCGCTGCCTTCAGCTCAGGGCCTGATCCTTGAGTCCCAGGATCAAGTCCCATGTCAGGCTCCCTGCACAGAACCTGCTTCTCCCTCTGCCTGTGTCTCTGTGCCTCTCTCTCTCTCTCTCTCTCTCTCTCATGAATAAATAAATAAAATATTAAAAAAAAAAAAAAGACCAACTCACAGGCAGGTAAATCAGTGGGCAAAGATGATTCTCCAAAATGAACATTGACTCACCAACTGTACTTACACTTTTCTCCACTGAATTTGGAGACTGTCTGATGACCTAGATAGCCATGGTCAGGTAGCTGCTTTAATTTCTTGATCACAGAGTATGAGCTCCACCAGTAAAAACAGCAGTGGCAGCTAAGGCAAGTGGCACTCTCAGAAAAGCCATCTGAGTCCTCCTTCCAGACAACCCCAAATTTTAGTCATCAGTAGCCAATAAAATGATTCAGAGCTTGGGCCTGTGACTAATACTGCTGTGTTTGAACCTCATACAGTTAGGTTTGGAGACATCAGGGTCTCTCAGCCCAGCCCCACCCCACTTGTCCCCATTAGCCTAAAGCCACCCTTATTTTCAGGCCCAACTCAAATATCACCATATCCACAAAATCTTCCCTGATGGTGCTTCTGACTGCAGGTCTGAACTCTAGGGTCTTCATTTGTAACTCCAGGGAAATGTTCTCCATTCTCCCAGGTAATCTCATTCAGTGTATTCTGCTCCTCCCTCAGCCTACGACCTGGTGGGCAGGAATCATGAGTATATTCATCACCCTGGAATCTCTATGCTGCCTAGTCCGGTCTTTGCTTTTGACAATCACCAAGTAAAATAGGTAGTTGCTAAATTGAAATGTCCTGAAATATGGAAAGTCCAGGTTCAAGTCCTGGTTTGGGTATCAACCAAAGGTATGAACTTGGCCAACTCAATTCATGTCTCTGGGCCACAGCTTCCGTGGCTGTAATTGAGGGAACTGGACTGTTATCTCTAAGGTTCTATGCTATCCGGTCCACATCATGGCTCCCAAGGATCCTGCTTTCTGTTATTCACTCCCTGACTGTACCAGGGAGAGTGGGCATGACACCTGAATTTGGGTTATTCTTTGTCACTCTTTCCTTAGGATCACCAACTCTCGGGAAGGTCAAATGCCAGTCTTTGGAGAAGCCTGCAGTGAGGAACTGAAGCCTCAGGCCAACAGCCTTCAAGGAACAAAAGGCTGCCAACAGCACAGGAGTGAGCTTGGAAGTGGATTCGCCAATCCAAGTCCTTAAACTGACTGCAGCCTGGCTCACAGTTTGACTGCAACCGCTTAAAAGAACCCAAGCCAGAATAAGCCTGCTAACAAGTCTGGACTCCTGAACCTCAGAACCTGGGAGATAATAAATATTTGTTGATTTGAGATAATCTTTTATGTAGCAATAGAGAACTAATATGAACTGTTTCAGGCTCTAAAATCCTATAAGCCTAAAAAGTCACTATTTGGAAATATAGCTATTGCATTCAGGAAAAGCCTGATTTATAACAATTTTCAGTCTTTCCCCTTCCATCTCAGTCAGAATCCACAGAGAATACAAAATATGTCAAAATATGTTTCAAGTAACAATATTTATTTTGTCTATGTTTGTAAGAGTTCCCAAAGCTATATTGATTTTGCTTCACTGAATCCTTTATTTCAGATGAGGGTAGAAATATGGATAAATTAGGTGATTGGAATAATACAGATGTTCTTCATTTTTGCAAAATTTATATTTCTTCAGTGGTGAATAAAAACAGGGTACAGGCTCACCTTTTTCTGTACAGGTTCATCTTGAGAAATTTGTCTTGAGCAGTGGTACCACTTGCGCATATCTACCCAGGTGGCCACAGGCCCAGTGAAATCCCAGGGGTATGTAAGGCAGGGCAGCAATGAGAAGCATGCTAAGTCATCTCCAGAAAAATAGCTGGAGGCTGGGGAGGGACAGCCTGGCAATGAGAAAAGATTTTTAAGGCACCTGGCTGGCTCAGTCAGTAGAGCATGCTTGATCTTGGAGTTGTAAGTTTGAGCCCCATGTTGGGTGTAGAAATTACTTAAAAATATAAAATCTAAGGGCTCTTGTGTGGCTCAGTTGATTAAGAATCTAACTCTTGATCTCAGCTCAGTTTTTGATCTCAGGATTGTGAGTTCAAGCCCTGCATTGGGGACCATGCTGGGCATGGAGTCTACATTAAAAAAATAAATAAAATAAAATCTTTTTTTTTTTAAGGGACATCTTTTAAAGTTACAAGAAGTGATAAATCAGACTAAGAAAGACAAATGATTTCACTTTTATGTAGAATCTAAAAGACAAATAAACAAAAAATAGAAGCAGACTCATGAATAAAGAGAACAAATTGGTGGTTGCCAGAGGGGAGGGAGGTGGAAGGATGAGCAAAATTAGTAAAGGGGATTAAGAGGTACAAACTTCCAGTTATAAAATAAGTAAGCCTTAGGGATGAAAAGTACAACATGGGAATACAGTCAATAATAGTGTAATAACCTTGAATGGTGACAGATGGTAATTACACTGACCATTGTGTATCGCATAGAATTGTCAAATCACTGTGCTGTACACCTAGAACTAATATATCATATTGTATGTCAACTATACTTCGATTTTCAAAAATCAACAAGAAAAAAAATAAGTGACAATAAGTGATTTTCTGTCTTAAATGAGACCACAGTCCCACAATAAACAGGGTGGTGGGAAAGAAAATTAAGAGCATGGTTAATAAAAGTGCGCATCTCCGCTGGCTGTAGGTATGAGCCCCAGTAGTTCCTCATATGAAAAACAAACAGCTTATGGCCTCAGTAATATGAGTGGAAAACAGGGGAGGTAATGAGTCTGGGAGGAGTGTAAAAAGGGTTCAAGAGGCAAAGGAGAATGTCTGAAACAGGTAAAGCAAATCGAGAGGTCTGATTTACTCACATACCCCTGCTTCAGGCTTCCTGAAGGACATCAGCAAGAGAGATTTATTGAAATGACAGAGGTGAGGGATGCCTGGGTGGCTCAGTGGCTGAGTGTCTACCTTCAGCTCAGGCCATGATCCCAGGGTCCTGGGATCAAGTCCCATATTTGGCTCCCTGCATGAAGCCTGCTTCTCCCTCTGCCTATGTTATGTCTCTGCCTCTCTCTCTCTCTCAAAATTAAATAAAATATTAAAAAAAAAAGGACAGAGGTGAATGTGATAAGGAAATTAGGATAAGAGGCATGAATGGGTGGGAGATGAGTCTGGGAGTTTGAAAGTGTGTTCCTCTCAAAGCATCCCCTTCATCGGACAGGCTGTTATTGCATTTTCCTAGGTAAGTAATACTGACAATGAAAGAAATCTCAGGCTTTGGCATTGCTACTGAATAAAGGGGGAGACTGGGCCAAAAAATAAAATGTATGAGGACAGAGGGCCAAGGGAGAAGCTGACTCCATGCCCAGCCTGCTGGTCAAGTCATGCAAGGGACACTCAAGACCAGAGGGCGCTGTGGCTACAAACCTCCTATGGATTCAAGCAAATCTGGCTACTTCACTAAGACTCCTGAGGCAGATCCCTTGCTCCTCTGAAGAGATTGCTTTGAAAGTCTTAGACCACACAAAGCTGAACACACTTTTGCTCCTCTATGTGGGTGCTTTCTTTGTTAATGGAATAAAGATATGCTTGGGGAATGAAGAACAGAAATCCAGTCAAAATGGAAATACTAGGAAATGGAGTTTTGGAAGGCAGGGAAACAGGCATTTTCTAGTGTATTAAAGAGCCGTTTCTCCCCCTTTGTACAGCACATGAGGGTTATTTTTTCTGAAGCTGAGTCTCAGGATAGATGTGTAATAGTTGTGAAGGTATCTTAACTATTGTTTTACTGGTGATGGAAACATGGTCTCATTCTCATAATATAACCATCACGAAGAAAGGAAGCAAATGTCATTGATGTGTTGCAGCCACAAAACCAAGCCACGGAGTTTTTAACAATTTGTTAAGTGTGACAGGGTGGGTCAGGTAACTCTTTAGGGTAAAAAGTTCCAGGAGATGTCTTCGGTCCTAAGTCTGTTTTTTCACTGGGACCGCCTTAGCATCCCCACAGGGATCTCAGTGAAGACCAGCAGATGCAAAATTCACCTGCTGAGTTAGAGGAGGGCCACAGTACAAAGATGACCCAAGGTAACACACAAATCCAGAAATAAGTTATGTTGAACTTTGTAAAGCAAGACACCATGTTAGGATGCCTGAGCCAACATGATTATAGGGTCAGGTGGAGATGAGATAATTACCCAGGGTTTGGTTGTACATGAAGTACCACAGACCCAGGGCTGATCCTGGGGGTGACAGTGGATAACATTTGAAATAACAGCCCCACCCCCCCGTCCCCTAGTACTCAGGGAAAGGATGACTCAGCAGAAAGAAAGGAAAAATAAAGATGAGGGCATTGGTCTTGGCTTTTCCGTGGGTTGTGGGAGTTATAGAAGGAGCCATGGCTATGTAGTAGATCCAGAAGAACTCCAGATTCTTCTGGAGAAAGACTGCACTTTTTGCTCTCTGCCCTTGGCCCCCAGACTAGAAATGAGTCTTCATTCACACTTGGTGGAGAGAAGAGTTGCTGAGGATGCCAGGAATAGAGTGGTGGTTTCCAAGGAAGGGCTTCTGTTCCTGGCAAAGGAACCCCAGGGAGGTTGGGGCACCCCGAAGGACAGGGGATTCTTGGGAGAAAGTGATGAGATTTCAAGGGAAATTTCTGACTGTCTCAGTGAATCTAACACAGAAAGGCCTTGGACAAGAAGGGCAAGAGAGGAAGTATTGCTAAACTAAGGGTCTGTTTGGTCATTGGACAAAAGGCAGTCCAAGATGGCTTCTGATTCCTGAGGTGGGCACTGCCAGCCTGACAGGATGTACTGGGTGCCATGATGGGAGTGGAGTGGAAGGGAATGAGGCCACAATTGGTCAGGAATCACTATGGACAGACGTGGGAAAGATGAACAGGCAGGGAGGGATGTAGGGTGATTTCAAGGAACCATTTGGGGATTAAAAATATTGTAGGATAATAAAGAACAGGTACACCCCCACTAGAGACAAGTGAGACTTGGTTGTATTATGAAATATCAATTTAATAGGCATTATTAAATATCAACTAAATATCAATTTCCAAGCAATTTTCTCATCTTCTGAAAGGCATTGAATTTAGGCACATGTGTCAGGTTTCTGGTTCACTGTTAAAAAAAAAATCCTAATAAATGAAAATACATAGTATATAACTAATACTGTGGTTATCAGAAAGCCAAGTGGAGATATGGATAGAGTAAAGTACATGTGTAAAGTCATTAGCTTTTCTTTTTCTTTTCTCTTCTTTTTTTTTTTAGATTTTATTTATTTATTCATGAGAGACAGAAAGAGAGGTAGAGACATAGGTAGAGGGAGGAAGCAGGTTCCCCGCAGGGAACCTGACGTGGGACTTGATCCTGGGACTCCAGGATTACACTCTGAGCTGAAGGGAGACACTCAACTGCTGAGCCACCCAGGAGCCCCAAGTCATTAGTTTTTCTGATATGTTCCACCAGTGTGGTTGTTCAGGGCCTGTTGAAATAATACTGCCATGTAACTTTTCATTCTGATTTATCTAGCGATTTATAATGTAACAAGTATCTTTAAGTTATATGACAGAAATGAGGACAATTAATGAATGAATACTTTTTAAATTTAAAACCGATCAATTAACATATAGTATATTTTTAGTTTCAGATGTAGAGTTCAGTGATTCATCAGTTGCATATAACACCCAGGGCTCATCACATCATGTACCCTCCTTAATGCCCATCACCCAGTTACTCCATCTCCCACCCACCTCCCCTCCAATAACCCTCAGTTTGCTCCCTATAGTTGAGTCTCTTATGGTTTGCCTCTCTCTCTCATTTCGTCTTATTTTTCCTTCCCTCCCCTCATGTTTATTGGTTTTGTTTCTTAAATTCCACATATTAGTAAAAAAAATCATGTGATATTTGTCTTTTTCTGACTGACTTATTTCATTTAGCACAATACCCTCTAGGTCCATCCACCTCATTACAAATGGCAAGGTTTCATTCTTTTTGATGGCTAAGTAATATTCCATTGCATAACTATTTTTCTTATGACCATGGCACCCAGTTCTGCATCACTGCTAACAATGTACTTACTTACAGTAAAAGAAGTCCATAAATGAATGGATTCTACTGTCATTCATACTATCAACTCTTAGTACTTACAGTCAAGGATAGAAAAGCCATCACCACCAACTTTGAGAATGGGGTGAAGATCCAAGGAAGTACTATATATAGCTGGTGAATCAAGGGAACATAGGATATCCAGGAACTAAAACCAAAAGGCATGGTAACCTAGCAGGAAAACTCAACCCTATAAATACCCAAGAGAAATACCTGTAGGGCTGGCCTCTGTCTGGAGAAGCTCCAGCTTACTCATTTTCATAAAGCAGCTTTAGTAACTTATGGATAACAAAAGAAATATATTGCTCAATTGGGTTCCAAGTGAATTTTGTGTTTTTGAAGTGGGTTTTATTATTTTTTAACTTTATTTTTTCAGAGAGAGGGGGAGGAGAGGGGCAGAGGGAGAGAGAGAGAGAGAGAGAGAGAGAGAATCTTAAGAAGGGTCCACACCCAGCATGGAGCCCAATGCAGGGCTCAATCTCACAACCCTGAGACCATGACCTGAGCCAAAAATCAAGAGTCAGATGCTTAACCAACTGAGCCACTCAGGCACCACTTGAAGTAGGCTTTAAATGAAGTATAGAAGAGCACAAATCCTAATTGCACACTACTCACATTATCACACCATGAACACACCCGGTTCCAGTATCAAGATCAAGAAATAGAAGACAACCAGTACCTAGGAGCCTCCCTCATCTCCCCTCCCAGGAACCAGCCTCTCCTTTCTTTAAAACCATAAACTGGTGTAGCCAGTATAACAGAATCACAGACTAAACATTCTTACATATCTGATTTCTTTCATTCCACATAGCAGTGTTAATTTGTAAAAACCAAGAACTGGAGACAACCCAAAGACTCAGCAACAGAAATAATACGTATGTACATTGAGATCTGTTCATACAAGGCAATAGAATACAGCAAGCAAAATAAATGACCTGTTGCTGCACGCAGCAGCATGGATTAGTTTTACAACATAATGTTGAGCCAAAGAAGCCATACTCAAACAAATATGCAATTCAAAAACAAACAAAAGTAAGCTATGGGGTTGGAAGTCAGAGCTGTGGTTCCCTATGGGGGTGATAAAAAGAGTAATGTCCCAGGAGTTTTTCAACGTTTTCAATTGTAGTCATTATAACAGGTGTATAAGTGTAAGGGTTTAGGTTTTGGGTTGACTGTAGTTTTAGGGTTAGAGTTATACGTTGTGATTGCTGGTGATTTTTGATATATTTATTGGCTACTCTTTTGTGACATGTCTGTTTACATCTTTTGTCCATTTTTTCTGTAAGGTTGTGTGTGTGTTGCTCATTGATTACCTCTTCTTTCTCTTTTACAAATTCTAGATATCAGTCCTCTTTATTGTATCTATGGTTATACCTCTCTGGTTATATGTGTTGCAAATATCTTCTCCTACTCCAGGTCTTCCTCTTCCCCTCCTTACTGGTGTCTCTTTAAAGTTGAGATGTAATTTGCATACCATAAAACACACCTATTTAAAGTGTACATTTCAGAGCAAGGTTGTGTATTTATCACCAGTATCTAATTCCAGAATGTTTTCATTAGCCCAAAAGAAACCTCATTCCCAAAAGAAACCCCATTTCATCAACCCATAAGAAATTTCTTATTCCCTCTTGGCAATCACTACTCTATTTTTTGCCTGTTCTGAACACTTCATATAAAAGAGAATCATACAATATGCTTCTTTTGTGTCTGGATTCTAACACTTAACAAAGTGTTTTCACGGTTCATCCATGTTATAGAATTAGGCACTTCCTCTCTTTCTATGGCTAAATACTACTCCATTGTATAAATAAAACAGATTTTGTTCATCAATTCATCAATTGATGGACATTTACGTTGTTTCCACTATTTGGTTATTATGAATAATGCTGCTATGAACAATTGTGTACAAATTTTGTGTGAACATATGTCTCCATTCTCTTGGATTTAAAACTAGGAGTGGAATTTCTAGGTTATATGGTAACTCTATGTTTAACTTTTTGAAGAATGGCCAAACTTCTCAAAAACAGCCCATTGTTTTACATTCACACTAGTAAGATATGAGAGTTCCCATTTCCCCACATTCTTGCCAGCACTTACTTATTGTCTTTTGGTTATGCCATCGTAGAGGATATGAAGTGGTATTTTATTGTGGTTTTGATATGCCTTTTCCTAATGACAAATTATTTTAGCATCTTTTCATATACCTTCTGGCCTTTTGTATAGCTTCTTTGGAGAAATGTTTATTCAAATCCTCTGCCCATTTTTAAATTGGGTTTTTAAAAAATCATCGAGTAATAATAGTCACTGTATTCTGGACATAAGTCCCTCATCACATATATGATTTGCAAATATTTTCTCCCTTTCTGTGGGTTGTCTTCTCACTCTATTGATAGTGTCCTCTGGATTACAAGATTTTTAATTTTGATGAAATCTATCTATTGCTTTCTTTGATTGCTTGTGGTTTTGGTGTTCTAGCTAAGAAACCATTGCCTAATCCAGGGCTATATGAGTTTGCACCTACGTTTTCTTCTAAGAGTTTTATAGTTTTGACTTTCAGCTTTGGTCTACCATCCACGTGGAGTGAATTTTGGGTATGGTGTGAGGTAGGGGTTCGATTTAATTTCTTTAAATGTGGACATTCAGTTGTCCCAGCGCTATTTGTTTAAAAGACTCTTCTTTCTCTTGCTGAATTGCCTTGCCATCCTTGTCAAAATCAACTGACCATAAATGAAGGGTTTATTTTTTTACTCTTAATTCTATTCCATTGATCTATATGGCTATCCTTATGCCAGTACCACACTGTCTTGATTGCTGTAACTTTGCATTAAGTTTTGAAATTAGAAAGTGTACATCATTTTTTTTTCAAAATTGTAAAGGCTATTCTGGGTTCCTTGCATTTCTATATCAATTTTAGGATCAGCCTGTCAATTGCTGCAGAAAAAGCATCTGGGATTTTGATAGGGATTATATTGAACCTGTTGAACAGCTTGAGGAGTATTGCTATCTTAACAATATTGTATGTTCCAATCCATGAACATGATGTCTTTACATTTATTTAGGTCTTCTTTAATTTCTTTCAACAGCATTTTATAGTTTTTAGTATGTAAATCTTGTACCTCTGTTAAATTTATTCTTAAGTATGTTATTTCCTGTGATGCTATTGTAAGTGGAATTGTTTTCCTAATTTTATTTCCAGATTAGTCATTACTAGTACATAGAAATTGCTAATATATAGAAATTCAACTGATGTTTGTATATTGATCTTATATCCTGCAACCTTGCCAAGCTCATTTATTACTTCTAGTAGATTCCTTTAACATGGATTACTTAAAATTTCCTATATACAAGGTCATGTCATCTGCAAAAAGAGATAGTTTTACTTCTTTCTTTCCAGTCTGGATACCTTTTATTTTACTTTCCTACATAATTGTCCTGACTAGAACTCCTAGAACAATGTTGAATAGAAGGGGTGGGAGTAGATATCCCTGCCTTGTCCTTAATCTTAGAAGAATGTTAGATATTTCACCATTTCACCATTCAGCCTTTCTACCTTAATTATATATTAGTTGTGGGGTTTTCATAAATGCTTTTATCAGATCGAGGAAGTTCCCTTCTATTCCTAGTCTGTTGATCCTTTTTATCATGAAGCAATGTTGGATTTTGTCAAATGATTTTTCTGTATCTATTGAGATGAGCATATTTTTTATTCTAGCCTATTTAATTCTAATATGATGTATTACATTGATTGATCTTATCTTGAACCAATTAACAGTATCTTTTGCTGAACAAAGGTTCTTAGTATAGGTCAGTTTATCAATCTTTTACTTCAGATTTCATGGGGTTTTTTGTGTCTTGTATAAGAAATCTTTGCCTATCCCAAGATCATGAAGATATTCTCCTATGTTATCTTTCATATGCTTTGTTGTTTTTACCTTTCACATTTAGATTTACAATCCATTTAGAATTGATTTTGCATAGTGTGTTTATAGAGATCAACATAAATTTTGTCCATATTGATTTTCAGTTGACTCAGCACTATTTACTGAAAAGATCATCCTTTCCTTGCTCTGATGACAAAAGCGTCACCTTTGTCATAAATTGAGCATGTATGTGTACTTCTAGACTCTCTATTCTGGTCTACTGAGTATTTGTCTAATTGTGCTCCAGTGACACATTGTCTTAATGACTGAGCTTCATACCAAACTGGACATCCTGTAGTGTAAGTCCTCTTACTTTGTTCTTTTTATTCAAGATTAGATTGCCTGTTTTTGGCACGTTGTATTGCTATACAAATTTTACAATCAACTTGTGACCCGATATACACAAATTCTGGAACTTTTATTGAGATTGCATTGAATCTATTGATCAGTTTTGGTGAGAACTGACATTTTTACAATATTGAGGACCCATGTGAGTTCATCAGTATGGAATTTTTTAAGCTTTGTCTTTTCTATAATTTTATTTAATGATTATAAATAAATATAGTAAAAGTAACAGCAACAATAATAATAGCTAACCCTTAAAAATAGTTACTGTATGCTTTGTGGGCATTATCTTATTTCATTATAAACATTTGCCAAAAATTATGGGACCCTCCCTGAAGAAAGACATAACATTTTGTTAAAGACATAAAAACAGTATTTGAATAAATAGCGAGGCACAGCATATCGTCAGATGGGAAGAATTGATCATCATAAGAGTGCCAATTATTTTCAAATAAATATTTACTTTAAATTACTTCCTGTCAGAATATCAATGTGTCTTCTTAGAGCTGTACCGAAAAAGCATTTTAGCACTTATAATGAAGAAATTCTAAATGTTTTAGAATTGACAACTTTTTCATGTTTTATTATTTTTATAAAGATTTTAATTTCTTTATTTGTGAGAGAGAGAGAGAGAGAGAGAGAGAGAGCCAGTGAGAAAGACCACTAGTGAGAGAAAGGACAGAGGGAGAAGCAGACTCCCCACTGAGCAGGGAATCCAACTCAGGGCTCTATCCCAGGACCCCAGGATCATGACTTGAGGCAAAGGTAGCCACTTAACCAAGTAAGCTGCCCAGGCACCCCATAGAATTGACAACTTTTTTTAAAAAGGTTTTTTTCTTGGGCAGCCGGATGGCCCAGCGGTTTGGCGCCACCTTCCGCCCGGGGTGTGATCCTGGGGACCCGGAATCGAGTCCCACATCGGGCTCCCTGCATGGAGCCTGCTTCTCCCTCTGCCTATATCTCTGCCTTTCTCTCAGTGTCTGCCATAAATAAATTTAAAAAAAAAATTTTTTTAAGATTTTTTTCTTTAATTTCAAAAAAGCATATCAAGGTAAAATTGCTTTACCAGATATAAAATGTTCTACAATGGTAATGTAATAATTTTTTAAACTATATGGTTTAGTTTATAAATAAGCTTACAGATCAGAACACCAGAAAGTCCAAAAGATCTGAGGATATATTTAACAGATGGTAAAAACAGCTTTTTTGTCCAGTGGCGAAAAGATAGCTTATTTAATTAGTGCTATTAACATAATTGGTTATTAATCCAAAATCATAATGAATGGATTACAGTGTGAAATGAAAAACATAAACCAAAAAAAAAAAAAAAAAGGAAAAAAATTTAGGAGAAAGTTTACATTGCCTCAAGATTGGGAAGGAAGAGAGACTTATACAACACAGGGAATCTAGAATCCAAAAGGAGGAAGACTAACAAGTTCAACTATAGAAAGTTAAAATGCAAAAACAAAATGGAAAAATATTTGCAATTTTTTTTACTAATGAGTTAATATCCAGAATATACAAAGTGATTTAAAGAGAAAAACAAAAACAAAACCTCAACTCAATAGAAACATGAGCAAAGGGTATGACCAGAATACACAGAAACTGAAATGAAAATAACCAGTAAACATTTAAAAAGATCTCTTCACTCTCTTCTAGACAGGAAACTACAACTTATATCACCAAGATAGCATTTTTTACCAATTACGTTGGCAAGAATTATAAGGCTTGTAGAGGAAACAGACAATCTTATACAACGCTAGTGGGAGGGCAAATTCCTTCCTTTCAGTAAAGGAAACTCATTGGTAACATCAGTTAAAATGTCAAACCTTTATACCATTGAACCCAGCATTTCCATTTGGTGGATGATGTATTTCCGAGGACATATGTTCACAGATGGTTTTTTGCAGCTACGTAAGATCTATTGTGCGGACAATATGAGGTACCCATAACAGCTTTAGGTTGAAAAAGCAAGTTGCAGGGGCGCCTGGGTGGCTCAGGTAGTTGGGTGTCTGCCTTGGGCTCAGATGGTGTTCTCGGGGTCCTGAGATGGAACCCCACATCCAGCTCCCTGCTCAGCAGGAAGCCTGTGTCTCCCTCTCCCTCTACTGCTCCCCTTGCTCCTGCTTTCTCTGTATCAAATAAAAAAAATATATTTTTTAAAAAGAAAAAGCAAGTTGCAAAGTAATGTTATAGACTCTTAATGATATGCATTTAAATAATATTTATTATGCAGTAGGGTCAGTTCCAAGTGATTCACAGGTATTTGTTTATTCCTGGAAACATCCAGTGTGACTGAGGTTGGGCTCCTATCAGTCCTCGTTTGTTGATGGGGAAGCGGTGGCACCAAAAGATCACAGAGCAGACATGTAATGGAGATGGGATTGGAATCCAAGCCCTCGGATTCAATTCTGTGTTTGTAACCTCTCTGGTGTTCTGTATGTTGATCCCCCCCCCCTTTTTTTTTAATGATCCAATTTTAAAGAAGGAGGAGGAAAGAAAGAAAGAAAAAGAAAGAAAGAAGAAAGGGCGGGAGAAAAGAAGCAGAAGAAGAAGAAAGGAGACCACTATACAGGAAATATTTTTATGAACTGTATAGTCTGAAAGAAGTGTGGGAAGTTTTTCTGCATTTTAACACATTCCTTTGGTTGCAAAATCACTGATTCTCTCGCTAGAATCATCTGGAGAGTTTTTAAAATGCGGATGCCCAGGTTCCTCCCACCACCCCTTCCCAGAATGTTATTTTTTTTAAAGATTTAATGTATTTATTCATGAGAGACAGAGAGAGAGAGGCAGAGACATAGACAAAGGGAGAAGCGGGCTCCCGGCGGGGAGCCTGATGCGGGACTCGATCCCAGGACCCGGGGATCACACCCTGAGCGGAAGGCAGCCGCTCAACCGCTGAGCCACCCAGGTGTCCTCCCAGATTATGATTTAATTGGTTTGGTGGATAGCCTGGGCATCAGATTCTTACAAGCTCCCCTATTGATTTTTTATGGTGTAGCAAAGTCTGAGAACCACTGGCACAGACAACTTGGTCTAAAAGCCAGTTTTGGAATAGTTTGGCATGTGATCTGTGAAGGTATTTTTGCAATTGTCCTGTTAACCACTAGATGGAGTATTGCCCACATGACAACAATGCAGCAGCCCGTTTTTGCAGCAGTGTTTGGTAGGGGAAGTAGGAAGCATCCAGGAAGGGAGATTGGTCCACCAGCTCTGTGACCAAGTAATCCACCCGGCTGTAGCCTAACACTGTATCATGTAGTTAGCATACATCTTTCTAAAAAGTTCTTGGAAGAGATTCTTATCTTTTAAGCTTGACATTCCCTCAAGTCAGAGAGGCACGGCTCTTTCCTTTCTTCCTGTCTTCATGTCTTTTCTTGGATATGAATTACAGAAAGTCATTCTTTGTGGAAAGGCCACACCCTCTGTTGTTTGGCTGCAAGAGTAAAATGGTATGAAGCACTCTGAAAATCTCCTAATTAAAAATACACAATTGACTGTGTATTAAATAGCCAGGGGGGCAATATTTAAACCCTATGCATAGATTTAGATTTGTGGTAGGAGTAAATAAGGCAGTCAGGAGAAAGCTATTAAATTAACAAAAGTCCTGTCCCCCTAACACAGGAAAGTGCGATTTTTCCAGAAAACAAATATCTCTGTGCTTATCTTGTCTCATTAAGATCTCAAAATAAATACCACCAATATTTGGTGGTGCACTGTTGATTCATTAAAGGGCCAGAAGCTGATTTCCTGTAAGCGCTTAACTCGTAAGGATTATGGCAAAATCAAGAAACATATTCAAGAAAAAATCTGCAATAAAATTAGCCTGAAAACTAACTGTAATGACTGTATCAGTGTTTCCACTATTTGGACTTTTTCCCATCAGAATTTCTAGTGTTCCTAGTGAACGTACAATTTGCATGTTTCCTAGAACAAAGAACTTCATCTCACCAAGGAATGAGATGATGGCTTTATTCTAGAGCAGGGGATTCATGTGAAAGACTTGAGGTCATAGCTATTCATTCACAAAGCAGTCTAAGAATTATGAGGTGGACCATCCTGCCAAAAATCTGTACCCAAATCTATACTAGTTGGGTTTCTCCAGGGAAACAGAACAACAGGAGAGATAGATAGATAAATAGATAGATACATAGATAGATAGATATTTATGTATGTACATCTATTTTATATGTATATAGAAATAAATATAAATATGCATACATATATGAATAAATATTTATACATATATGTACAAATAAATACAAATGTATATAAATAGGCCTATGTTTGATTTATTTTATGGAATTGGCAATTCCTAATGATACATTTCTCCACAATTATGGAGGCTGAGAAGTTCCAAGATATGGAGTCAGGAGGCTGGAGACCCTGGGGGAGACAATGGTGTAAGTTCCAGTCCAAGTTGAAGTCCAGAGTCAGAACACCATGAGACAGAGAGAGTTAGTTCTCCCTTACTCAGGCTTTTTGTTCCATTTAGGCCTTCAAAGGATTGAGTGGAAATCCAAAAGCTTTGTTTGAGTGTATTCCACAGAATTCTAG